>NW_012267286.1:3849465-3881508 GCF_000151885.1 Dipodomys ordii
TGATAAGAACTGTACTCATTATCTTGCCCATGTAATTGTAACCCCTCTGTACAGTATTTTCACAATAAAAAATAAATAAAAATTAAAAAAAAGATTTAAGAGTCATAATGTATGTCAGAAGAGAGTTACAATGCATGTCAGTTAACTAAGTTATAGTGTCCACAGGAAATGTGTTATAGTTCTACTCTCTTTCTAAATTTTCTCTTTTATGATAGGTCACACCAGAGCCTGATGTCTTACAGAAATTTTTCATCAAAGACTACCATACATATATACAATGAATATGCAGTGTGAGATGCTTTGTTTTATAAAATTAGTTGTAGAGTTCATACCATTAGCCATAATGTCCACCCAGTAGAAGAGTGACTGAGTTAGTTTCCACATGCCACAGTCATTTTTTGAAAATTAACATGTGTAATGCATTCAGGGACAATGTAATAATTTTAATATTATGTAGATAAAACATGAAGAGATTAGCTAGAAATCCTGTTGAGACATTTTAAAATTAAATTAAGGAGGGTTTATTTACTGAAAGTGCCTAACCACGTGTTCAGAAGCAAGATGCCATGACTCTTCTAAGAGTACATATGGCTTAGAAACAAAGTGAAATAAATGGTAAGAATGATGTCGAGTGCCATGGCCCAGGCTTGTAATTGTAGCCAACTCAGGAGGCTGATATAGGAGGATCAACTTTTAAAGCCAGTCCAGAGAAGACAAATCTATAATACACTTATCTCCAATTAAATAGTTAGGGCCCCAGTACCATGTGGATACGCATATGCCACAGATAATTAGATAACTAGTTCTATGCTCCCCACAAAAGACAAGGTTGATGCTCATTTATGGCCTTCTTGAGCCTCTGCTATTTTGCTCCCAGTCACAGGATACTTGCCATCTGCCAGAAAATTTAGAAGGAAAAAAAAAAAGATAAAGCTACACAAGAAAAATTTTCTCTGTCAATTCTCGTGAATGTTTCCACATCTTTTTGTCTGAAAGTGTGTGTGTGCGCGCACACGCAGACACGCAGACACATGTATGCATGTTGTGCTGATACTGACTTTTAGAGACTACCTCATTATCTTCCTTATTAATCCTTCACTGGTTCTTCTAAATGTGTTAGACGCTATTCATCAAATCTCTCAATTTTGTGCTGAATTGTCCTCAACCCTCTAGTAAACAAATGAGGGGAAAAAAAGGCTACAAATCCGAAACTAGGAGGGAACTAAGAAAACATGTGATTGAGAATATAAACCCTGCAAAATGATGCATTTACTTTTCAAAGTCTAGTGTACCAATAGAGAAGCAAGGTCCTCTGAAATTTCAGCTTGTGGTCATGCCTGATTCAATCCTATACTCAGCCATCCCCAGAGCAACTCTCCAGGGTTCTTGTTCAGCCTGTTGTAGATACATCATTGTTTTAATTTCTTACAACTGCATAAAATTCCACAGTACAAGATTAGATGAAAGAATTGCACAATTTTCTCTTAAATGCTTAAAACGCTAGGCACTGGTGGCTCACGCCTGTAATCCTAGCTACTCAGGAGGTTGAAATCTGAGGATCACAGTTCAATGCCAGTCTGTGCAGGAAAGTCTGTGAGACTTTTATCTCCAATTAACCACCAGAAAACAGGAAGTGGCACTGTGGCTCAAGTGGTAGAGTGCTCACCTTGAGCTGAAGAGCTCAGGGGCAGCAAGCACCCAGTCTCAAGAGTTCAAGCCCCACAACCGACAAAAAAAAAAAAGTTTAGAACAATCTGGGCACTTGTGGCTCCTGTCTGTAATCCTAGTTACTCAGGAGGCTGAGACCTGAGGATCAAGATTTGAAGCCATCCCAGGCAGGAAAGTCTATGAGACCCATCTCCAATTGATCATCAAAAATCCAGAAGTCAAGTTGTGGCCCAAATAGAGTGTTAGCTTTGATGAAGAAAAAAAAAAGCTAAAGAACAGAGCAGAAGACCTGATTTCAAGCTCCACTATCAGCATCAGTTCCACTAAAATAGTAGCTTACAATATCCTTGAACAAAATATTTGAAATATCTCTTGGAATAAGACAGATTATTTAGTAAACACAGAGGCTTTAAGATTAGTCCCTGATCACATCAATATTTTGAGTATATATTTGAGAGGAAAGAGTTCAAAGCCATAATGAACATAGTCATAAAACAGTTCTAAAATGTCAAGATGTCTCTTAAAAACTCACTGCCAAAGTATATATGTGTGCTTTGTGCCTATAGAGTAATTACAGATAAGCATTATGTTTACAAAGTATTAAAGCAGTTAACTCTGGGAAATTTTTAACTATCTGTTTTATACTTCCTAAATTGTATTTTTAGATTATAGATACTGCTGTAAATAGGAAACTAAAGCTATTTTCCAATATGAAAAAAGACAAATAGCAACACTAAGTTCATTCATTCCTCTAGTGTTCCTTTCTATGAGAGAAATACAAAACAATACCTTTCAAATAACCAAAGTGTGATGATTGATTCTCTTGTAATTCTTCCAGTACTTGGAAGAATCTGCTGGGAATGATCTTGAACTAGGTGGAGTTTAAGAAATCAAAACAGTAATACACAACAGGCATCAGTGGCTCAGCTCACACCTGTAATCCTAGCTACACATGAGGCTGAGATGTGAGGATCCACGTTCAAAACTTGCTGGGGCAGGAAAATCCAGAGACTCTTAACTCTAATTAAGTACTTAAAAATATACAAGCGGAACTCTGGCTCAAGTGGTAGAGTGCTAGCTTTGAAGGGAAAACAAAACAAAACAAAACAAGAGTACTGTAGATTATATACATACAACTAAACAAAATATACCTCATAGGAATATGAGTTCCTTCCCAAAGTGAGAGATTCCTGCCCTATGCTAGCTAGGATCACTTTCAAATTCCACTGATATAAACAATGTCTTTCACTTATGAATTCCAACTGATTGCAAGAAAACTTTAAAGTCCTAGCAACACTGTTGCTATAGCAATGAAACCTGATTAGATATTCTTAGCAACCAGCCACAACTCACACCCACAGAGTCAAGAAGAATAATGTTGACATCCCAATTTCTAAAATATGCAGATCTCACTGATAGAGGTGTAAAGATGAAAAGCCTCTGAAATCCAGTGGAATAGAGTGTTGATCCACATTGCTTCTGGACCTTCAATGTATCATATATGAATTCAATAAACGTGTATGAAAGTGTATTTTGCCTGGAAATGGAAGGATCTCATTTGGCTCTTCAAGTGCTTATAAATAATGGCAGAAGTTTTGAATTTCCTCTCATGGTAGTTAACATTGTCCGTGCTTTTCAAACAAATGGTGTAGTCTTTTGTAACTGAATTAACAGAGATACTGACAAAATTCTATGTGTGCAAGAAATAACATCAGTCTGACATCTTGATGCTAAAACTTTCACCAGAACTGGCATCTCCCAAAAAAAAAGTCACAGGCACCTGGCCATCGCAAGGGTATGGTTAATGACAGTTGATAGCAGAGATGTGGCCTTAAAGACATGTTTAAATGAAAGCTAAAAGTACATATTTGTTGAATGAATGAATGCTTGGGCAAATACATTTTTTTGTAAATATATAGGCATCAAAAGGTTTTTAAAGATCCAAGACAGATTGAAAAATAGTTTGTTCACCCTGGTTAGGTAGTTAGGGATAGAAAATAGCAAGTGAGGCAAAGGTCAACTTGTGGGAGACAGTGACCCAGCCATATCCTTGGCACAGGCACCTTACCAAGGGCAAGGCAGAAGGCAAGCCCTCTCACTTCCCTTCTAGTACTCCCAGGCTGAGGACCCAATCAAAAGGAGACTTACAAGCTCCTGCTCCAGGTGAGTGATCCAATCAGAGTGTCTCCAGTGACCAAGGCTCAGCCAATCAAACCAAAGATACACTCCTCCAAATAGGGATGATACATCTAATTGGCCCAGATAATGAGATTGCAGAAAATCAACTGAGAGAGTTTCCCAAGAGTCTTCCCTGTTCCTTTTCTGCTCTTGAATAAACTTACTCTGTGTGCTTCAAACACTCTCCGGCTATTTTGGTGTTGATGGAGGGAGCAATCTCAACGTTAGAATCAAGGTTAACAAGAGGAAAGTACACACATTTAGGGGCGGGGAATGTGTCACTCGGTGGTAGAAGACTAGCCCAGCACTTGTGAATTATTTCCTTTATTTATTTATTTTTGGTCGGTTGTGGGGCTTGAACTATGGGCTTGGGTGCTGTCCCTGAACTCTTCAGCTCAAGGCTAGCTCTCCACCACTATTGGTTTTCTGGAGGTTTATTGGAGATAAGAGTATCACAGACTTTCCTGCCCAGGCTGGCTTTGAACTGTGATCCTCAGATCTCAGCTAAGTAGCTAAGATTACAACTGTAAGTTACTGGCACCCGGCTAACACTTGTGAATTCTTGAGTTCAACTTCAGCACCACAAAGAAACAAAACAACACCAAAAACAGGTTGTTTCCACCTACTCTGGAGGTGGAGGTAGGAAGATTGCAAGTTCCGTCAAACTCAGCAAGATCCATTCTCAAAATCAAAATACAAGCCAAAGGGCTGGGGTTCAGGTAAGAGTTGATGGGCTAAAGCCTAGTTTGGATTTCAGTAGGGAAGGGCATGTTGTTATATTTACACAAAATATTCCAAATATGATTTATTCAACCTTCTCATGTTTTCAGGTGAGCTATCTCTGTATTTCCTGGTGTTTTCAGACTGTATATTCTACTCTGTATTTGTTCTACTTTTTTCGGTGGGGAAGGGGTGGGGAGAGGTAGTACTGGGTTTGAACTCTGGTCTTCACACTTTGTAGGCAGGTGCACTAACCAACGAGCCACAACCACATGCCTGTTATGCATTGTTAAAGATTGCCAATTTGCTGCATCACTGTAAATGTAGAGATATTTTCCTTTAATGCAGTATTTGGTAAAAGGAAACAATGAATGCATGAAAATTTTAATTAATGTGTTTAAGCCAGTTTCAATAGTCAAGCACTTAAAATGTTGAGAAGGCTCAGGGTTCAATGCTCACTACCAAAACAAATAAATAAACAAATCAATATAAAAAAGCAAAACACAAGTGTTTTAGGCTCTGCAGTTTCCAGAAAACACTTCAACCAAAGAATAGTACATGCTTGACAACATTTTGAGGAACTTGTGTTCACTGAGCTCTGAAATTCCAGAAGCATCATGAAAAACTAAAGATAAACAACAAAATAGACGATAACGGAACAGCTGTGTTCTCCTTCCTCCGCTGGGTGTAGAATGTATAGTTTGGGTTCTGAAATAGTGGAAGCACTCCTGGGGAGCAGGTGTGTTGTAGGATCCTTTAAAATATGCTATTTAGCATAAATTTAATTCTCCCTCTGGGGTCCAGCATGTAAAGCAGCTGAGGAGCCACAGCTGCAGCATGGGTTCTGTTCTTTATTTGTACACCCTCCCCATTTTCCTTAGCTCAGGCCTCTCAGCCCCTTTCCCTAATGCAGACTGATACTGAGGAACACTGGGACCAGATTGGCCTCGTCACCACCTAGCCATAGAACACTGAGCAAAAGAGCCTTCTGTGTGCCCACAGCCAGCAAGAAATGCACTGATCTTATGTGATGGAGTGTCAGGCATATTAAATAATATAACATCCCAACATCCAGACATAGTTAAAATGGATCATTTTCCTTGCATTCCCCAAATAGTGATTGGACACATTTATTCCTGCAAAGAATCGTCTTCCTTGTTTTTAATAACTCACAATAAAACGTTTGCTTCAGAGAAACTCCCACTTAAAAATTAAACATCAGGGCTGGGAAGGTGGCTCAGTGGTAGAGTGCTTGCCTTGCATGCATGAGGCCCTGGGTTCAATTCCTCAGCACTACATAAACAGAAAAAGCCAGAAGTGGCGCTGTGGCTTAAGTGGTAGAGAGCTAGCCTTGAGCTGAAGAGCTGAGGAACAGTGCCCAGGCCCAGAGTTCATTCAGGCCCTATGACCAAAAAACAAAAACAAAAAACAAAATTAAACATTAATTGAACTGAAAATTTTATGTCATGTATTTTAATTTTATATAAGCTAACTCTAAACACTTATTTGGTCTTCACGTGGTTTATAGTCAGGAGCCACAGAAATTCTTTTTAACATAAAACTTAAATATCCCATCTAAAAACTTCATGCTGAACTAAACTAAAATAACATTTCTGTTGGTATATCAATACTAAATTCTTGGTGGCCAGCAAAAGCAAACAGATGATAATCCCATGAGATTATTTTTCCCTAGCTACAAATGGGACTTATGTACAATTTACCCCACTAAACTGCCTTTAAAGGCCAATAAAATGTAGTACACAGGCTTTATACAGTGTTTATAATTCTTTGAAATTGGAAAACCATAAAATTAGAACCTGAGTTTATTTTTATTAAAAGTTTACATTCAAAAGAAAAACAAGAAAATCCTACTGAAGGGGGGGGATTTTTAGTAAGTAAATGATATTGGTAACATATGTTCAGGATAAAACGAGCATAAAATGTAAAAATTAAAATTATTGAAAAGGAAGGAAGGAAAGTAGGAAGGAAGAAGGAAAGAAAGAAAGGAAAAAGAATGAAAGAATAAAAGACCCCAGGTTATGTTCAGTGGAAGACAGAGGAGGGAAGAGGAGAATTGACACCCCCTGGTGTCAGAAGTATTGTATTGAATAAATGAACAATACTTTATTTCCTTCTTGTATCTCCTACCAAAAAAAAAAATCCTCTGTTGATAGCCAGCATTAGTGGGTCATGCATATAATCCTAGCTACTGAGAAGGCTGAGATTTGAGAATCAAAGTTGGGTGCCAGCCTGCTCAAGAAAGTCTGAGACTTTTTTTTGCCAGTTCCGGGGCTTGAACTCAGGGCATGGGCACTGTCCCAGAGCTGCTTCTGCTCAAGGCTGGCAGCACTCTATTCTTGAGCTACAGCTCCACTTCTGGCTTTTTCTGTGTATGTGTTATTGAGGAATCAAACCCAGGGCTTCATTCAGGCTAGGCAAGCACTCTACCACCAAGCCACATGCCCAGCTCCAGTCTGAGACTCCTACCTCTGACTAACCATCAAAAGGCCCAATGTGGAGCTGTGGCTCAAGTGGTAGAACACTAGCATTGAGCAAAACTGCTCAGGTACAGCACTCAGGCCCCGAGGCCAAGCCCTAGGACTGGAACAAATCAAAATATTAACAAAAAAAACAAATAAATAAAGCTGAAAAACTAGTGCTATCTTTGGTGATAGCACTAGTCCTGGCAGCTAGAATACATATTTTTCCTAGGTTAGCCATCTTCATTTGGGGTCAAATGAATCCTTCATTCTCATACTCATCATGCCTTAACCCTAACCCTTACATTCACACCTTTCAGGGGAATTTAGTCAGTTTTGTCTCAGTGTAGGATCAAACGCATCAAGAATGGATGGTCACTAGCATCAAAAGTGAAATATGGAGACACTGAGCAGCTTTGAACTTGGAGAAGTGGGGGAAGCGCTCACTAGCTATTTGTTAATCTGATTCACCTGTAGAAAATTCAAGACTGTATAAACCTTTTGACTGCAGTCTTCCCTTTAGTGGCTTTGCTTCCTATTCATGCTTTTCTTCTCGATAGAGGTATTTCTTTTTTACTTGTATACAGATTCAGATTTTTAAGGAAAAAGAGAAAGGAAACAAAAAAAAACTCAATGGGAAGGAAGCAAGTCATATGTGTGTTCAACACACATGATACCTTTGCCATATATATAAACTTTTGGTTTTTGTAAACAAAATAAGTCATTATCTGGTTACATTCTTTATGTGTGTGTGGGGGGGGGGAACATGCGTGTTGTTCCTTGGGCTTGAACTCAGAGCCTAGGTGCTGTTCCTGAGCTTTATTCACTAAAGGCTGGCACTCTACCACTTGAGTCACAAGTAGTAGAGATAAGCATCTCATGGACTTTCTGCCCAGGCTGGCTTTAAACAGCAATCCTCAGATCTCAGCCTCCTTAGTAGTTAGAATTGTAAGTGTGAGTCATCAGTGTGCAGTTTGGGTTACATTCTTTTTGTGGTGGTGGTGGTGGTGGTGATGGTTGTGAGGCTTGAACTCTGGGCCTGGGTGCAGTTCCTCAGCTCTTCAGCTCAAGGCTAGTGCTCTACCACTTGAGCCACAGTGCTACTTCAGTTTTCTGGTGGTTTATTAGAGACAAGAGTCTCATGGATTTTCCTGCCCTGGCTGGCTTTGAACCATGATCCTCAGATCTCAGCCTCCTGAGTAGCTAGGATTACAGGTATGAGCCACAGGTGCCTGGCTTTGGCTACATTCTTGTTCTCAGTAGAATGACTGGGTGAGGATGAAAAGAATCAACAGCTCTGATGTGGTTATTTGGTCATGAGCATGCACAACGAATCACAAAATGGAGGCATTTTGAGTCATTTTGCTTTCAGATCTCTCCCCACCAGCACCGCAACTCCTTCCCAAGAAGTTCTCTGTGCACTACAGATAGAACACTACTACATTCATCATTTCATAGTTGTTGTTGTTGCTGCTGCTGTTGCTGTTCATATTATTCCATATGCCTGGAAAGCCTACAATTCACCATGAGATTATCTTTGTCCATAAATATGATGGTCAGTGTAATATGAGAAAAATACTGAACTATGAATAAGCTACTCAGACTTCCCTCCAGAAGAAATTAGAATATACCCCTCCCACAAAAGCTGCCTTGGCATGTTAATTACTAGTTGTTTTTTAGCATAAGGTGGTTGGTACAGGAAGAGTTCTATGCCTATCCTTTACCCATCTAGAGACAGGACATAAATTTTCTTTTGTGAAGCTGTCTTATTCCCCTGTACCACCAAGAAGCAAGCAGCAACTCTTATCATCTGAAACAGAGAGTTGGCACAGGGTTGAGTCTGTGCAAACAATCCTTACTAAAATTACCTTCCACTCCTTTCCCTTGGAGACTTCACAGTGACTGTCATAATTTAGGAGAAAGACAAACCCCCTTTTTCTTTGTTAAAATGGAATAGAAGTCCCTGAGTCCAACCAATTCCTAAGAATGTACTTCTTTTGTTTTAGTTTCCCAGTGCCCCAGATAGTGGGTGTTCCTTTTCTTCTTGTAATCTGGTTTTGGTCACTTAAATTAGCCATTGAGCCTAAATAGGGTGGAGGGAATCGAGTTCTTTTTTTTGACTGACACTTGCCACAAACTTGTTATCTATTATTGAGCAGCATATCTCTGTGGACCTTAGCTCTCTCTGAGGCTCTCCAGACATCACACTCCCCAAATGAACTTTCCTATCTATGATGCTTTCTAGGAAAAGTCAGAGAGCTCAGTGGGTTCCAGGTTGACATTCTGAGTGCAAAAGATGTAGTTACTTTCTTGTGTGTGTGCATGCATATATGTGTGAATGTGTGTGTATGTTTCTTTTTCTCTGTGTCTGTCTCTTACTCTTTCTCTCTTGCTCTCTGTCCCTCCCTCAGTTTGTCTGTCTCTCTCTTTTCTCTTAAGGAAAAGTAGAAATATTTAGCATATTTCTAGTAATATGCTGAAGTTGTATTCTGGAGTTTTAAATGTTCTTTACTGACCTGATGACCCAAAACACCTTATGAAACTACTGAGTATTCTAAAAAGTACACATAGAATTTGGAGTGTGTGCCTTCCCTTCTGTCAGGTGACAAGTTAAGTGGTGATCCCAAGCCTGAGTGGTTATTACTACAACATTTCATCTCTTTTGTCTGTTTTTGCAGTGTAGGAGGCATATGGTTGTATCTACTTTGCAAGATCACTTGACACTCAAATAAGATAATAAATCAGAGACTGCTTGGCAGTTTTAAGGTGATAGACTAATGTAAACTATTAGCTACAGTTATTCTTCTGACACTAAATTGCTCATCTTTTTTTGTGGAGATGGGGAGGGGAGTTTGCTGGTCCTAGGACTTGAACTCAGGGCCTGGGCACTGCCCCTGGACTTTTTGTTTCTAGGCTAGCACTCTACCATTTGAACCACCTGCTCTACTTCCAAGTTTTTCTGGTAATTAATTGAAGATAAGAATCCAGTGGACTTTCCTGCTGGGGCTGGCTTTGAACTGTGATCCTCAAATCTCAGCCTCCTGAGTAGCTAAGAATTGTGAGCCACTAGTGCCCAGCTTCAACATAATATTATTTTTTTAATGTTGGTAAAGTATTTTCAACCATAAAAGGATGATCTTAACGTCTATCTGCATTACAAAACACTAGCACATGATAGGAAATTGGTTTTTAAAATATTTGAGAAGGCATACAGTATGCATATATAGCATTTTGTGTAATGTTATAATATTTATATGTCTATGTATATAGCTATGTTAATTTATATATGTGTATGTCTATAACAACCAGCTAGTTGTACTAAATGTTATTGTTTTACTGATTTTTCCCATTTTTATTTGAAATTAAAATATGTAAAGCACATACAGAAAAGCTTCTCTAGAAATGTTTACATTCTCTGAAAGATAAGAGTTGTGCATTTTTCATTAAAAAACTACCTTGATTTATACCTCCAGGCAATATCATGTAGTAAAGACTTACCATAGGGACTCAGAATTTATGGTGACATCAGAAGGTTCTGAGGATTCAGTAACAATTCATCTGTCAACTTTCACAAATTTGCTTATTTCTTGGGTTCCAAATTTACTTATTATTTGGGTTCCAAAAATACTTAACTGTGACTCCAATGTTTTGGGCCCTCCTCTATGAACATCTCATGAACCTCTAGTGTCTGCATGACATGATTAGGAAAAGATGAGCGAGGGATAAGTTTCAAGTATGCTACATTTATTACAAAGGAAAATACCAACGATAACTACAAAATGTGTTCCCTACGCAGTTTATTTCTGACCAATTCAGAAGAGAAATTCTTCTGAATTAGACTGGACCCTAAGTGCTCAGTGGGTATGCACACACACACACACACACACACACACACACACACAAATGGCACTGACAAGAAGCAGATATAATTGACTTGTACTTGAAAGCATCAGTTTGCCCTTGACAAAACAGCCAAGCATATCTTGAAAGAGCAGTTATTTATTACCATTGGATTTTCTAAGACTTAAGAAAAACTCAATGTGTCATATACTGCTGGTATCAACTCATAGATGTTTTTCTAATTTCAGTGGCTTTATAGAATAAGGTGTTGGGAATTAAGACCATTTCATGTAGGATGACATGCTCAAAACATAAGCCTTGTAGAGATTACAATGTCCTCCTCTGTGCTTGTACAATGATAAAAAAAAGTAATGAATGACATAAAGAATCTTGCGAAAACTGACTCCACAATTTTGATATATATATGTATATATATATATATATATATATATATATACACAAAACTCCATAGTGTATACATATATCAAAACATGTTGTATAGTATAAAACTTTTATTTTTCCATTAAAAAAAAAGCTGAGAGGTGGCAGCTCACACATGTAATTCTAGCTACTAGGGAAGCTGAAACCTGGAGGATCATGGTTCAAAACCATCGCAAACAGAAAACTCTGTCTCAATTAAGCAGAAAAAGTTAAGTTAGAGGCATGGTCCAAGTGGTAGATCACCAGCAGTTAGCAAGAAAGCCGAGTTACAATGTAACTTTCTGGGTTCAAACCCTATAACAGCAAAAGGTAATAATAATACTAATAATAACATTTAAATAAATAAAACTTTTGAAACATATTTGTCTGCTTATATGTTATGAGAAAAGAACAAATTAACATTGTATTCTGCAAGCATAGGGAAAATCTGACGGATCTTTTCTAAGGATTTGACTAAAACTGAGCTCCCAGAAGCAGAATTCCACGAGGTCTGACATGAGAGGCATTTCTGAAGTGCTCAATGGCTTGCTTTTTCAATAGTACCTTGTTAAATTTATAGCATGTCATGATTTCAAAGGGAGAGACAAGAAGGGGTAGAATGAAAAGAGGAAAACAAGGATTTCATAGATTTTTATCAGTAAGAAATTTCCCAGATTCATGGACTGGGATATAGTTCAGTGGTAAAGCCCTTGTGTAAAAGTCAAGAGTCCTTGATTCCTTCCAGAGCATTATAAAAATAAATGAACAAAGGAAAGAAAGAAAGAAAGAAGGAAGGAAGGAAAGAAAGAAAGAAAGGGAGAGAGAGAAAGAGGGAAAGAGGGAGGGAGGGAGGGAGGGAAGGAGGAAAGGAAGGAAGGAAGGAAGGAAGGAAGGAAGGAAGGAAGGTAAAGAAAGAAAAGAAAGAAGTAAACTCCACAGATTCAAGAGATACTGCACAACATAACAATAGTTATTATAAATGTAAGGGCTAAAAATATAGATTAGCAATAAATCACTTGGCTAGAAAGCTTGATAATCAAGCTCAATCTTCATATATATGATCATATTCATAATAAACATATACTTGAAATTTGCTGAGTGATTTTTGAGTTTTTACAACAAAAATACATTATGTGAGGTAATGCATATGTTAATTAGCTCTATATAGCATTCACAATGTATATATACAGCAAAATACCATAAATATACCAATATATTACCCACCACAAATGTACAAAAGTTCAATGTGTCAATTTAAAAACATATAGTGATATTGCAAGACATTAAAACATGAAACTCCACAGAGCAGGAATGTAAGTTTGGTTTGAAATTCTATATACTCCAACTCCAGGAAAATAAACTTCATCATAAGTTTACTTGGTAAAGATATACCAAGAAGGAACTGGAGGTATGGTTCAAGTGGTAGAGCACTTGCTATGAGCTGAACAAGAGCATGAGGCCTTGAATTCAAGGCCCAGTACTGGTTCAAATACACTAAGAGTATAAAAGCATTAGGAGACAACCCCAAATATCACATGCAGTACCACAATGCAAGTTAAGTGAATACTACAATTAAAGATTCTATTCCTACTTCATTTTATAAACATAAAATATATTTTATGTGGGCTTGGGAAGTTGGCTTAGTGGTAGAGTGTTTGCCTTGCATGCATGAGGGCCTGAGTTCGATTCCTCAGTATCACATAAGCAGAAAAAAACCAGAAGTGGTGCTGTAGCTCAAGTGGTAGAGCGCTAGCCTTGAGCTGAAGAGCTGAGGGACAGCGCCCAGGCCCAGAGTTCAGGCCCCACAACCATTAAAAAAAAAAAATATATATATATATAATATAAAAAATTAATATATATGTATGCTTCCTTTTAAATAGTTGTATTGAACTATCTTGGATGAACAATAATTTGCATGGACTTGAGGTGCACAAGTTGGCTGAATGTTCATATCTGCATATACTCATACACTATTGCCATCTTATAATATCATGTCATCTCGCCATTCTATTTTGAACTAAATTCTGTCCAAGGCTCCTCACAGATGTCTGCCATTTGGGGGGAGTCGACAAGACAGCACAACTAGACTTTAGGATGTTTTTGGAAACTATTCATTTCAAATATGTCCCAACTGAGCCATTTCTTACCATGCAAGAATGCAGAGGCTGTCTGTCAGGGAATAAGAACATTCTGTACTAGGCAGCAAAGCCTTTCTGAGCCACCAGCACTTATTTTTATCCCCAGAATCAATTAACTACAATAAATATAAAAACTGCTACCAATAAAAGAAAATGTGGTAGATAAATATTATGGCTTAGAGGAGTCAATGAATCGGTAAGGCCACATGCTTTATCAATATGTTTCTGTCTACAACTTCTTTTTCACTAATCTTGGAACCTGAATGGTCCTACTAAAGTTTATTATGAATTTTTATGACATTAGTAAGATTTGTGTATGTGTGCCAGTATTGGCTTTGAACTTTGTTCCTTAGCTTTTTTGCTCAAGAATGGTTCTCTATCACTTGAGCTACTCTTCCACTTCTGGTTGTTTGGTGGGTAGTTGAAGATAAGAGTGTCAATGACTTTCCTGTTCAGACTGGCTTCAAACCAAGATCCTCACATCTTAGCCTCCAGGGTAGCTACGATTTACAGGCATAAGCAAGCCACTGTGTCAGTCTATTAGTAAGAATTTTTAGCTTGAGGAATTGAAAAGCTCAACTAAGATCACCATGAATCTTCATGTTGGTTTTTACCTGCTATAAGAAAAGCACAATTTAGACAGGGGGCTGTGGCTTATACCTGTAATCCTAGCTACTCAGGCAGAGGATCCCAATTCAAAGCCAGCCCAGGCAGGAAAGTCTGTGAGGCTCTTGTCTCCAATTAATCACAGAAAATAGCCAGAAGCAGCACAGTGGCTAAAGTGGTAGAGCACTAGCCTTGAGCAAAAGGAGCTCAGGGACAGGGCCCAGGTCCAGAGTTCAAGCCTCAGGACCAACAACAACAACAAAAAGACTTATTTTGGGTCTGGTTGCCATAGTAGAATGCCAGCCTTGGGGGAAAAAATAGCCCAGGCCCTGAGTTCAAAGCCCCAGTATGGGAAGAGTTCTCTTTCTAAAAGCAAAACCACAGAAGAGAAAGGGCTACTAGCAGGAGAGATTTCTCCAGAAATCTTCCTGTGCATGCTGCTAAGCAGAAAGGAAAGGGGCACAAGTGGGTATTTGGTGGTAGATTCATTGTAATGCAAACCTTTTACCTGTCAGAATCGAACAGGTTTGCTTAGTTGGAACAGTTTAGAACAAATATTTTAAGTGGCTATTTTGAGAAAGCCCCTTATATAATTTAGTAGGCAGGTTAGACATAGAACTACTTGTATCTTCACAGCAACCGAGACTCAGAAACAGGCTTGTTTAATTTTGTTTTGATTTTGTTTTGCCAGTACTGAGGGTTTGAACTCAGGAGGTAGTACTAACCTGCTTATTTGCTCAGCTGGTGGTGCTCTCCCATTTGAGCTATGCCTCCAGTGTGGGTTTTTTTTGTTTGTTTGTTCTTTTGCTGGTTATTTTGGAGATGGAGTCTTGCAGACATTTTGGCCCAGGCTGGCTTTGCTGTGGATCTCAGCTTCCTAAATGGCCAGGATCACATGAACCACTAGTGCCCAGATAGACGTCCATCTTCAAATGACAATCCTTGCTCTTCTTAAGAAGTGACAGAAAAGTTTAATTGTAGAACACAGGAGGTACAGTCACTCCTGATTGCCAGAACAAGCCTTCACGGCATACTTTATACTGCTGAGTAAGTAAACCTAAAGGTAGATGAAAACAGTGAGTTCTGCTGGCCTCTAATACTCACAAAAGAGGAAAACCTTCCGGGCACCAGAGGCTCACCCTTGCAATCCCAGCTACCTAGAAGGCTGAGCTCTGAGGGCTGAAATCCAAAGCCAGCCCAGGCAAAATAGTCCCTGAGTCTCTTCTTTTCAATTAACCACCAAAGAAAGCTGGAAATAGAGCTGTGACTTAAATGAGTAGGGCATTAGTCTTCAGCAAAAGTACTCAAGGACAGCACTCGGGCCCTGACAGCACGCCCTAACACTGGCACAAAAAAGAAGAAACAAGGAAGGTGAAGGAGAAGAAGAAGGGAAAGGCTGGGTGCTGGTGACTCATGCCTGTAATCCTAGCTACTCAGGAGGTGGAGATCTGAGTATGGCAGTTCAAAGCCAGCCCAGGCAGTAAAGTCCATGAGAGTCTTTTTTTTTCGTTATTTAGAGAATACTTTATTAGTTTCTGTAATCAAACCCACATAGATAAGACCTTACATATTTAATACAGTGCGTTTACCCCTGTACAAATGGAAAAAAATTAAGTTTAACATTTCTAGACCAATATGGCTATTAATTTCTGTACAATGCCAACTCAACATGGTAAACTGGGATACTTTTTCCAAAGTTGACAGCACAGCTACCATGAGAGTCTTATCTCCAATTAACCACCAAAAAAACAGAAGCGGTGCTGTGACTCAAGTGTTAAGTGCTAGCCCTGAGCTAAAGAGCTGAGGGATAACACTCAGGCCCAGAGTTCAAGCCCCATGACAGATAAAAGAAAAAGAAAAAAGAGGAGGAGAAGAAGGAAATGAAGAAGGGGAAGAAGGAAGAAGAAAAAGGAGAAGGAAAGGAAAGAGAGGAAGAAGAACAAGGAGGAGGAGGAAGACAACAACCAAAGATCACAGATATAGATCAACTCTCTTTTAGGAGAAGAGTGTTAGAACTTTATGAATCCCTGAGATTTTTTGTTTGCTTGTTTTTGTCAGTCATGGGGCTTGAACTCAGGGATTAGGCACTGTTCCTGAGCTTTTGTCCTTAAAGCTAACACTCTACCACTTTGAACCACAGCTCCACTTCCAGTTTGGGGGGAGTCATTAATAGTAGATGAGAGTCTCACAGACATTTCTGCCTAGGCTGGCTTCAAACCTTGATCTTCAGATCTCAGCCTTAGCTAGGATTACAGGTGTGAGCCACCTCAACAGAAATTTAATAAGACCAGATGCTAAGAAAACAATCATCTCTGGCATTCTATGGGGTTCTTTGATAACATATACATACAAGAACTATTTAGTATTTAGACACATTGAATAAAACGAAATACATAACAATGTAGGAAAATACATCCACGATATTCAGAAATGTATACCATGTTAAAATGTAGTCTGGCAGTTTTTCTTATGCAAGAGAAGCTTGGCTTTCAAGACAGCTAAAAATACTGCTGGGAGTTAATGAGAGAAATAAAAATGAGTCCTATTGTTAGTTGTGTTGGGGTGGCTGAAATGCGATAGGAATCTGATGTACTGGTTGCTATGGTGTATGTTTTTGTTGTCTTCAAATAGAAGTTCTACAGTTCTACAATCAATAACCAGGGCTGAAAGGAAGAATTCTCCTGCATAGACTGAGAAAGGAAATAAAATCTATCCTTACACCACCAGGAGGAGCTATAAAACGTGTAGGAAAGTGATGAGAGCGGCGTCTCAGAAGGATGTAAAATGTGTGTTCTCTGTGGTTTCAAATCTGATTTGGCCAGTTTCTATTTCAGGGTTTTCTCCTCTTCAAGGGTACAGCTTCCAACTGATCATAGGGAAGAGAAAAGCTCCAGATCCATCTCAAATATTCACGCTTTCTGAGGTGCACGTGGTGTAAATAAACTTTGAAATAGGGCCTGGACCTTGGTTTATAACTCAGCTCTGCAAGCTGTGGAACAGCCTCTCTAAATCCTCCATGTCTTTCTTGGTGGGTAAAGCCACCTACAATTTTACGCACAATGCTCATAAGAATTCACTGTCTTGTGTGCATAGTGTGACATAGTGATTACTGCTATGATCATTGAGATCTTTCTGAATGTCTTATTTTCTGAAAAGATCTTTCCAAGTTAAAACTTTTATAATTTTTTTTAAAAATGGGAAAGCTAGGATTTGGGGGCTCATGCCTTTACTCCTAGCTACTCCAGAGGCTGGGATCTGATGATTGAGGCTCAAAATCAACTTGGGCAGAAAAGTCTGTGGAATTATCTCCAATGAACCAGCAAAATGCTGGACTGGAGACATGGCTCAAGTGGTAGAGCACCAATGCTCAAAGTGAAAGGCCCTGAGTTTAAATCTTAGTACTAGTACTTAAAAGGGAAGGGGGATAGGAGGGATTCTTTTAAACAGGATTTAATGGCAAGGATAATATTCTGTTTTGTGGTGTTTAATAATTGCTATCATCATTACCACCTCAACCCTCAGCTCCCCAAAGAATCACAACACCCATTCACTCCTGCTAAAGCCCTGCATAGAATACCTTGATTAGAGCATTCCATACAAACATGCTGAAATGACTTGAAGTGGCCTTGCTGAGAAGGATCTAAACACGCAACACTCTTCTTACAGCGGAACAAACGTGTGCCACTCTGAGCCACGTATAGTTCCTCTACTGTTGATTTCTACTGTGAAAATACAAATAGGCATAGTGGTCTTCTCCCGGTCTCTGTCTGCAGTACCGAGCCTTGAACCCTCAAAGTCTCTTTAGTCTCCTTCGCGGAAACAGTTCAAAAGACTAAATACAATTTGTCATTGTGAAGCATTTTCAAATTGATAAAATGGCCGTCTCATAAACATTCCATTACTGGGAACTTTTTACACACACAGAAACTGAGCAGGAAGCCATCAGCAGATGAATGAGTAAAGAACACAATGTCTGTGTGTACTATGGATAATAGACTTTGTCAGGAAGGAGATTCTTGTAAGACTCCACTCATATGAGGCCTTAGTGTAGTCTATTTGGAGACAGGAAGTCATACGGTGATGGGCAGGTATTAGAGGAAACAGGGAGAGGAAAGGTGTTCAATAGGTAAAGAAAATTCTAGAAACTGGTGAGCAGTTATGATTTCATTATAATGTGAGTAGATTTAACATGCTAACCTGTACACTTAAAACACTTTCAAGGCTGGGTGCCCATAGTTCATACCTGTAAACCTATTTACTCAGGAGGCTGAGATCTGAGGATCGTGGTTTAAGGCAATGCAAGTAGGAAAAATCCATGAGATTCTCCTCTCCAATTAACCACCAAAAAAAGATAGAAGTGGAGCTGTGACTCAAGTGGTAGAGCACTAGCTTTGAGTATAAAAGCTGAGGGACAGTGCTCAGGCCCTGAGTTCAAGCCTCAGGACTGACACAACATACATGCATGCATGCATGCATACATACATACATGCATGCATACATACATACATATATATTCACATACATGCGTACATACAGCATACATTTCCACAGTCAATTCTAAAACATATATCTGACTATGACATTTTAATAAAGGGAACAAAATTAACTTGCCAACTCAGAATAAGAGATACTTCAATCTAAGTAACAGAAAACAAACTTCAAAGAAAATTAGGTATTTTTATCATGATCTTCTGGAAATAAAGCAATATATTCATAATTTATTAAGTGTTTGGAGACTCACAGAGTAAGCATAGGTACTAGAAATAATCACATTTAAATAAAAGTCAAAGTGACATTGGACTCAGCAAGTATAAGTATACTTACATTTTCCCTTCTTTCTCTTTTCTTTTTTTTCTTTCTTTTCTTCACCTTCCTTTTCCTTTTCTTTTCAGTGCCAAGGATAGAACCCAGGTATTCAAATATTCTAGACAATGACTTATTCTACCATTGAATTACACATCCAGTCCTCAAATTCATTTCTCAAATTCTTTATATCTCAAAATTAATATAAAATTCTCTTGAAATTGAATTTCCCAAAGCAGTTTCTAGCAACTTTGTACCTTATTGACAGGAAGAATTATACTTTGTTCATAACGAATAACTGAAATGTAATTGTTTCCATGCAGAAAAAGTAAAGCCAGATGAGGGCTGTGGACTCATGCCTTTAATCTTAGACAATTGGGAGACTGAGAATGTGAGGATCTCAGTTTGAGGCTAGCTCTGGCAGAAGTCTCAAGACTTTTTAAGTCTTGAGAAAGGTCAATCCAGTGGCATGCACCTGTCTTCCCAAGCTACATCAGAGGCTGAGATTGGGAGAATTGTGGTACCAATCCAGCCTGGGAAGAAAAGTCCACAAGACTGTCTCCACAGAGAAAAGCCAGATGTAATGGTGCATACTACAGTCCCAGAGATGACACCTTAAGTAGGTAGAACATGGTTGTATCTCACCGGCCTAGCAAGCATGAGGCCAGGAGTTCAAACAGCTGGTACCACAGAAAAGAATTGTTTTTCAGTCAAACAATTTAGTATTAACTCCTTCATTGGGGGGCGGGGAGAGTTCTGGGGCTTAGCTTTTTCACTCAAGGCTGGCACTCTACCACTTGAAGCACAGCCCTACTTCTGGCTTTTTGCTAGTTCATTGGACATTAAAGTCTTGTGAAGTTTCCTTCTCCAGACTAGCTTTGAACCATATCCTCAGATCTCAGCCTCCTAAGTAGCTAGGATTACAGGTGTGAGCCATTGGAATCCAGACTTCATTCCTTAATTCTTTAAAGATTACAATATAGATGAGAGAAAGACATACAAACACCATTTGATTCTTTTTATAAAAATCAATAAATATTTGGCCTGGTATAACTATTTATTCTTTTAGAAGGGCAAATGGATACTGACATATTGCATTGAACCCCCTTTACTTAAAAATAATAAATGAATTGTTTTTTAAAGGATACACACACAGAGACACAAAACTCCAATGCCAGCAGAAAAAGCACCATATACTTCTACTGTCAGTGTACACTTCACTGAAAACTAAGCACTGTCTCACACTGCAGAATGCACTAGCTCTCCCAGACCTATCTGGCTTCCCCTTGCAGAAGAGGAAGGAGTCTCTCAGAGAGGAAACAACTCAAAATTGTGCTGCTAATAATTGCCAGGGCTCTTGATAATAAACTCTGAATTCCTAGACTGCTGTTTTTTTTGTTTTGGGGGGTTTTTTTTGGTTGGTCGTGGGGCTTGAACTCTGGGCTTGAGCGCTGTCCCTCAGCTCTTCAGCTCAAGGCTAGTGCTCTACCACTTGAGCCACAGCGCCACTTCCCATTTTCTGGTGGTTTATTGGAGATAAGAGTTTCACAAACTTTCCTGTCCAGGCTGGCTTTGAACTGCGATGCTCAGACCTCAGCCTCCTGAGTAGCTAGGATTACAGGCGTGAGCCACCGGCACCCAGCTGTCCTGTTTCTAAGGCTACTTCACACCAGCCTGTTCACAGGAATAAGGTAGAGTATATAAGTGATTTGCAGAAGTTTTTTAAAAAAAGTAATATGACATAAAGAAATATCATAAATGTATGTCACTTTAATGTGGTGTGTGTGTGTGTGTGTGTGTGCATGCGTGCGTGTGTGTGTGTGTGTGTGTGTGTGTGTGTGTGTGTGTGTGCAGGTACTGGGGCTTGAACTCAGGACCTAGGTGCTGTCACTTAGCTTTTTTTGCTCAAGGCTATTGCTCTACCACTTGAGCCACAGCTCCACTTCCAGCTTTTTAGGTGGTTATTTCAAGATAAAGAGTCTCACAGACTTTCCTGCTTAGGCTGGCTTTATATGGCGATCCTCAGATCTCAGCCTCCTGAGTATCCACCATTACAGGCATGAATCATATTAAATTTTAAAATTGAGAAACAGCCATTAAACTTGAGAGGAACACTATATAGACAGCTGAGCCTTTCTAAACAAAGACTAAAGATGAGCTTAAGGCAGATACAGTACATCAGAATACTAATGTACTCATTAGGATATTTGTATCCTAATGTACTCATCTACTTTTTTTGGAGAGTTCCCCAGAAAGTGAACAATTGGCACTCTAATCTAATAACCTGGTATTTTTAATGAAGTCTGATTATCACATTATAGTGAAACTGGTACCTGATTATTGTCAACATAAAAGGGAAGCATTGGTATAAAACCAGAAGATAAAAGGCACAGTGAAAAGGAGTTAACTCCCTTCCGGGTCTATCATATACTAGCTACTAAAAGAATAAAAATTAGAACAGTGGATGGTATTCACGTTGAATTCATTGATTTTCACTGAATAAAACTATCATTCTTGACTTACCTCCACTAGTTTAATTAAGCCCACTTCTGTAATACTGAAAGCAATGATGACAACTCATTTAAAGGTTCATGAAAGATTTTCCAATATATTTTTAGAATCCAATAACTGTATGTTTTTCCTTTCAACTGCATACATACCTCAATTTTATTCTTGTGTTTTTATGGGCAGTTTGAACTTGTTTTCCCACTTGCTGGGAGGTGCTCTTCTGCTTGGAGCAACACCTGCAGCCTGTTTTTCTCTAGTTATATTGAGTTCCAGTCTGCTTTTGCCCAGACACATACTGTGGCCTGCAGTCCTCCTATTTACACTACCATTGTAACTGGCATGGCAAGCACACACAGCCAGGAGCTGATGTTTCTTCTGATGAGATGGAGTCTTCTGACCTTTTTTTTTAGTCTGGGCTAGCCTGGAACCATAATTCTCCTATCCTTAGCTTCCAGGAAAACAGGCATATACCCTCACACTCAGACACTGGATGGAGATGAGTCACAGTTTTTCCCCACTCTGGCTGGTCTTGCACTAGGATCCTCCTGATCTCTTTCTTTTTAAATATATTTTTTTTCTTTATTTTGGTTACATTCTGGGAGTGGGGGGTCTTAAACTCAGCACTGGGCACTGTCTCCTGCCTTTTTTGCTGAATGGTAGTACTGTGCCACTTGAGTCATATCTCTACTTCTGGCTTTTTGAGTAATTAATTGGATAAGAGTCTCACAAACCCTCCTATGCTGGCTGGCTTCAAATTGTGATCCCCAACTCTCAGCCTCCTGAGTAGCTGGAGTTACAGGTATGAGCTACTAGTGCCTACCTGTGATTTGTCTTTTATTGGGGGGGGTCGGTCATGCGGCCTAAACTCTGAGCCTGGTCACTGTCCCTGAGCTCTTCAGCTCAAGGTTAGCACTCTACCACTTGAGCCACAGCACCACTTCCAGTTTTTTCTGCTTATGTGGTGCTGAAGAATCGAACCCAGAGCCTCATGCATGCAAGGCAAGTACTCTACCACTGAGCCACCTTCCCAGCCCCTGATCACTGTCTCTTGAGTAGCTAGGATAGTAAGTGGGCCATGAGCACCCAGGCTACTATTCTTTTTTTCCAGCCCACTATTTTTGATCGTCTGAAATAGATCATTTTATTTGAAGGAGGAAAGACACCTTCAAATTCATGTTAGCAACAATAAAAATACTACTTTTTAATCATCATCACTAATTCAAGGAAGTTATGCCTCCTACTAAATGGATGCAAACAAAACAGAATGTGCTCATGGGAGACAGAAGCTGAAAGGAAGTTCCTAAGAAGAAACCTATTCCCTTACTTTACAAAAAGATGATATCTGACATATAGCTATCTCATATAATTAAACATATTTTCCTAGTGGGAAGAAAGAGCATTTTCTTGGCTTCAAATGAAAAAGAGCAATATGTTACATAAAAGATACTTTTTATGAGTTTAGAAAGGATGGATTAATCTAAAAGATCTAATCTAAAAGATCTAACTAGATCTTTTCACTGGTTATCTTGAAACTATAGTTAATTGGGGGGGCAGGAAATAAAGAATTCTTTGGAAGGAAAATTTTTTTTTCCTTTGGCATTCCTGCCTCCTAGGATAATTCTGCCTCTTGGTTTGGCAACAGCTATAGGCCACACCTATGTTCACTACCTTTTTTTCCCTCTTTCTATATTTGCCAAACTAAGAAAATGAGCTAATTGAGGAATGGGAGAAAAGGAAGAGAGAAGACATTTCTGTGGAGAAAACCCACCAATGTATTCATCTTTCTAGACTTCGGTGCCTCCAGCTACAAAGTAAAACAGGGAAGTCATCAGACGATTAAGGGAGATCATCTTTATGTAGTTCCTGATGCACAGAAAGCAGTAAAAAGGGCTGGATACCACTACCATTGTTGGCATGCAATGGGCAGAATGATGGAAGATTGGCTCTGGTTCAGACTCTAAATCCTCTCTCTTCTTTTGATTTTATTTTCTCTTCACAGATACTTTATAATTCCATTTCACATGGTGCTGTGATCTACATGGAACCCCAGGTACTATGTCAGCGTAGTAATAAAACAGAGCAAATTAGCATTTGATGTTTTTGTTGATTCAACCCTTCTCGCTCCTCAAATTGGACACAGGAAATTAGCCTGGCCCCTTTTTAATGGAAAACATTCTCTTGCTAAATCTGTCTTGCTTTCCAATTGAAGCCCTTGTCATTATGTCCCCACAAATGACACCATTTACCAGTGCATGGGCGGATTCTCTAGAGACTGAGAGGGTTCATGAAAATATTCATCACAGAGGTGTGTCATTCTGCCTCTGCATTACCCACTGTACCAATTTAGAAAGACAAACTCGAAGCAGATGGGGTCTCCTGGCCTCTTTCCAACACATGATTTGAATTGCCTTCCAAAGACAACACAAAGCAAAAGCTACCCCCAATTTTAATGTTTTTGGAGAATGGAGTGACAAGGTCAGGGGAGGTATGGCGTGTGTTGATATACCTTTTAATTGACCTGACTTTTACGGTGTTATAATGCCACTGATGCGGGTACTTTGGAGATTTCCTGTGATTGCAATCAAACACTTCTCGCTTTCAGTTAACTGTCCAGTCTGATGGACGGTGACTGGCCCCTAACAATAGGGTAGTGGCCCAGAAGATATAAGCTTCCAATGTTAATCCAGTTCCTTAATGGAGAACCACCTACGTTATCCAACCCATCCATATAACCATTTAGACTGAAGAACAATGGCCAGAAGTGGCCCTGTCACTGCATTATTTAACATTCTGATCACTGCCCCAAATCTCAGTAGAGGCTCATGCTCATTAAGTTTGCTAGAAGGCTGGGCTAGGAAGGAGGCAGAGGCTAGCATGAGAGAAATCACTCAGCCACATGGAGACTGACCCTCAGCTCTGCATGCACTGAATGAAGCTCATCGCTTGGTTTTTGTCTATCAATACACCTTAGCTTTCCAACTATAAAAAAATAAAAATTGATCTGGGTCGCCCAGGCCTAGAGTTCAAGCCCTGGTAGCTCATGCCTATAATCCTAGCTACTAAGGAGACTGAGATCTGAGGATTGTGTTTCAAAGTCAGTCCTGGCAAGAAAGCCCATGAGAGTTTTGTCTCCAAGTGGCTACCAAAAGACTGAAGTGGAGGCATGACTCAAGTGGTAGAGCACTAGCCTCTAGCACAAAACCCCTGGGACAGCAGCCAGGCCCTGAGTTCAAGCCCCAGAACTGTCAAACATAATTAATCAATTAATTAGAATTTTTAAAAAATATAAATTGAAATGTCCCAATATACCCATTGCAGAGAAGTTTGTGAACATCAAACTGCTTCCTCTTGCTTCATTTTCCAAATAAAAACATTGACAAATAGGCATTTCAGAGGAAATAAGGTCAGCTCTCTGAGTTGTTTCCTCTGGAAAAGGTCACACTGACATGAATCTACACACACACACACACACACACACACACACACACACCATCACTGTAATTCCTTACCACACACACACACACAGAGTCACTGTGAGTCTTCTCCTCAAGCCACAGCCTGTCACTTGTCAACACTATCTTTTCCTGCAGCTTAAAATTGTACATGGATAACTCCTAATCATGTGTCTCCTAGACCCTCTCTCATCTAAACTACAGCCAGTCCCATCTAACATCCCTCTAGAAAAGTCTCTAGAAAGTTTATATAGTGCTAGTCCAAGTTAGAACTGAGATCACAGCAGCCATGATCTTTGTATCAAACACTAGGTGAAGGACATGTTTAATGTGGCTTGATTGTTCCTACCCAGTCACACGCCTCCCTTAAACTTCACACTACTCAGCAGACTGGTGATAGGAGCCTATGGATGCTTGAGGTCATCTTGGCATTCCCTCTGATAATCACTCATGTGTAGAGATGGCCAGGGAGGCCTATCTTGAAGTGAGATAGATACTGACTGGCATCCTCTCCCTCTCACCCCACTATTGCTTATCTGGAACTGCTACCCCCTTGTAGATTCAACAGCCAAGATGCAAGTTTCCAACACAAGGTCATCTTAGGTCATCTTGTGTTTGCCACACAACATAAAGACAGATGTAATTCCAAGGCCTTACCCACCATGAGAAGCTCCACGAGATAAGACTGGCTTTTTCTTAAGAAAAAACTTTTCTACAGTCAAGTTATAGAAATAGTCCAAATGACCCACAATGGATAAATGGATCAAGAATATGTGATTCTCTCTCTCTCTCTCTCTCACACACACACACACGCACGCACACACACACACACACACACACACACACTATAACACTATGGAATTTTATTCATCCATTAGGAAGAATAATACTTTATTTGCAAGGAAGTGAATATACCTAGAAAATTAAATGGTGTAAGTCAGGCTCAGAAAGAGAAAGGATGTATGTTCTCTTTCACAGATGGAAATGATACCTAAATTATAAACATGGATGAAAACATAGATAGGTCATATGCATACATACACAAATTGACTGAAAAATGGTAAATGCGAGGGAGGGAACAAGTGGGAAAGAGGGAACAGCTGACGCTATGCAAACAAAAGAAATGTACCTATCACCCAATGTGAAAGATATAAATGTATCCCAAAGCTCATAGACCGTGATAGACAATTTGGTCCACGAAAGTTAGAATGTGTTTGTGACTTTAAGTATCACTATCTCACAATACTGTGAAATTTGGGAAAATATGTAACCACTTAATCACAATAAAAAATTTGAAAAAAATGGTACATGCAGGGGTGGATCCCGGTGGTCTAACCCCTTTGACAAATAATCTTATCTTTTAACAAAATGAATACCAAGAGGCTGGCTGGAAGCTGTGTTGTCAGAGCAGAGAGGTCAAGAGAAGTGGAAAGCCAAACGGAGAGAGGAAGGGTGGGTGAATGCAGTCAGAATATTCAGTGTAGGCATGTGACAATGGAAGCAGGTGACTTGAGGGGATGGGTGGAGTTGGGAGAGATTGGGGGGAAATGATACAAAGGGGTGATACTGATCAAAATGCATGGTTCCCATCAAATGACAAGTTAATTTGAAACTATGAGCTTGCTGATAGATAATTGTAAAAATAAATAAAGAAAAATCTTGCTAGATCTCACCTTATCATCAATGAGCTGCAGTGGTAGTACTCAGCTATAATATGAATTATGTAGGAGGCGTAAGTAGGAGGATTACAGTGTGAGGCTTATGAGAACAACCAACTGAAGTGAAAAAAAAAGGGATATGTATGTGGCTCAAGTAGTACAGCACCTACCTAAAAAGCCAGAAGCCCTATGTTCAAACCCCAGAATTGCCAGGGAAAACAAACAAACAAAAACAAGATATATTATATATTATACTACATTATATATTATAAAATATATTATATATTATGATATATTATAAAATATATTATATATTATGATATATTATAAAATATATTATATATTGTATATTATATAAATGTATAAAATATATTATATTATATAAATATATACTTGGATGAATGGAAATAGGATTACGAAATTGCTTTGCACGATTAATGACAATAATTAATGCTAATTAAAAATGAAGGGAAAAGCTGGGATGGATGTAAGAAAGAATTCTCTACGCACAAAAATATTTCTCAAGACTGGCTAGATAAGGTCTGCTTGAGTGTTTCTCTCCCACACCATCCAGTTTATCTTCTGCCCCTCCTGAGAGTTGGCCTCATGTTCAGAACACAGCCTCCTCTTCCTTCCTTTCCTTCTCTTCTCCATTCCTCTCCTTCCCCCACCTCAGTGCCTACAGAAACAAAGTCGTCCACATTAAAGTCTAAGACCATAAGAAACCAGGCTACTAGGATCAGAATCTAAGACGGCAAGTAGGAAGGAAGGAAGGATTTGGAAGTAGGCCCATCTAGATGAACACTAATTCCAGGGAAGCAGCAGCCCCTCCCCCAGGAGGAAGATGTCACTTACCTGAGTCAAAGGGTGTTCAGGCCATTTCTAAGGGTGGCAAAACACAATAGAGTGGCAAGCAGTTCTCACTGCTCAATGTGGAGTCAGAAAAAGAGATTTAGATACATTGTAACCATCAGCCCTGGGCAAACACCTCCTGGAGCCTCAGTTTCTCCATCTGCAGGATATGGGTTACCATACCCACCTTGCATCATTATGGTGAGGATCAGATAATGGATACACAGCATTGTTCCTGGACTATACACAGGGCTGACTGATCTATGGGTTTTGTTCAGGAAGAAAATCATTCTGAATTGAGACTGTAGCGTTAGATCTAAGGCCAAGACACACAGATTGTTTCTCCAGGGACCTATGACCAGATTAAAATGGCATGAACCATCAATAAAGATCAATGTTAAACTAGGTAAGGTGGAACGTGCCTGTAATCTCAGCTACTCAGGAGGCTAAAACAAGAAGTCCAGCCTGAGAAACTTCAGCAGGATCCTCTGTGTGTGTGTGTGTGTGTGTGTGAGAGAGAGAGAGAGAGAGAGAGAGAGAGAGAGAGAGAGAGAGAGAGGGAGGAAGGGAGGGAGGGAGGAAGGGAGGGAGGGAGAGGGAGAGGGAGAGAGTGAGTCACGGGGCTTGAACTCGGCCTGGGTGGTGTCCCTGAGCTCTTTTCCTCAATGTTAGCACTCTACCACTTTCAGATACCGTGCCACTTCTGATTTTCTGGCAGTTTATTGGGGATAAGAGTCTCAAGGAACTTTCCTGCCCAGGCTGACTTTGAACTGAGATTCTCACATCTTATCCTCCTAAGGAGCTAGGATTACAGGTGTGAGCCACCTGCCTCCTGCCTCAAAATTAAAAAAAGAAAAAAGAAAAGAAAAGAAGGAAGGAAGGAAAGAAAGAAAAAAGAAGGAAGGAAGGAAATTAAATAGCTGAGGATATAGTTCATTGATTGAGTTCCCAGGAAAGTGAATATCCATATATATAATATTCATATATAAATATAAATATATGGAGAAATATGCTCCAACAGGGCAAGAAATCTCAAACTGTAGATTCTTTGATGCACTAACCCTATACAAAGCTGGTTAAATAATGAAAGATTGTGTCCCTATATGGAAAAGACATATCACTTCTAATTTGGGATTCCCTCACACTATAGTAAACGCCGCTATAAATGTTTTAAGGGAGGTTGCCATTGGCAACAGTAGTCACATGCAGGAAGAAAAGAGAGACAGAGAAGAAATGAGGCGTTTGTCACTGCAAAATCTGTCTACATTTCCATCCCTCTGTTTTTCATTTTGGTGGCAGCAGGATAAATTTACCAGAGATAAATGAAAGGAAAAATGTGTTCCAGGGTTTCATGGAGCAAAGTCTGGATCTTTCCCCCCAGGGATGGCTGTCCTTGTGACGGAGGGTGTAGCCTAGAGGACCTAAGAAGAAAACCACTGTCCAGTTCCTCAAATGAGCCCATCCACGGAGGACCCACTGCAATCCCAGCCAGAGTTCCCCACCATCTGATCGACCCAGAGTTGAGGAGATCTACACTGCTGGCCATCATGCAGCCACATGACTTTCTTTGAATCCTAAATACAGATCTCCGTGAAAGACCTGCACTAATCTCAATCGCTCATGGCTCCCAGGAAAGTTCTTCAAATGAATAATCGATCATTCGATTGTTTAGAAATGTTTATATTCTATAACTGGGCCAGTCTCCATGAATTGTTTTTTCAAAAAAAGATGAGCGGTGTCTGTTAAACTACTGTAAAAGAAAAAATCCTTTTATCTACTAGCATAAGTAATGTCTTGTATGGTATAGGACATGAGTCTGGGGGGCAATGGACTCCACTGTCTTCCCTGAGATACTCTGGGCTCCTTTGTCTTTTCACCTCAAGCTGAGAGAGGACATGATTAAATATTAAAATAGGCAAGCTGTTCCCACAGTCTCTGCCACCCACACCACGGATTTTGTGTTTGAGATCTGTCTGGGTGTGGTTGAAGAGCTAAAAATGAAAGCCCTAACTAAAATAAAAATTGACATTGATGATAACATTTTTAGCATCCAAGTATTCAGGCTTGACAGCTTTTAAAAAAAAGAGACATTAAATCATTTAACATTTTTGACTTACTACACATTTTTATTACACCTTTTTTTAATTAATTTCTTTTGTACTTTTAGAAATATATCCATCATTCCAGTTTCCTTTTCTAATAATAACAAAGGCAAAAGCTATGATAGCTGGGCACTGGTGGCTTATGCCTATAATCCCTTTTGGTCAGGAGGCTGAGATCTGGGGATCTTGCTTAGAAACCAGCCCAGAGTCCATGAGACTCTGATCTCCAATAATCATCTAAAAAATGGAGCTGTGGTTCAAAGTGGTAGAGTACGAACCTTGAGCACAACAGCTCAGAGGCAATGCATTCAAGCCCCACAACCAACAACAACACTACTATCAAAAGGAAGAGATTAGTGAATCTCTATGAATGGCAGAAAAGAAAAAGGTGGTCCCACTAGATGCTGTTACCAGCCTCAGTTCCAGTCCTACTAGGTGCTATGATTGCCAGGCTCAGTTCTAACATGAAATTCTGTGCCTGTAAGAAAGTTGACTTTGTTCTTTCTTTGATTTCCTGTTTTCACTAGTAAAAGGCAAAATCTGGATTCATCTCAGCTTGATTTTTGGCTTCCTGCTCTAGGAAGGCATCAGAGTTCACCCCAACTTTATACCTGCTAGCGGGAGCCAAGCTCACAAATAATTCCTTTCTTGAGGGCTCAGAGACAGTATTCCCTGTCTTATTTGGAACTCGAGACAATGTCACCCTCTTTCAGGATGTCCAATTCATGAGCACTTAGTTCATGAGAGAGTCAATTGAGAAATTTTTAAATCCCCTCTAGAGAATATATTTCCTCTTACCATTCAAGGTTGCTTAAGTGGTTTAAGGATACCCCAAAATGATCTTATATCAAACAACCAGCAATTTGCATGGCATACTGCCCTGAGATTCCCATCAATCTTTCTTACGTGACTCCACAGTGCTCAGTCAGGCTGAAAATGACACGTGCCCATTCTGAGTATAGAGGGACAGGAGTAACATTTTGTTTAACAAAGCTTTTACATTATTCATGCACCAAGCAAACACCACGCATCCATATATGTTTGAGTGTTTATAAAACAACTTCATAATTGGCTTTTTAAAAAAAAAAAGCTTACGGAGAATATTTTGCAGAATATTCATGACCTTACAAATGGTTGTAATTTGGGGCTGGGAAGGTGGCTCAGTGGTAGAGCGCTTGCCTTGCACGTATGAGGCCCTGGGTTTGATTCCTCAGCACCACATAAGCAGAAAAAGCCAGAAGTAGCACTATGGCTCAAGTGGTAGAGTGCTAACCTTGAGCTGAATTGCTGAGGGACAGCACACAGGCCTGGCCTAGAGTTCAGACCCCACGATCAACCACCCACCACCAAAAAAAATGGTTGTAGTTTTAAGTGATACACCAGTATGGACTTTGATTCTCTAAAAATCTATTCTAGATATTAAAAAAGTTCACTCTACACTTGCCTTGAGCTGAAGAGCTAAGGGACAGTGCCCAGGCCCAGAGTTCAGGCCCACGACCGACCAAAAAAAAAAAAGGTCACTCTAATGTTAAAGTGAAAAAAATAATAAAAAGGACTATTTACTGAGAATAATTTAAAAATGAAGACTTATGTAAGCTACAAGATTAATTTTCAACATGATCATGTTTCAAGCATATATATACATATATATTTTCAAGCATATATATACACATATTGTGTATATATGCATATTGACAGATATATGCATGTATGCATGTATGCATGTATGTATATTGACAGATCTTGGTGACATCCCTGAGCATTTCTGTTCAATGCTAACACTCTTCCACTTGAGCCACAAGTCCACTTCTGGCTATTTGGTGATTAATTGGAGGTAAGAGTCTCACAGACTTTCCTGATCAGGCAGCTTCAAACCACAATTCTTAGATCTCAGTCTCCTGAGCAGCATAAGTCTCCATATCAGCCCAAATTAGCTGGATGTGGATTTTTTTAAGCTTCATATTTAGTATGAACAGTATAATTCTAGTTAACTATATTGAACTTTTGTTTTCTGAATTTGAAAGTGTGAATAAAGTCTTTTTGATGATTTTTGTCAAATCAAGCAGTACATATTGTTATAAAATAACTAAAATGTGCATTCTCTGACAGAACAGTGATACTTTAACCAGCCAGAATGTGATTCAAAATCATCTAGAAACAACAGGATAGTAAAAACTGTAAATATCACGCTTTATTGCAAAGAACCCAAGAGGACTTGGTTTTTAGTTTGGTGTTAGATGATTGCTTGTGCACAGCCTGGATTTCATCTCCAGGGTCAGAGAAGGGGAGGAAATCACAAGAATCCAACAGTACAAATCAGGATGAATAAAAATATAATATACCCATGACATGATATGTGCAATCAGGTTGGCAGGTATCAGACAACAGCAAGTATAAACAGTTTGCTATCAGAAATAATAAAGATAGGAAGTGGTGCTGTAGCTCAAGTGGTAGAGCGCTTGCCTTGAGCTGAAGAGCTGAGGGACAGCGCCCAGGCCCAGAGTTCAAGCCCCACGACTGACCCAAAAAAAAAAAGTTTTGTTGCTTTGTATGTCCCTCCCCCACAGTATAACCCCTGCTTTCACTATATTTGATGTCAGTATAACTTGTGGAGGAGA
>NW_012267286.1:3881653-3910027 GCF_000151885.1 Dipodomys ordii
GGCTGCAATGCTTGGTAAGAAATGTACGCATTATCCTGCCCATGCAATTGTAACCCCTCTGTACAGTATGTTCACAAATAAAATAAAATAAAAAATAATAATAAAGATAAATAGCTGTAAATGATCACAAAAACAAAATTATACTAGTATGGTAGCGTCGTTTGTTAAATGTCTACTCTGTAGCTAGGTGTGACAGTGGCATGCCCTAAGTCAGGACACCCTGAGGCTGAGACAGGAGGATCTCAAGTTTGAGGCCATGTTGGGCTCTAGAGTAAGACTCTGTCCCAGAATAAAGCAAAATAAATTCCATTTCCTATTTCAAAGTAAGGCCAGATTTCTGAGTTATGAATGTTGGAATCTTCCAAGAAATCATGTTTTTAGAACAGCTTCTGTATCTACAGAAGAAGTTTGTTTGTTGTTTGGTTGGTTGGCTAATTGGTTGATTTGTTTGCTTGACAATACTGGGGATTGAACCTAAGGACTTGCTCTTGCTAGGCAATCTCTCTCTACCACTTGAGCCATATCCCTAGCTTCAATGCAAAGGTTTTTCCATTACAATTTTCATCCAAAGAAATATGTAGGAACTTAACAAATGCTTTATTATTCCCATTTTATGAAATCACTATCAAGACAGAAAATTGTCACAGAAAGAATCTGAGATTGGATCAGGAAAGAAATGTTACTGACCCCTTTTCTGGAAATCTACCATAAACCAAGAGCTCCAGAACTGATTTTAGTTATCAAAACTTTGTATTAGTAAATCGTACCTGCAATTTCAGCAATGACCAGAAGCTAAGTGATCTTAACCACAACTCACTCAACCTACGAACTGTAATTACCTTTAGTGCTGTGGTATTTTACTATTAGAGATTGGTAGGTGATAATAGATGCATATAATAGATTGATCTCCCATCACATATAATGGTTTATCCTGGTACAGGATATGCTATAAAAATGGAAGGGACTTTAATATTTTCAAGATCATTAAAAATTAAAACAACCAACTGAGCAACACCAACATAAATTTAGAAATGCACTTGCCATTGAAAGAGAACGAATTAAGTTAAAAAGCATTCTCACCAGGCCTTCAGAGAAGGGTGTGGCTTGACTTTGAGATATCTCAAGTTAACCTTATCACAAGACAACAGAAGCAGAACTACCGACAGCTAAAGGAACATGCTATCAAGCATGTGAACATTTCTTCTTAATAAGAAGAAATGAAGCCCCAATACTGGTTAAAAAAAAAAAAAAGAGAATCATTGATGCCATAGCAAAGGTAGAATAACGTGATTTCCTTAATCTTAACTGGAGTTAAACTTTAGTATGGAAGGTTACAAGGCAGATTAGGGTAAGGCCACCAGCACAACCATGTTCATTGCAGTACTGTTCACCATAGCCAAAGTATGAATCAGCCCAGATGCCCCTCAATGGATGAATGGATTGAGAAATGTGGTATACATAAACAGTGGAATTTTACTCACCCATTAGTAATAATGATATGGTACCTTTGTAAAGAAACAGAAAGGTCTGGGGAAAATTTTGTGTTAAGTGAAATAGTCATGTCCAGAGTCAAAAAGGATGCATGTTTTCCCGTGTAGGTGGAAGCTAGATTTAAAAACTTACAAATAAATAGGTTGGGTGCTATGCAAGTATATACAAATATATGAACTGAAATATGGGTTATCTAAGATAGAACTCAAATAGTATAATTCCTTAGATCTAACTATCTGGAAACGATGACAGACTCTTATTGTACAATGTTCCACTTGTGTGCGCTCCCTCCTTTAATATTTCAAGGTAATAAAAATGAGTTAAATAATTAAAATAGAATTCAATAGCTCTAGTCACTCAAAACAGACTACAAGCATCTTATATAACAGGCAGAGATTTTTGTTTAAATGTTGGGCATATGTCATCTCTTCATGAGCTCCATAAAATTCCTACCCATAAAACAAATACACTTCTTGTTTAAAAAAAACAAAAACAAAAAACTCAGCTCTTCATTGAAAGGCATCCTATTAAGAATAATGGGAGTTAAATAGCTCTTTATCTATGGTCCCTACCCCTTGAAGAACATAAAATATTATGTGACGAGAATGTAGACTTAACAATCATGCATTCCCATTCGTAAAAAGAAAATTGTGCAAAGGAAAATCACTTCTTGCTGCTTCTACACTAGGTTCATAGCAGCGCTCACTGGAAAGGTCATCTGGAGAGCTTGGGCTGAGAGGAGATTGAAGATCCATTGGAAACAAACAGATTCACCGGAAAGATACCTGCCTGAACACGTGCCTTTCAAAGGAATCAGGTCTCCATCACTTCGTAGCATTCCTAGCAGAGGTTTTGAACTCTCTCTAGCTTTTACTCTGCTGAGCTCCAAATGGACTAAGAACGCCTCATAAGTGTGTGGTAAGGATTCAATGGCAGAGCTATGACTGTGTCTGGCACAGTGCCTAGTGTGGCTTAGTAGTCATTTGAAAGAAATGTAGCTGTTTACAGTTACAGGTTGTATCTACTAAGGAGAACTCATGATAACTCAGACATTACAAATAGTCAGTAATGGGCAGCTGTATTCTAGGGGCTGGACCATGTCACCCAGTTTGTCTTTTATTTTTCCTCAAATACCATCTTCCTCAATTGGTGATTTGATGTTAACTATACTTTATCCGTTCACTGTCCATGCCTTAATCAAATGGTAGGCAGGCTCCAATCTATAAGAGCTTTCAGGCCAGCTGCCCATGCCTGTAATCCTAGGTATTCCTGAGGGTGAGATCTGAGGATCACAGTTCAAAGCCTGTCGGAGCAGAAAAGTCTATGAAGCGCTTATCTCCAAATAACCAGTCAAAAGACAGAAGTGCAGAGGAAAAAGGGTGAAAAGATACAGCAGTGGAAATCACTGGACACTGATGAAAGTGAACTACACAACTCATGGGTGGAGATGAAAGGAAGGGACTGAGAAAGAGTGATGGAACAGGTAACATTGTTCATTACCTGATGCGTGTAACATCACCTCTATGATAACAATAAATTCTTTAAAAAAAAAAGATGCATTGTACTCATAAACTGATTTGTTGAATTGAAACTCCTTTGTACAAGGACAATAAAAATAAAACACGGATCTGGTTCTGCCAACACCTCTCATTTTCCCCAGCAATTTTTCAATTAGAGAAAATTGTTAACTGAGGCTATTTATAATAGCAGGTAGAAGAATTCAATCACAGAATGCTTGCTATAAAAAATTAAAGAAGGTTTTTTTTTGTAAATACCATGCATAACAATAAAAATAACAATCATTGTGCTCATTTTGTCAGCCACGTTGTTACATATATTTTATAAGTATCCTTTTCCTTTTTATAACAAGCCCATGAAATAGATCTTCTCATTATCCTCATTTTTTTAATGCAGAAACTAGTTAGAAACCTATGGCTCACACCTACTATTCTAGCTACTCAGGAGGTTGAGATCTAGAGGATCACAGAGTGAGGCCAGCCTTATATACTCTAGCACCAAAATAACTATAAAGAAGTTATCTCTGGTGGCCTGACTCAAATAAGCAAGACTGAGGCTTTGCGTTCAAACCATAGAACTGCCAAATATAAAAATTAAAACAAATAAAATGAAGAAACTGAACACAGAAAAAAATATCAAAAAATATGTATAACTTTTCTTCTTCAATTACCTTTAAGGGGGTTCAATTCAATATGTTACCTTATGAGAACAATGATCTTGACAGATGTCACCCCTTCCATCATTCTCCCAAATCTTTGCCAACCCCACACATGCCCTAAATTTCCTAGTGCCATTGTCACCTATATACGTTGAATATGATTAATGTATCCTGTGTACATACATTATATTTTTGTTTTTTTAACCAAGTTAGGTTATTACACTTGGAATATAAATAATTCCCATATTTCAACAATTCTCATGTTAACTTTTTAATATGAAGGCTATAGATAACTTGAAGATGAAAATATTTAACAACCTTTATGCCAAAGTAACCAAACTTCTGTCAGTTTCTCCACACAATTTCCCAACCTTTCAAACCAGGTCCAAACCTTAACCGCCAGGGGGCGCTTGAAAACTCTCTCTTCTGTCCTCCCATTGATCTTAAATTCTTAATGGAAATGCATTAGCCCCTCGCATAAATAAATCATGTTCTCTTACACAAGAGTGCCGCTTGTATGCTTCCACAAGGTAGAACACATAGTTGTGGACAAATCAATGTGCTTCAAGCTAAAACTGCTGAACTGAAAATGATGGGGATTTTTTTCCATTACCCAACCCCCTTCCCCTCAAAAAAAAAAATAATAATAAAGTTCAACAATATGAAATTTCTCATTTCATGTATTCTTTGATTTAAGTACAAACTGTAGTTATTGCATAGTGTTGTAGTTATGGTTTGGGAGCCTTTATACTAAAGAGAGTTGCACAGTGGTTAACCCTATGCTCCAGAATGGAAAAATCTTAAACTTGCTAATAAAAATCCCCTCTGACCACAACCAAAGACTGAAAGTGTCATTAAAATTTCCTATGAACTGAGATCTTCCTTCTCTGTGTATATTCTGGAACAAGAAAACCTTTTTTTTTGGGGGGGGGGGTCCAGTCGTGGGGCCTGAACTCTGGGTCTGGGCGCTGTCCCTCAGCTCTTCAGCTCAAGACTAACGCTCTACCACTTGAGCCACAGCGCCACTTCGGCTTTTTTCTTTTTGCTTATGTGGTGCTGAGGAATCGAACCCAGGGCCTCAAGCATGCAAGGCAAGCACTCTACCACTGAGCCACCTTCCCAGCCCCTGGAACAAGAAAATCTTGAAAGGTCCAAATACACCTGTCATGAGGATGTTTTGGTGTAAAATATGACTAATTGGGTGACTTTGGAATGCCCTACCATAGCTGCAGGTTTACCAAAAAATGCTTGAGCATGATCAGACAAGCTCAGCGCTGGTGACTCACACCCGCCAGCCTCCACACACAGGAGGCTGAGATCTCAGGATGGAGATTCGAAGCCAGTCCAAGTAGAAAAAGGCTGAGACTCCTATCTCTAATTGACCAGTAAAACTCCAGAAGTGAAGATGTGGCTCAAGTAGTAGAGTGCCATCTTTGAGTGAAAAAAGCCAAGAGAAATAGTAAGTGCAAGGCCAAGAGTTCAAGCTGGGGGTGGGGGGGGGAGGAGGAGAGAGAGAGAGAGAGAGAGAGAGAGAGAATGACCAGGCAAATGGATCTATAGCTTGCTTCTCTTAATCATTTTCATAATAGAAACAAAGAAATTAAGTGAAAACAGAGCAGAACAACAGGCAAATGATCTTTTTTTCAAGGTAAAAGAACACACAACATATATTACACGCTCAAATAAACATATGATGAGAAAGTAAAGCGCTTGTCACTATTTCTCTCATCAACTGCCATGATCAGAACAAATTATTTATGGCATTGGAAATAGGAGATGATTTGGTGGAAGTTTATAACCTAGTAAAACTGTCAACCACCACACTGGGAGTCTGTGTGAGCAATTTATGTTCAAATATAAATTTATTACAAAGCCTAGGTAAGAAACTGACAGAGCTTAATGTCAAAATGATTGGGGTTTTTTTATTTGGAAAATATTATCCATTCTGTTAAGAATTAAAAACATAGTTGAGAGAACTCTAAATTATCTATTAAGTTTTGTTTGTACCAGGTGCCAGTGGCTCATACCTGTAATCCTAGCTACTCAGAAGGCTGAGATCTGAGGATCGAGGTTCAAAGCCAGCCTGGGCAGTCCCTGAGAGTCTTATCTCCAATTAACCACCAGAAAACCAGAAGTGGAGTAGTGGCTCAATTGGTAAGAGTGCTTGCCTTGAGCTGAAGAGCTGAGGGACAGCACCCAGGCCCAGAGTGCAGGCCTCAAGACCAACCAAAAAAAAATTGTTGGCTAAATTAGAAGTATAATTACTTACTGGCCACAGGGACAGTTTTATAGGAAGACAAACATCTAGGAAGTGTCAGGAAGAGCATGGGGAGGAGAAGATTGATGGTTTGCAGAAGGAGTTGCAATGTTAGAAGACAGAGACCAGAAGGAAGAATTCTCATGGCATGCCTTTTCAGACCTTTTGAATTGCGAGTCTTTGCTTTGTAAATATCCAATATAAAAGAAAAATATAGATATTGATCAAGATGCCTTATATCCATAAACTTACATAGATTTGCAACCCATTTGTATACCTACTTAACTATAATAATAGAACAGCCAATGCCAGAGGCTCACACCTGTGATCCTAGCTACTCAAGAGGCTGAGATCTGGGGGTCATAGTTCAAAGCTAACCTGGGCAGGAAAATCCGTGAGACTCTTCAATTAACCAGGAAAAAAAAAGTAGAGCACAAGAGGTAGAGTGCTAGCCTTGAGTAAAAGTGCTGAACAATAGTGCCCAGCCATTGAGTTTATGCCCTAGGACTGGTAAAAACAAAAACAAAAACAAAAAAAAACATACATATATACATACGGACATACTTAAAAATGAATATAATAAAAATCTAATGTTAAAGTGTGGCTTCTCCCCTGACAGTTTGGAAAATGTGTATCCTATTCTGAATTTGTTATCGGTCCCTTTTCTAACAGGCAAGTAACAAAATGGCAATGAAAATGTTTCCATGAACTATTATTGTTCTGCTCCATCATTTACATTTTCCCAACATGGTGGCACATTCCTTTTACAACAGGAGCAAGCAGGAGAAAAAACTATAAAGTCAAAGTTAAAAAAAAACCTGAAAAACTTGCTCAAATATATGAATCATGGAAGATTTTCTAGCAAAAAGAAAAATATGTATACAAAGAAGTCAACTTTTAGAGTAAATATGTGTTCTAGATTCTAGGAACACAGAACTAAACAGAAAACTCCCTGCCAACATGGAATTTACAATCCAGTAAAGTATTTCACTGACAAGCTATTAAAAGGCCTCTCCTTTCTTTATGAACTACTGATTTCAGCATTCTCCACTGTATTTTATCATTGCTATCTACCGAAAACCCACCAGGTGGCAATGTTTCATCGATCAGAATAAAAAGCAGCTTCCCTTGTTTCCCTGAGAAACCCTCTTTGTTTGCTTTGGCCTTCCTTTTAACTTAATTTTTAAGTGATCACAGCACAGCTTAAAATACTCCATTTAGGACACAACATAACAAAATACTGGGGGAAAAAATGGAAAAACAGAAGGATCTAAGTTTGTTGATACATCCCACCTTTGTAAGGACAAAGTTGAAACATCATCTCAATTCTAAGAGCTCAGAGTGGTGGACAAACTACTTAGAATAAATGAATAGAACTCCTGAAAAGAAATAGGAAAGAGCCAGGCGCTCGTGGCTCATGCCTGTAATCCTAGCTACTCAGGAGGCTGAGATCTGAGGATCTCAGTTCAAAGCCAGCCCAGGCAGAAAAGTCAGTGAGATCCTTTTGTCCAATTAACCACCAGAAAACTGGAAGTGAAGCTGTGGCTCAAGGTGGTGGAGAATTAGCCTTGAGCAAAAGAGCTCATGGACAGTGCCCAGGCCCTGAGTTCAAGCCCCATGACCGACATTACAAAGGAAAGAAGGAAAGGGGCGAGAGAGGGAGTAAGGAAGTTAGGAAGGAAGGAGAAGGAATTTAGAGTTGTGTCTCAAGTGCTCACTTTCACTCACATTTAGAGGATTTCAGTTCAAGTCTTTTTTTCTTTCTTTCTTTTTTCAGTGTTTCTTCATTTCTTTTTCTGTTTGTAGTACTGAGGCTAGAATCTCATGCTAGGTAAGCAAATATTCTACCACTTGAGCTATACCCCCAGCCCTTCTTGAAAATCTTGCTTTTAGCATAAGGTCATGCTAACTTTACCTGGCTAGTTTTGAGCATGCAATCCTCCTGCTTCTGCCTCCTGAGTAGCTGGGGTTACAGGTGTGAACTACCACACCAAATAGGGAGCACACATTTCTCATCAAATCTTCTCTGCTTTTCTATTTCCCTATCCTTTTTACACACTTTATTTGCTTACTTTATCCATTCTATGGAATAGATGAAGAGGGAAAAAAAAAGTTCCATTACACTCTTAGTCGAGAACTCATTCCACAAATCAGAGACCCCATCTCAGTCTAGTGATGAAGCAATTTCTACTCCGTGATGAGTGAATGGAGGAGTCTTTTTCTAACATGCAAACAGGCCGCTGGTTTCTGGGAATGGGGACCACAGGCTCCCATTCCAGTCCACACCCCACAGAGGTATCACTAGGTTTGTGGCCCTGTGAGAGAATGAAGGTGAAGGCTACTGGACAGATTATTAGGATAAGAACAACTGAGGAGAAAAAAGCCTAACTCTGGATGCAAGGCCACTATCGCATTGTACTTGGAACTCATTTATCTTCATGTGCACCTGAAGGACAGTTACTAAGGTCAAGAAACAGAGGATTTCTTAGGGAACAGCCTAGCCAGCTGGCTAGGGCCTATATTGGCCACAATGGAATCATAAAAAGGAAGCTGAATGCAGTGGTCCCACATGAACACAAGAACAAAATGAATCTCCAAACTCTGTGAGTATCTGTTACAGCAAAATCCACTAGCTCACCTTCTTCTCTGCCACAAAGTTCTGTCCATTTCTTTGTGTTTTCATAATCCCAAAGGTAATTGTAACCATTATCATAGAGACATACAAGAAATGTACTCACGACCTTACTTACATAACTGTAACTCCTATGTACACCTTGACAATAAAATTTAAATTTAATTTTTTAAAAATAAATAAGTAAAATAAAATGGAGACGTGTCAACCAGGTGGGGGTGGTTCATGTTTATAATCCTAGCTAGTCAAGAGGCTAGGATCGGGCTGGGAAGGTGGCTCAGTGGTAGAGCGCTTGCCTTGCATGCCTGAGGCCCTGGGTTCAATTCTTCAGCACCACATAAGCAAAAAGAAAAAACCCGGAAGTGGCGCTGTGGCTCAAGTGGTAGAGTGCTAGCCTTGAGCTGAAGAGCTGAAGGACAGCGCCCAGGCCCAGAGTTCAGGCCCCACGACCGGACCAAAAAAAAAAGAAAAAAAGAGGTTAGGATCTGGGGATTGAAGTTCAAAGCCAGCTCAGGCAGGAAAGCCATGAGACTCTTATCTCCATTAAGCAGCAAAAAGCCGGAAGTGGAGAAGTGGCTCAAACAAGCAATAGAGCACTGGCCTTGAGTACAAGAGCTCAAGGACAGAGCCCAAGCCCTGAGTTCAAGCCCTGGTACCAGCACAAAAACAGAAAAGGGGGAAAAAAAGCAACTCATGAGTTCCTCTAATTTTTAATACAAAAATACATAAAATAAAGAAATTATTTTTATGTTATATACAAAGTTGTATTCTTACCTCTACCTTTCCATTATGGTGAAATTAAATTATAGATGGTAATGTAAAACACAATAAGCAAGCTATGACTGGTGGAGCTATTCTTTGAGAAAATAGTGTTTTTCTGATACATTCCAAAGACATGTATGTCAGTTTCCCTCCCTTTCCTTCTTCCTTCCTTCCTTCCTTCCATCCTTCCTTCCTCCCTGATATATTCCAAAAGTATATATGTCAGTTTCCTTCCTCTTTCTTCCTTCCTTCCTTCCTTCCATCCTTCCTTCCTACCTTTTCTTAACAAAATGAACCTAATGGACTTTTCAAAAATAAGAAAATGCTTGTATACTTTATAAGCTAGTAACCTAGTGGAGGCATCTTAATTAAGAGTATCAAGAGACAGACAGCCTTCCCGGCTCTGATTATTTGGTATGAGGTTGTTTATTGGTCTGGGAACAAGAGGATTTCTTTGAATTATTTCAAGAACAAAGTCACATCTTCATGCAAGTCAGAGAACTAAGTACAAACCACACACAACTTGGCCATGTTTTGCCTGTTGCCATGGGAACAAGGAATGCTTCTGGAGAGTGTAACGAAGTTGATGACTATGGTTTAGCAAAGACATAAGAAGATTTTGATGCAATCAATAGCTGCTCAAACTTAATTTTTAACAGACCTGCAATAGTTTCTTGTTTTATATTTTGGAAGATTTTATTTTATAGAGCTTGAACTCCAAGCCTCACACTTATGATGCTAGCTCCAGTCCTACCTTTTTGCTAGTTACTTTTTAGATAATGTCTAATGAACCTTTCTGCCCAGGCTGGCCTCAAACTATAATTGCTAGGAATACAGGCGTGAACCACCAGTATCTGTCAATAGTAGTTTTTTGTGTATTTTGTATTGGTTTATTTTTTTTTTTATTTTTTGTCGGTCGTGGGGGCTAAACTCTGGGCCTGGGCGCTGTCCCTCAGCTCTTCAGCTCAAGGCTAGGCGCTCTACCACTTGAGCCATAGCACCACTTCCGGCTTTTCTGCTTATGTCGTGCTGAAGAATCAAACCCAGAGCCTCAGGCATGAAAGGCAAGCACTCTACTACTGAGCCAATTTCCCAGCCCCTGTATTGTCTGTTTTAGAAAGCCATAGTACATGATTTACATATTTTCCATTTGTGTATGATGTGGTATCAAAGGACTCACAATCTACAATTTCAGCTTCCCAAAGGAAATAGGCCACAGAGACAGTCCCCAACGTGACTAATAATTTGTCACATTTCCAATGATATAAAAAGCATTCTCATAGACATGATCTGCTTCTCAATTTCAGTACACTATTCCACAAATTACATGAGCTAGTCAGTATGTACACACATGCACATGTGGGGGGGGTGCCGGTATTGGGGCCAGAATTCAGAGTCTTACACTCTCAACTTTTCCTCTCAAGGTTGGCATTTTGTCATTTAGGCCATGTCTTTACTTCCAGCTTTTTGCTGGTTACTTGGAGATAACAGTCTCTTCTCAGGTTGGCTTCTGAACATCCATCCCCTTGAGTAGCTAGGATTACAGGTGCGAGCCACCAACACCTTGCTAGAATCATAAAAATGTAGCCATTGGTGGAGGGAGAATTCAAGGCAGGAAAATAATGTTTTCCTGTTAGAAAAATGACTTTTTCAATCAAACTTACTCTGACCTACCCTTTTGAGAACGAGTGGTGTAAAAGCCTGCCTATTATCTTATTTCTTTGTATCATCCTTGCTTGGCCAATGGAGCCCAGTCATTCTCAGTTTGGGCTGTTGGGAAAAGCCTTTTGCTTTTTTGTTGTTGCCAGATTTTGGTAGTACTGCTGTCTGATCTCAAGGCCATGTGGTTAGTAGTCAGGAGCTCTACTACTTGAATTAGGCCCCCAGCCCTTTTTTGCTTTACATATTTTTTCAGATAGAATCTCATGTTTTCACCCAATGCTGGTCAATCCTCTTTCCTACGCCTCCCACCTGTCATTCATATATTCTCTACCATGCCCAGCTGTTGGTTAACATAGAGTCTTGCTAACTTCTGACGCTGCAGATCTTGAACTTTGATTCTCCCAATTTCTACCTCCCGAGTAGTTGGGATGACAACATAGCAACACAGCACCCCATCTCATCTTTGTTTTGTTTTGCTTTGTTTTATCTTGTTTAAATACAGTTACCCCGATGCTCCAGGAAACCTAGTGAATCAAGTCTTCCATGGGCACAATCCAAGTCTAGCTTGTAAAACGATTCTGATCTGTAGCCAGAAGAAAGACGCACTGTTCACTAAAAAGAAACGGTTCAAGCAGCTTATTTCTGAAACTTCTGTGGAGGATACAAAAAGAGCACTGTTGTCTGACTTTATTTGCAAATACTCTCTCTAAACTTCATGGCATTTTCTTTTCCCAATCATTGCACACGTTCTGGCTTGGCTAACCATTGTGCCAGGCAACTGGGCAAGAGTGGATTCATTACAGAAACAAGTCCAGGAAGCAAATTCATTTCATGCTCTATAGCTTTAATGAAACTCTTTATTATGCTCTGTCCCAGCTAACGTTCTCAGTACCCTCTCCAGGTTCTTTAGGTTTATGCCCCTTAAGTAATCCCAAAATGTTTATAGGATTACTTACACCTTTCTATTTTATTAATTAAAATTTTCCTTGGGTTATATATCACTATAGTCAAATACCAGTAGCTCTAGATACCAATGGCTCACATCTATTATCCTAGCTACGCAGGAGGCTGAGATCTGAGGTTTGCAGTCAATCCAGGCAGGAAAGTCTGTGAAATTCAATCACAGAAAAAGCCAGAAGTGATGCTGTGGTTCAAGTGGTAGAGTGCTAGCCTTGAGCAAAAAGCAGCTCAGGGATAGCACTCAGGCCTAGAGTTCAAGCCCCAGGACTGGCACAAATATTTAAAAGCAAAAAAATCAGTAACACTAGGCCAAGTTACACAGTAGCAGGATGTGCCAGCTTAAGTTTTTTTTCTACCAAGCGATATGTTTCCTATAGAACAAAATTCATTGTCAATGGGACCTACATTAGGCAGATATAGCTCTCATATTAAGGATAAAAGAAAAGCACCAAATGAGTGCTATTCTTCTCAGACAGTGAATGCTTTACCTGAGAGACGAAATGATTCATTTGACCTCAGTTTCAGAGCACACTGGGTATTTTTGCATTCTATTTTTTTTTCTTTTCTTCCCTACTCCTTTCATATAAACCATTGAAATGATTATTTTCATCATGGTGAATCAGAGTAAACTTTGAAATCATTACATATATACAGAACCTAGATTTCATATGTATGTGGATAGCACAGTTGAGAATATGCTGGGTGCATTTTGAGCATCCTAAGTAGTGAATGCTTTTCATGTCATTAAAATTTCTTTGAACACTACCCTTAAATGAGTGCAAAACAACCGGTTTCATGAGGAATTCATAACTTATCTAACCATTTCTTTTGTTTGTTTTGATTGTCAGTTTGGAACCACTGTAGCACTAATAATAATAACAATATAAATTGGCTTTTATTTCTTTTTATTTCTTGTTGTTGTTATAAAAATGATGTACAGAGCACTTATATAAGTCAGCTCAAGAGTATATTTATTCATGGACAATCTCACCCCTTCCCTCACTCTCTCCCAGTTTTTCTAAATCAACCTTTAAAATGATGCTTCTTCACTAAGCAACTCCCAGAATACACACTATTTATCTAAGATTAAATGTTATCCATGAATATACAACTCCAATCTTTTAGTGATGTTTCAAGAAACCCAAAAGCCCCTTCATTTTTAAAATATTCATCTATAATCACCTTTTGATTTTAAAATCACCCAAAGGTTCTGAGAATTATCTTTCAGATCATTAAGACAAAGGTATAAAGAAAGGGTTTCTTGACAGGAAGAATCTTAATTTGAAAAGCTGTGCTGGATTTAAGAGATCATTTCCTTTTGGATAGAATTAAATTCCAAGAATTTGGGCGTTTTATTTTATTGCTTTCCAGATTCCTCTTTCTTCCCTATTCCAATAAGCATAACAAAATAGCAAGAATGACCAATACTTTTTCTTTTTACAACTTTACTGGAGAGATTATCTAATGCTGCTATTTTAGTTCTCATTTTGTTCATTTCACTGGTCAAATTTCAGCACTGGTCCCTCTGAGGCTTTTAAAGTGAGTATTTGAATGTGCTGGATTTTTATTTAAGGCCTAATTCATATTTGCAAATATTCGTCTTCAGTTCTTTACAAAAAAATACCTGCCTCATGTGATTTTTCTCCAACTTCATATATTACTGGAGCTTCCTCTTTAGTGAGCTCCTATTTATTAATTTCTATGTTTCATTAGACAATTCTCACTTAAAGTTCTATAGCAAGTTAGTCTTACAATCAGTCTCATTTCTATCCTATGGAAGTTTAACATTTTAAGTCATACATGGCAATGTACGACTATAACCTCAGAATTAGGAAGGCCTAGGCAAGAGAATGAGATTTTTGCTTTGTTTTTGTACTGGTACTAGGGCTTGAATTTAGTCCCAGGTATTCTCCCTTAGCTGTTTTACTAAACACTAGCACTCTATCACTTGAGGCATATCTTTACTTCCAGATTTTTGGTAGTTGATTGGAGATAAAGAGTCTCACTGACATTTTTGCTTGGGCTGGCTTTGAACTGGGATCTTCAGATCTCAGCCAACTGAGTAGCTAGGATTACAGGCATGAGACACCAGCATCCGGAGGATGGAGAGCTTGAAGCCAGACTTGCCTTTATAGCGACACCTTTATTTTTTTTTCTTGTTTTAGCCAACTGAGGCATTGTTTTGTTGTTTTAGCTGAAAAGGCAAAGCGATAAATAACTACATCAAAGATATTTTTTTCAGATAACGTTAGTATAGCCCCTAGGACATATTAAGGGGCAGATAAAAGATGTGTAGAATTCACTGATCTCTGGTTCAATGCACTGTGTTGAATGGGGTCAGCTTTGAATCCAGTGCTAAAAATGTTTAAATACAAAAATGCTAAAGATAAATATATATATATATATATATATATATATATAGTATTGTTCCTGCATCACTGTTACAAAATACCTGACCAAAACAACTTAAAGGAGGAAAGGTTTATCTGGCCTCATGGTTTCACTGGGTTCAAACCTTGGTCACTCAGCTTGGACCACAGCCACCTTGGGAGTACACAGTGTTTTGGCAGGCAGGAAGCAGAGAAAGGAATTCAGGAAGCAGCCAAGGCAAAATAGAGTTCTCAGGACACCTCCCCGCCCCCCCCTTCGCCCCCCCAGTGACCTACTTCCTCCAAAGGCTCCACCTCCTGCCTTAGTACCTTCTGGGTAATATCACCATATTATGAATCTATGATAAATTAATCCATTCATTAGGCTAAAGCCCTCGTGATTTAATTGCCTCCAGGAAGAAACTTCATCAAAGTCAACCCAGAGAAGGACTTCACCAATCCAGTCCAATCCAGTCAACAGCACAGATTTGTTTTCTACCTCCTTGAAAGGACCAATGAAACTGCATCTCTATTTTGGAAGTACAAATCAATCTTGTGATAGGTACATCTACACCTCTCTAACCATCCATTCAAGATGTTCTTTGCCTAGGATTTAGAAGGAGAAAAAAAAAAAACCTTAACATAGTATAAAATATTTTTTCTTTCATTCAAAGGACCAATTTTTTAAAACCCACTTATTACAAGAGTAGAAAAAGAGACAACCCAAAATTTACAACTCCTTCTGCTGCATGTTGGATTTTGCTGAGTGGGAGTCAATCATTTAGTCTTTTCCTATTTGAACTAGTCTTCCTATGTAGCCCAGTCAGTTGTCAATGTTGTGATCCCCCTGGATTACAAGCATGCATCACCATGCCCCATTATTGCTGTTTGGGGTTGTGGTGTTTTCTTTGTCTTCTTTTTTTTTGGTCTGAGACTCAGACCCAAACTCTGTACCTGATGCTTTCACTTATTGGCTAGTACTCAACCAACTGAGCCACACCTCCACCCTCAGGTTGTGGTGTTTTGGTGCTAATTGAACCCAGAACCACACATATGCTAAGCATGTGCCTTATTTCTGATCTACACCATTAGCCCTGTTTATCTGCTTTTGGCCATATTTAAAATACGTTGATGTTGAACTCTCTGAATTGATTTATGCATGAAATGTTTGAGTATCATTCTCCACATATTCAAGTAAGCAATTTTTGAAATCTTGGTTCAAAATAAATGACTCATGTAACTTTGACTCTGCCACACAAGCATGAACAGTGTGTGCTACCATCCCAAAACTATAGTCTCTAATATGATCCTGTGTCTGTAAATCATGTCCTGTCTTCTACTTCTTTACATCACTTTGCTGTGAAAGACTGAGAAAATACCTGAAGTTCAAAGGGTTCTAATGTAAAGCTGAGTCGGCCAAATCAAATGATTAGGATTTCATTATTGGTGAATAGTTCCCTGCCAATCATTTTATGTTAAGTATAGTTCAGAGAGACTGAGTCACCCAATCATAGACTGAATGTGGCTCTGTGAACAGCTATATTAAGAAGCAGATTGAGGGCTGGGAAGGTGGCTCAGTGGTAGAGTGCTTGCCTTGCAGGCATGAGGCCCTGGATTCAATTCCTCAGCACTACATAAACAGAGAAAGCCAGAAGTGGCGCTGTGGTTCAAGTGGTAGGGCACTAGCCTTGAGCTGAAGAGCCCAGGCCTAGAGTTCAAGCCCCAAAAAGAAGAAGAGAAGGAAGAGGAGGAGGAGGAGGAGGAGGAGGAGGAGGAAGAGGAGGAAGAGGAGGAAGAGGAGGAAAGAGGAAGAGGAAGAAGAACAACAACAACAAGAAGGAAAAGGAGGAGGAAGAAGAAGAGAAGGAGGAGAAAGAGGAGAAGAAGAAGAAGAAGAAGGAGAAGGAGAAGAAGAGGAGGAGGAGGAGGAGGATTATTGAGCTGTGCTCCAGTGGCTCACACCTATAATCCTAACTGCTCAGGGGGCTGAGATCTGAGGATTATGGTTCAAAGCCAGCTGGAGCATGATAATCCCTGAGACTCTTTTCTCCAAATAACCACGAAAAAGATAGAAGTGGAGCTGTAGAATAACTGGTTGAGTACCAGCTTTGGACAAAGCAGATAAGGAGTGATGTTCAGGCCCTGAGTTCAAGCCCAAGTACCAGCGCGCGTGCGCACACACACACACACACACACACACACACACACACACCACTTTTCCCTCTAAATTTCCACTTATGAGGAATATAAATGTAAACACACCGAAGATCAATCTGAGTAGCTCATAATTTTATTAATTGCCACAATAACTAAAGGGAAACATCAAAATCATCCAGTACTACTTCTTTATTTATCAACTCAGGAAATGGAGTCTCCAAGATCCTGGGTGTGGTCTAAGACCCCTGGAGCTGGTGGAAACAGAAGACTTTATATTTCCACTTAGCCCTCTACTGCCTGTCAGATGACTGATTCCAGTTGACAGACACAAGGACAAATGAGCTAGAACTGCATTGCTATAAATTCTAAGCACGACAGAGATCAACATAGGAGATCATGCGATTTGACATTTTGCAATGAAAAAGTAATAACATTTTTCTTAGCTCCCATGGTAACAAGGAAAAATAGAGGAAACAGTAAAAAAAAATATAGAATTGTACTTTAAATTTTGTTAAAATATTTTTATAAAAATTAGAAAAAAATGGTATCCCCTTAGCCTCAAAATGTAATCTGTTATATAACAGATTATATAACTGTGAAAAAAAAGAAAAGAAATCTAATGCAGAATTTTTTCCTTGTAAGAAAATAACACACAGAATTCATTTGGATGAATCACTGTGAAAACAACTTTGATAGCATGATATGTTTAAATAAATATGATTCCTTGGATAGTCTTTAAGCAGGAATTCCTGAGCTATGCAATGCAAAGATTTAAGGTTACATTTTTCAATATAAAATGTAATATTTCATATTTGAAATTTATATTGAAAATTAGACAAAAATTAGATGGGGAAGAAGGAGGCATCCGATCTCTCCACTAAGAGTTGCATGTCCCTTGTCATAAATACGACAACTCTGCTAGGCAAAAATAAGCGTGCTATTGGTGTGTGTGTGTGTGTGTGTGTGTGTGTGTGTGTGTGTGTGTGTGTGTGTGTGTGTGTGTACTGAGTTTAAGCCCCAGTACCAGCACAAAAATAGGTAAATTGTTTTTAAAATCCTGAGTGTCCTCAATTAAATATTTCTGGACATTCAAGCTACAACCCAATTGTTTACATTGAAAAGGGACCCTGGGTGTGAAACACTGTCAGAAGACCTGACTGGCAGATGAAAATCTGATGGTGTCATTTCTCTAATTACTCTCTTTCAGGTTTTCTGGACACTCCCAATGACTCCTGAGGGGTCCAAGGTGCATCAAACTGTCTTCATTGTCTCCCCATTGTGTCAGGAGCCGACCCCAACCATAACCTCAGGCCCATGGGCCCACTGAGCCTGCCCAATCCTAACGACTTCTCCAGGCAGCTGCTTCCAAAATGTCTACAATGGGCCACAAAATAGCAATACCTTACTCCTCATCATGCCGCCAAGCAGAAGAATGTTTTGAGCAGAAGCACAAGTGAAAGACACACAGGTCAAACAGAGTCAGAGAAGAAAAGTAAAGCAGGAAAGTTGATAGGGCCTGCCCAAAAGGAGAGCCAGACACCCAATGTCCAGTATTCCAATCATGGTAGCCAGGTAATTTGGGAGGTTTTTTTGGTGCTGATACTGGGGCTTGAATTCAGGTCCTCATGCTTTGCTTCATTTTTTGTTTGTTTCTCTCTTACTTGGAGGTAAGAGTCACATGGACTTTCCTGTCTAGGCTAGCCTCAAACTGGGATCCTCAAATTTCAGCCTCCCAAGTGAGCCACCAGCACCCTACACAACAATTGTTTTTATGCAAGTGCTACTTTAGGATACTCTGTTAATGCTACAAACTGAGTATATAGTTTCCTAGTGTCCAGTATTCTGTGGGTTTATACTTAGCTCTCACAGAATTTTCTAGACCCATGAAGTCAGAATATTACATTCATGCTGTATTACTATTCAAAGTCTATGTAACACTAACATTGAAATTCTTGATTTCTACATCATGTTCTGTGAGATCACTGTGAATTTTACTTAAAAAGATTATTCCTGGAGGGGAATACAATTCCCACCTCTTCCCCATCACCCTTCTTTTTAAATTTTTTTTGTTGGTCACAGGGCTTGAACTCAGGAACTGGACACTCTCCCTAAGCTGCTTTTTGCTCAAGGCTAGTGTTCTATTACCTGAGCCACAGTTTCACTTTGGTTTTCTGGTAGTTTATTAGAAATAAGAGTCTCACAGACTTTCCTGCCCAGACTGGCATCAAGCCACAATCCTCAGATCTCAGCCTCCTGAGTAGCTTCCTGAATAATAAAATTATAGGCATGAGCCACAAGCGGCCATTTTTATCCCCAATGCAGTCTTGCAACTAATACCAGCCACAGGAGTACCAACCAAAACAGCAGCGATGGTGGTAGAACATAAGGATGTTACTTCAGCCACAAATCTAACTACAAAGGCAAATCTCAAAGAGGAGAATAAGCCATCAGCACTGAAACTTAGAAACATCAAATTGACCCAGATGTAATATGAAAAGGAAAATGAGTTTACCTCCAAGTGAGTCATTGGTAGAAAGACTACTACAAACCCTGTTTTATGGTGGTCTTGGTGCTTTTGCAGCATTTGTGTAGCTGATGGATTCCCCCCCCCGACCCCCCCACCCGCCCGCTGAAATGCCCAAATCTCGAGGTCTACCTGTGATGGAATTTGGCATCTTCTTTGGCCTCTGCTGCCTTCTTCCTGGAGCACCTTTGGCCGGATTCAAGCCCTGCTTCCCCTCTCTGTTTCTACAGCACTCAAGGTATTGCAGTTTAAGCTGTTGTCCTCTACTTTGATCATTTTCTCTTTTCTTTTCTTTTGTGCCAGTAATGGGTCTGGAACTCAAGACCTGGATCCCTTACCTTTCTCCCTCAAAGCTGGTGTTCTATCACTTGAGCCACAGCTCCATTTCTGTGTTTTTTTGGTGGTTAATTGGGGAGATAAAAGTCTCAGGGACTTTCCTGCCCAGGCTGACTTTGAACCTTAGTCCTCAGATCTTAGCATCTTGACTAGCATGTATTACAGGAGTGAGCCACCAGCACATTGCTGCTCTGTATTTCCTTCATGCTGATAAATTCCTTATGTTGACATTCTTACTTACAGCATCTTGGCGCAGTGGACATACCTGTTACAGGACTTTTCATAGCATGAGAAGAATATAATTTGATCATTGTAGTACTTAAAATTCAAGGAATGGAAAGTCTGCACACTACTGTACCACTTGAGTATATTCTGGTAAAGATTCAAGTATTGTTCCATTTGTCAAATGTAAATCAAGCTTTGGAGGCTTTGTTTTTTTTTTTTTTAATATGCCTGACCTTGTGCTTATAAATGGGAAGAACTGCTGGGCATTGATGGCTCACACTTACAATCCTAGCTACTCAGGAGGCTGAGATCTGAGGATTGCTGTTTGAAGCCAGCCAGTGCAGGAAAGTCAATGAGACTCTTCCAATTAATCACAGAAAAATCCAGAAGTGGGACTTAGCCTTGAGCTAAAAAGGAACTCAAGGATAGCGCCTGGCCCAGAGTTCAAGCCCCAGGACCAGCAAAAAAAGGGGGGGGGGAGAGGAATAAAAGTCACTTAATCACAACCATTAAAGAGACAATAGTATTTTGTTGTTGTTGTTGTTGGTCATGGGGCTTGAACTCTGGGCCTGGGTGCTGTCCCTCAGCTCTTCAGCTCAAGGCTAGCGCTCTACCACTTGAGCTACAGCGCCACTTCCGGTTTTCTGGTGGTTTATTGGAGATAGGAGTCTCACGGTCTTTCCTGCCCGGGCTGGCTTTGAACCGCGATCCTCAGATCTCAGCCTCCTGAGTAGCTAGGATTACAGGGGTGAGCCACAAGCGCCCGGCAACAATAGTCTTTTTAAAATAAGATTTTTATTGTAAAAATACTGTACAGAGGGGTTACAGTGACTTGAGCGAGGTAATGAGTACATTTCTTATTCAGCATTGTTGCCTCCTCCTTTGTTTTACCCCTACCATCCCTTCCCTCCCACCTCAACTACACCCCCCACCCCCACTACCAGTCCTCCCACCCCCACCCCTCCCTAAATTGTAAAGTTCATTTTTTGACATAGCATCTTGCACATCTCATTGTTGCCATGGGCCAATCTGTATCCCTATTTAAACATTTTGTTTTTTCCCTTCCCTTCCTCAAATTATACCAACATCAAATACAGTGAAAACAGGGATTATACTATAGGGGAGGGACATACAAAGCAACCAAAAAAAAAATCACATGGTACCTTATAAATACGTTAGAAACAATAGCAAGGAAGCTTAACATCATCTTATCTGACTTTTCTGCTTGTCCCAGACATCTAGTTATTGCAAATAAGGGAAACCATGGGACCTATGTTTCTTTGGGCCTGGCTTACTTCACTTAACATAATTTTGTCCAGGTCTTTCCATTTCCTAACAAATGGGGCAATGTCATTCTTTCTGATGGAGGCATAGAATTCCATTGTGGATATATATCACATTTTATTGATCCATTCATCTACTGAGGGGCATCTGGGTTAGTTCCATATCTTAGCTATGGTAAATAATACTGCAATAAACAGAGTTGTGCTGGTAGCTTTAGTGTGGTCTTGTTTGTGATCATTTGGGTAAATGTCCAAAAGTAGGATTGCTGGGTCCTAGGGGAGCTCTATGTGGAGTCTTTTGAGGAACCTCAATACTACTTTCCAATGTGGTTGAACAAGTTTACACTCCCACCAACAAATGCAGTAAGGTTTCCTTCTGGCCACATCCCCTCCAGCATCTGTTGTTATTAGAGTTCTTCATTATAGCCATTCTAACTGGGGTGAGGTGGAATCTCAATGTTGTTTTGATTTGCATTTCTTTTATGGCTAGAGCAGTTGAGCATTTCTTCGTATGTCTATCGGCCATTCTTATTTCCTCTTCAGAGAAATTTCTCTTTAAGTCGTTAGCCCACTTATTTATTGGGCAGTTGTTTCTTTGAGGATTTGGTTTTGGGGGATTTAATTTTTTACATTCCAGGTATATTTTAGACCCTTGTATGTTGTATGACTAGTGAAGATCTTCTCCCAATTCGTGGGCTTTCTATTGATCTTGCTAGCTATGTCCTTTGCCATGCAGAAGCTCTGCAATTTCATGCAATCTCATTTGTCCAACCTTTCTTTGTTTTGTTGTGTTTCTGGGTCTCTATTAAGAAAATTTCAGCCTGTGCCAAGGAGGCCTAAGTTTTCTCCTATTCTGCTCTGTAATGTTTTCAGGCTGTCTGCTTTGACTCCGAGGTCTTTGATCCATTTGGAGTTGATTCTGGTGCAGGGTGATATATAAGAATCTAGCTTTAGTTTTCTACTAGTAGTTAACCAATTTTGCCAGCACCATTTACTGAAGAGGCTGTCTTTCTTCCATTCTATTTTTTTAGCTCCCTTATCGAAGATTAGGTGTCTATAGGTCTGTGGATTCATTTCTGGGTTTTCAATTCTGTTCCATTGGTCCTGAGGTCTGTTCTTGTGCCAGTACCAAGCTGTTTTGATTACTATGGCTTTATAGTAGAGTTTGAAATTTGGTATTGATATTCCTCCAGCACTGTTCTTTCTGTTAAGAATTGTTTTTGCTATTCGGGGTCTTTTATTGTTCCATATGAATTTTTGGATTGCTAAAGAGACAATAGTCTTAACTGAAACTCAATACTCATATTTTGTCTCATGGTTAGCTATCTTGCCACAAAATATTCAAAGGCTAGAAATGTTTCATTGAAATATGTATTTTGTAGTTGAAAGGTAGAAATTTTGTGCATGTATTGATTGTAAACCAAGACTCGATAGATCAGTTTCCTGGGCTTCCTCTCTGTATATTAAGTTTAGGATTGTGATATATATTGAAGATGATGTTGATTAATAACCCCCATCCCTGAGGCTCACAGACCTGTGTGGTGGTTAAGTGCTTGCCTATATTTAGTACATTCATTTTCTACCACCAAAAAAAGCATATTTGGATCAATAATGCCCATAAACTATTAGGCTGAAGACTAGCCCATTTCCTCTTCTAAACTATGTCAATACAAAAATACTATAGATTCAACACTGAAAGAAAATAAGGATTAATGTGACTGCTTTACTAATTCAGGAATTTCATCATCCAAAATCCACAAAGAAAAGGTGTCGTTTGAATCACAAACAAGGCCATACTAAAGCTAACAGCACAACTATGTTTATTGTAGCATTATTCACCATAGCTAAGATATGGAACCAACCCAGATGCCCCTCAGTAGATGAATGGATCAAGAAAATGTGAATGTGTGTGTGTGTGTGTGTGTGTATGTGTACACACACACAATGGAATTCTATGGCTCCATCAGAAAGAATGACACCACCCCATTTGTTAGGAAATGGAAAGACTTGGAAAAAATTAAGTTATGTGAAATAAGCCAGGCCCAAAGAAACATAGGTCCCATGGTTTCCCTTATCTTCAATAACTAGTATATGTCTAGGACAAGCAGAAAAGGTCAAAAGCTATGTACATATGACCATATAAAATGATGCTAAGCAAAATAAGCCCCAAGATAGGGACACAAGAGGTTTTTTTCTTTGTCACTGTTGTTTTTAATGTACTATGTGATTTTTTTTTGTTTCTTTGTGTGTTCTTCCCCCATGGTATAACCCCTGTTTTCACTGTATTTGATTCCAGTGTCCTGCATCTTTTTTTGGGGGGGGGGTTGGTCATGGGGCTTGAACTCTGGGCCTGAGCGCTGTCCCCCAGCTCTTCAGCTCAAGGCAAGCACTCTACCACTTGAGCCACAGCACCACTTCCAGTTTTCTAGTGGTTTATTGGAGATAAGAGCCTCACGGACTTTCCTGCCTGGGCTGGCTTTGAACCGCGATTCTCAGATCTCAGCCTCCAGAGTAGCTAGGATTACAGGCGTGAACCACCGGCACCTGCATCTTGTATATACATTTTTCTAATTTGGAGAGGGGAAGGGAAATAACAAAATGCTGAAACAAAAATACAGGTTGACCCATTCTAACAATGATATGTACAAGACACTATGTTGAAAACAAACTTTACAACTTCTGAGGAGGAATTAGTGGAGGGGAGGGGAGGGATAATTGGGGAAAAACAAAGAAGGAGAAACAATGCTAGATAGGAAATGTACTCATTTCCTTATTCATGTAACTGTATCCCCTCTGTACAGCATCTTTACAATAAATTTTTTTTTTTAAAGAAAGGTGCCATTTGAAAGCGGGTGATGGTCACTTGCACCTGTAATCCTCACTACTCAGGGGGCTGGTATCTGAGGATCGAGGTTCAAAGCCAGCACAGGTAGAAAAGTCTTTGAGACACTATCTCAGATTAACAACCAAAAAGCCAGAAGAGGAGCTGTGGCTCAAGTGATAGAGGGCCAAGCCTCAGTAAAAAAGTGAAGTGAAAGCATGAGGCTCTGAGTTCAAGCCCCAGTACCAGCATACAAACAGAAAAACATGTTGTTTTAACTCTAAAATAAATATATGTGCTAAATAGTTAAACAACTTTAACTTAATGAAACTCATGCATGATCTTCTATAAGTTTTTTTTTTGGGGGGGGGGTTTGGTCATGGGGCCTGAACTCTTGGCCTGGGTGCTGTCCCTCAGCTCTTCAGCTCAAGGCTAGCACTCTACCACTTGAGCCACAGTGCCACTTCCAGCTTTTTTCTTTTTGCTTATGTGGTGCTGAAGAATCAAACCCAGGACCTCAGGCATGCAAGGCAAGCGCTCTACCACTGAGCCATCTTCCCAGCCCCTATAGGTATTTTTTTAATTAACACTAAAAAGCAGGCAGGAAAGAAAAATATGACATATTTATTTTTGTGTTCCAAGTATAAAGTTCTCGGATAGCAGACACAAGTTACACTAAATATAATTGTGTTAAATAATTACACAAAGCAAATTGATATACCCCCCAAAAAACCCTAAAGCCTCAATAGTGAAAACAAGTGCAAAACTGAAATCCAACACAAACTGGAAATTAATTCAAACTACTCAGAAGTTTTTAAAACTTAAGATATTAATTAAAAGACATCCCATTCAAAAGATCCTATTTGAAAGATCATTTTTCTTTTAAATATATCCCTTAAAGAGAAAATATCTTTGGCATCTTTATTTTCCTGGTAGATCTCCTGTTCAACTATAGACTTGTTCATTTAAGTTTGACTTGGGCACTTGCTTTATCTGGTTCTTTTTTGTTTTGGGAGGGTTTATTTTTTGCCGGTCATGGGGCCTGAATTCTGGGCCTGGGAGCTGTCCCTCAGCTCTTCAGCTCAAGGCTAGGACTCTACCCCTTGAGCCATAGCACCACTTCCGGCTTTTTCTCCTTATGTGGTGCTGAAGAATCGAACCCAGGGCCTCAGGCATGCAAGGCAAGCACTCTACCACTGAGCCATTTTCCCAGCCCCACTTTATCTGTTTATCCCAGTATATTTACTGAGCTTCCACCATAGCTTCAAGGCACTGACAATTCTGAAGTTTAATTGTAGACACGCAGCTGGACACCTGGTGGTTCACACATATAATCCTAGCTACTCAGGAGGCTGAGATCCAAAGATCTCGGTTCAAAGACAGCCCAGGCAGGAAAGTCCTCATGAAACTCTTATCTCCAATTATCCACTCAAAATTGGGATGTAAAGCTGTGACTCAAAGTGGTAGAGCACTATCCTTGAGCAAAAGGTACCCAGGCCCCAAGTTCAAGCCCTACAACTAACCAAAAAATAAATAAAAGAAAGCAGACACGGCCCTTGATCCGAAGGAAAAAAAATAAGAAAGTATTAAAAAAAACAATAATAATCAGTAGAGAAGAGGCCAAAATCTAATTTCTATAGGCTCATCCAAGTCTGTACAAGTCATAAATTCATTGTTTGGGGGAAAAGAGGGAAAAATACAGATGCTAAATTTAGCCACAAAATTCACATACGTTTTCCAGTAATTATTCAGAACAAAGCAGTCATCCAGGGGGCTCGGCTGCAAGCAGCAATCGCTTGTCATTAATATTAAATTCTGTTGCATTAGGCATTCCAAAAATAGAATTCACATCTTAGAATTCACATGTTCCTTTGTGTATTATTGCCAACAGATTTTCCCCGTGGAGGAAATATCATGTGCATACCTTTGATGATTATTTCCATTGTGATATGGGAATTTGAATCTAAAATATCAGGGATTGGGCTGGGTTTTTAAGGGTCTTTTTTGCTCGAATTTTAGAAAACAGGTGCCACTTCTTGACAAACTGAAGACAGGACCTTTATCTGTCATATCACAGGGAGTAAAGTACACAGATGAGGAACAAGTCAGATTGCAGATCACATTATTACATATACAGTCACACCTAATTTTACCCTCAGTGCTGAGGGTTTGAACTCAGGGCCTGGCACTTCCTACATAAATGCAATATTACTGAGCATTATTTTTAAAAAAATAATTAATCCATTTTGTACCTCAAAATATCAAAGTGTATTCATTCTATTTTTTAAAAATTTCTCTTGACAAATGTGGTAGCTTATGCCTATAATCCCAGTGACTCTTAAGTCATAAATAGGAGGATCAAGGGTCTGAGCTCTACTCAGGGTAAAAACTAGAGGCCTTATATGAAGAGGAACTAAAACAAAAAGGGATGCGGGTATGGCCTTATATGAAGAGGAACTAAAACAAAAAGGGATGCGGGTATGGGCTCAAGTATTATAGGGTCTGCTTAGCAAGGATTAGGCCCTGAGTTCAAATCTCGGTACTGCCAAATGAGTGAGTGAATAAATGAATAAAGAAATAAAGCAAGCTTTCTTTCTACCAGTCCATTTTTAAAAGTGAACATTCCAACTAGGCATCATTGGCTCACATCTGTAATCCTAGCTACTCAGGAAAGGCTGAGATCTGAAGACCACAGTTCCAAGCCTGGAATCAGGGTAGGAAAGTCCATGAGACTCTTAACTCCAATTATCCACCAAAAACTGGAAGTAGAGCTGTGGTTCAAGTGATAGAATGCTACCCTTTGGCAAAAATGCTAAGGGACAGTACCCAATCTCCAGGACTGGCCCGTGCGCACACGCGTGTGTGCGTGCTCGCTCACACACACACACACACACACACTGAACATTTCATCTTAATTTTTCTACTTTAGACTCATTCGCTTTCATAATAGTCAATACATTTCATATCTATTATTTCTAATTATCATATTTTTAATTTAAAAATACTTAAAATCTGTATATTAAAACAAAGTATACTGACTATAACATTGTTTCTCTATAACGTAAATAGTCTGTATTCGTAAACAGAATGTTTTTCCTACAGACTCATACTTAAAAACTAACTGCCTTGATTAATTCTAGAATGATGAAATCACAGCAGTGTCAAAAGAAAAATAAAACACTGAAATCATAATTTTTCAGTTAAAAAATAAATGGCAAAGTCTTCAAGTTATAATACATTTAGGATGTATGTCTGTCAATAATGATTAATTATTTTGGGAGCCCATATGGATATTTCAAAACTCTTGAAGAGAAGGCTAAATATAGGTTCCTCTATCCATATTTTTATTTTAGTGTTGCTCTAAAAATCTCATAACTGTCTTCTAAATATTACCCGTTATCTAAGGTAGAAAAGACAATTCGTTCCTCTGGAAGTCTCTGTGTTTGCCTAATTAAACTTGGCAGAAATAGTTGTATCTGCAGCTCTGCCAAGTCCAGCCCATTTTGCTAGAGAATTCTCAGTGCATTGGATCTTTGCCACAAAAATAAGGTGAGTTATTGAAAGTTCCTCCTCCCACCCCACCCCCACCCCCACCCGGCATCTGCAGAATTTCACTCTCTCCCTCTGCTGGCCATCATGAAACCCTTCACAGATATTTGGTTTAGCTGTGCAATGAAACACATATCTGTTCTCTTTCTACAAAGCATGACAACAATGAACACTTCAGTGTCCCCTTCTTGTAAGTATTTCAGTTCAGAGCAGCTCTCAGAAACCAGAGTTCAGCCTTCCCCGTGGAGCTGAATAAAGCTTTTCTGTGACAGGGCCTTCATATAAGATTTGCAACTCTTAGCCTTATTTGAAGTGTTCAGAAGGACTTCTAAAAGCTGGTAAGCATTTTACAATATTTTCTTTGCACCACTGAACAGCCCCCGCTGATGAAAGCAAAATGAAGAGGGCCAGATGCATGCGGGGGAGGGGGAAGGGGGGAGGGGTAATGGCTGCTGTGAGATCTTTAGTTCCCAGGAGGCTAAGATCTTGCTTTCTACATCAGCTATGCCTCTGTATGTAAAGGCTTGGGCACTGGACCCTAATTGGTGTCACATAAGCATGAAAAAAGGCCTTCCAATTTGCCCCCACAGTATGGCTCACACTTATAATACTAACTATGCCGGAAGCTGAGGTTTGCGGATCTCAGGATCTTCCCTGCCTGGGCAGAAAAGGCAGAAAAGTCCTTGAGATGTTCCTTCTATTAACCAACAAAAAAGCCAGAAGTAGAGCTGTGGTAGTGTGCCAGTCTTGAGGGGAAAAAGCTAAAAAGTAAAGGGACAGCGCCCAGTCCCTGGGTTCACGCCCTAGTACACACACACACACACACACACACACACACACACTCAATAACCAAAGAATTTGGTTGAGAATAATAACACAAACTTTATCATTATGATTTTATGATTGACTTCTGGACCAATTGAGTCACCGTAATAATCACTAGCACGTCTAGAACTATGACTAACTTATGTGAATCAAGTGGAGGAATTATAGGAGAGAGAAACAATTTTGGCTTTGAAAAAGGAAGTCATTGAAAGTTCACTAAAATTTGGTCCACTTTGGCAGACACCAAGTCTCTACAAAGTCTCTGTGTACACAGAATACTATGTGGGACTGGAATAGAAATATTTATCACCCAAATAGATGAAGAAAATGTGATATGTGATCACA
>NW_012267286.1:3910327-3916749 GCF_000151885.1 Dipodomys ordii
ACAGAATACTATGTGGGACTGGAATAGAAATATTTATCACCCAAATAGATGAAGAAAATGTGATATGTGATCACACACACACACACACACACACAATAGAATTTTACTCTATCAGGAAGAATGATATGATGGCCTTTGTGGGAAAATTGGTGGACTTGGAAAATAAATTATGTTAAGTGAAGTAAATTAGGCTCAAAGATCAAAGGACTCAAATTTTCTCTCATATGTGGAAGTTAGCTCTCCATTATAGATATATGGAAACGTGATCATATATACACACACAAAAAAAGTATGGAACATGCAGAAGAGGGTGCCAATGGTGTAACATCTTTGAAAACTAACCTACAGTTCAGCAAAATGAAAACCAGGAAACTAGAACACATATTGTAGGGAAGGGGTTGCAGTAGAGAGAAGGGCAGATCAATGGAGAGAAGACAGTGACCAAGGCAGTCCTAATATTCAATGTGCATGTGCGAAACTGGAGCCAGGTAAACTGAGAGGATGCTGTGTTGGGAGAGGTGGCGGTGAAGGATGGAAGGGGTGCCACTGATCAAGATGCATGGTACTCACAAACTGACAGGTTGAATCGAACCCGCTTTGCATCACTACTTAAGAATAATAACAAAATAAATGAATGAGCAACAGAAAGATTCATCATGGAATGAGCTTCTTCTCAAAAAAAAACTACCACTTTTTATTATTGTTGTTTTATTCACGAGATAAGGTCTCACTATATAATTCATGCTGGTCTCATACTTGCTGGGATTACAGGTACCTACCACTATAACTGGCTCTCTTTTTCTTTCTTTCTTTCTTTCTTACTTAGGGGATGGGGCCTGGGGCTTGAACTCACGACCTGGGTGGGCCCTCTCCTTGAGCTTTTGTGCTCAAGGCTAGAACTCTATTACTTAAGCTAGTGCCACATCCGGATTCAGTGGTTAATTGGAGATAAGAGTCTTACTAGACTTTCCTGCCTAGGTTTACTTCAAACTGCAGTCCTCAGCTCTCAGCCTCCAGAGTATGTGTGGGCTTTTTATTCTTCTTCATCTTTTTTAAAGTATTATGATTATTAAGGAAAAAACTGTTGTTTTGGGCTTGTTGAATTTTAATTTTTTTCTTTTTTTTCACAATGAGAAAAGTTGTTTTAATACCAATTCCAAAGGTCTCTAACCTCAAGCCAAACAGGAAATAATTGAAGAACATTCTTTTCTACAGTTATAAGAAATGAAGGTAAAATACGATTAGAGTAATAGATGCATGATATAATCTATTAAATTTAGCCAAGAGGGACTGGGAAGCTCCTATTTGATTTGGTTAGAAATTCCTAAATGGATCAAGACAAACAAACCTAATTCTATCATTACTCTCAATTATATATGCTCTTCAGAAAAAAAAAATATGTTCCAGAACATACAGACTTTGCAAAAATGAGTTATCTAAATTTAAGCCAATTAGGTTCCAATTACTGATCAGAAAATAGGGTCAACCTTCCATTCTTTCAGGAAATGTCTTCATCTTATCCCTAAAAGAAAATGGGCCCCATTATAGTATAGAAAACATTTGTCATCCTATGCAGACAAAAAATATAAATATTATCAATAATATCAACTCAGAGTATTGTATTTCCTTTCTTTAATATTTTCTCTGAGCAGTCTTAAATATTTAAACAAGCCTTCAAAAACTTCCTTAACATTGAGACGAACTTTGATAAGTCACACATGATTTCATAGTTAACCCTTTTAGTTATTCTCATTTCCTTTTGTCATTAGCTTATCTAGAGAAAGATTTTACAAACCAGTAGAGATCTTCCTGAGTGATTTGGGATATGTATATATTATAAAGTACATAAGCTGGAGCTGACCACTTTCCCCTTCTTACCTGAATTACTTACTCCATTACCTCTTTCCTTGCCAGAAGCTCAAACATTTAGTCTCTCTTTTCTTTTACACCATTCCCACTAGCATTGTGTGTGTGCACGTGCACATGTGCATGTTTGACCTCAGGGCTTGGGAGTTCGCCCTTAGCTTTTTTCCTCAAGGCTAGCACTCTACGACTAGAGCCACTTTCAGGTTTTTGGTAGATAACTGGAAATAAGAATCTCACAGACTTTCCTGATCAGGCTGGAAGCAAATTCCAATGCTCAGATCTCAGCCTCCAGAGTAGCTAGGATTACAGATGTGAGCCACAACTAGCTAAGATTCCAGAGGTGATCCCCTGGATCACCTTAACATTTAGACATAGACAGGACTCTTCCCCACATTCTCTAACCAGCTATTGGATTCTCTGCATTTTTTACAACCACAGATAAATTTCCCAAGAACGCTCTGCGTTGCTTATTCCATTCTCTTATATCATCTTTATTCCTGAATTCACTCCAATTTGGTTTCTGCCAAAAACAAAAACTTCATTATCCAAAACTTTACTGAAGTCCCCAAGAACATTTATGTGGAAGACTTCAGTGCATGTATTAAAATCGTCATTTTCTTGCACCTGTCAGAAGTAACTTTGTGTGTATGTGTGTGTGTGTGCATGCATGCGTGCATATGCCCACTGTTTCTGGGACTTGAACGCAAGGTCTGGATACTGTCTCTCAACTGTTTTGCTCGAGACAATCACTCCAAAACTTGAGCCACAGATCCACTAATGGCTTTTTTTTTAATTTCATTATCACTATTAATTTTGTTTTTGTTCATATGGTACTGAGGAATAGAGCTATGGCCTCATATATGATAGGCAAACACTCCACTAAACCACCTTCTCAGCCCCCTTTCTTTTCATTTCTTTTTCATTATTATTTTTCACTAATGGCTTTTTTTCTGTCATGATCAACAGTAAGATCAATGTTCTAACTGTCACTTAACAAAATATGGAAACTACTTCTCAGTACTTCCCTAACTTCTCTTCAAATTTAACCACTTCAATGATGCCTGAACTAAATTTTCTAAGGGAAACTTTCTCAGGAAAAAAATAAATACAAATTCTTTGATAAGGATGTTGAATTGATTTATCCTTGGCTAGTCCTCTGATATATCTTCTATACATATGACTGAGTTATTAATCTGGTACAAAAGGACAATATATGATTCTTTATATTTATAATATCACTGCTCATTGAGGCCAGACTTGATGATTCATGCCTATAACCCCAGCTACTCAGGAAGCAAAGGTAGGATTATTACAATGTAAGAATGGTCTTTGAATGTTAATATATCACACAGGGGCTGGGAAGGTGGCTCAATGGTAGAGTGCTTGCTTTGCATGCTCAAGGCCCTGGGTTCGATTCCTCAGCACCACATAAGCAAAAAAGAAAAAAGCCGGAAGTGGCGCTGTGGCTCAAGTGGTAGAGAGCTAGCCTTGAGCTGAAGAGCTGAGGGACAGCGCCCAGGCCCAGAGTTCAGGCCCAACGACCGAACCCAAAAAAAAAAAAAATATCACACAGCCAGTCTAATAATTCATAATGTAATTGCCTCCTCTCTAAGCAAATGAAATGGATCCCACCTTAGTTTTATTTTTTTCTTTTGTTGGTTGTAGGGCTTGAACTCAGGGTTTAGATGCTATCCCTAAGCTCTTTTTGCTCAAGGCTAGTATTCTACCACTTTGAGCCATAGCTCTACTGCCTGTTTTCTGATGATTAATTAAGGATAAAAGTCTCAGAGATCTTCCAGCCTTGGTTGGCTTGGAACCATAATCCTGGGCCTCTTGAGTAGCCAAGATGACTGGCAGGAGCCAACAATGCTTGGCCACTCCCACCTTATTTTAAAGATTATCTCTAGAAGAGATTCTCCTAGATAAGGTTTGTGTCTTAAGAAAAACAGCAACAGTTTCGCAAATCATGTGTGATATGTTGGACTTAATTTTTTTACATTCAATTATACTTGAAGTGTAATATTTCCTTCCTTCCTCTTTCCTGAGAATTTTTACATCTAAAATCTGGAGAACTCTCCTCACACATGCAATCTGCTTGAATTATCCTGAATCCAATCATTACAGATAACCATTCATTGATAAACTTTATGAGTAATGCTGCACATAGTGCTTAGCTCTTAGAGAAAACAGAGAAAGCCTTGATGAACATATTCCAAGGTGTTTAATTGTTGGTTGCATTCAAATTCCCACACAGTTCTCTTTTCTCATTAATGAATATCTGGAGGGAAACCTGGTTAATTTGCTTATCTTTCTATTCTCAAATAATACTAATAATTGCCTAAACTAGAGAAATAAAAGCAACTTCATATTTTACATGCTTAAATTATTAGTGTTATATGTTGCCAAGTCTGATTTTTCAAGGATTTTTTTAAATAGTACTTAAGTATACCTAAGCTCTATTGTTTTTGAAAGATTTCTTCAAAGTAACATTAAAATACCAAAAGTACCTTTTGCAACATGGTTGTCATTTGAAATATCAGTTCTTCATATCCCTGTTCAGTTACTTACCTAAAAAGAAAAAAGAAAAGAAATATTAGAAGTTTAAAAGTCATTTCAATTCTAGCATCAATAGCATCTTTTAGAGTTGGATATGATAGCTCAAGCATGCCCCATTGAGACATTATCTTGGAAATACACCAAAGGATTGAAGGAAAGGCTCAGGTACTTGCCTAGCAAATGTGAGGCCCTGAGTTCAAACATCAGTATTGCCAACAAAAAAAGAAAGAAAGAAAAGAAAAGAAAATGCACAACTTTTACTCTTTCATCTAAAAAATAAGTTTATAGTGTGCCCTGCAGGAGTTCTTTAAAATTTTGTCATTTATAAAAATGAAAAAGAAAAGCCAGGCACTAATGGCTCATACCTATAAACCTAGCTATTCAGGAGGCTGAGATCTGAAGATTGTAGTTCAAAGCCAACCTGGGCTGGAAAGTCTGTGAGACTCATCTTCAGTTAACTACCAGAAAACCAGAAGTGGAGCTGTGGCACAAGTGGTAGAGCACTAGCCTTGAGCAAAACAGCTCAGGAACAGCACCCAGGCCCTGAGTTCAAGCCCTAGACCAACCAAAAAAAGAACAAAGGAAAAAAATATGGAAGTATTTCAAGAGTGCAGAAGTGTAGGCAAAACACAATGTGAAAAGATAATAAATAGCATATTAGTATACAAGAGGAATAGACAAGAAAATGTACAGATTTCCATCTAATCATATGGGTATTTAAGAAACAATGCTAGGGTTCAGAAAGTCAAAGGAATTGTGGACAAAGGAGACACACATGAGAATTACTTTTATTGGTTCAAGATTAATGTGCTCAATACCCTTGGGTTGACACTACACATGTATGTTCACATAACACTTATTAAAATTTTTATTGTCAAAAATACTCTTTAAAAAAAAACAAGAAAAGAATTCTAGGGGAAAACAAAAATGACTGATTTTATTCTACTAGGAGAACTCAACATAGCCTTTCCTCCTTGTTTTTTCTGCTTTAAATTTCTGCATACAAACATGTGTTCATTTAAACCCAAAAGTATGATCTTAATGTGGAAAGGAATCATCCTACATAAAGTTTCGCATACACAGCACACTACAAACTCTGTTCTCCAAGCAATTACGTGCATATATCAAACTACTATTTCTATTTTACAGGTCCTGGGGCTTGAACTCAGGGACTAGGTACTGTCCATGAGCTTCTTTCCCTCCAGGCTAATGCTCTACAACTTAATCCACAGTGCCACTTCTGGCTTTCTCTGAGTAATTTATTGGAGATAAGAGTTCCATGGCTTCGAACCACTATCCTCAGATCTCAACCTCTTGAGCAGTTAGGATTACAGGCATGAGCCACCCAGCGTCCGTTAGCCATAATCTTATCAATGATCATTTAGATTTTTTCCAAATTTCTACAAATAATATTATAAATATGTACATATATATTCCTGTTTCTTTCTTTCTTTCTTTCTTTTCCTTATTCCACTTATCCTCAGCCTTAATATTTACTGACTTTTGTATGTTCTGCTATCTGGTAGAAAATACTTATCCTCAAAATTACTTTTCAATTACATTTTCTGATTGAACCAATCGCACCATTTGTTGAGTTCAGTGATTTAAATTCTAATCAGAATTGTATCCAGTCCATGATAGACTTGATAAATCTAAACAATTATTTGTTATCATGTCAATTTCTTATTTAAACCTTCCTTTGGTCTCCCCCCAAAAATATATTGAAGTTTTCTTGTATAGCTCATCTATACTCCTCATACACATTATTTGGTATTTAATTTTTGGTGGATTTTGTTTTTGCAAGTGTGAACAAACTCTTTCTTGTTACATTTTCTGATTCACATTAATATTATCTATCCCAGCACTTTCATATTGGTTTATTTTCTTTAGAAAACTGACAAGGCAGGGGCTGGGAAGGTGGCTCAGTGGTAGAGCGCTTGCCTTGCATGCCTGAGGCCCTGGGTTCAATTCCTCAGCACCACATAAGCAAAAAGAAAAAA
>NW_012267286.1:3917019-3926512 GCF_000151885.1 Dipodomys ordii
GGATAATGCGTACATTTCTTACCAAGCATTGCAGCCTCCTCCTTTGTTTACCCTTCCCATCCCTTCCCAGCCTCCCCCCTCCCCCCCATCCCAATCGGTTGTGGGGCTTGAACTCTGGGCCTGGGCACAGTCATACAATGCATCTTAATCAGTGTCATCCATTCCATCATTCTCCCCCATTTTCCCCTCTCCATCCCTACTCAAGTTACATAGTTCTATTTTTACATATTGTACTACAGAATAATGTTGTATATGTATGTGCTGGTTCTGGGGCTTGAACTCAGGGCCTAGCCACTTTCCCTGATGCTCTGTGCTCAAGGCTGACACTTTACCACTTTGAACCACAGCTCCATTTCCATCTTTTTTTTTTTTTGGTGGTTATTTGAAGATAAGCATCTCAAGGATTTTCCTGCCCAGGCTGGCTTTGAAGCAAGCGTAATCCTCAGATCTCAGCCTCTGATTAGCTAGGATTATCTCAGCCTCTGATTAGCTAGGATTACAGACAGGAGCCACCAATGCCTGGCAACAATTTTTTTAAAACTCTCTGAAAACCTGCATCATACTACCTAATAGAACTAGGCAACAGACTACCATGTGCAGAACAATCCAGGGGTGATGGCAGGGATGAGATTGAGATGACTTTCTGAGCCACAATATAAAAGCAGGCTTTGATTTTACTGTGTGCATCGAGTTGGAAATTGTGCTGCTTGGCACCTAATATTCAAATAGTGGATACTTTTTTTTTTCTTCAAAGTCTGTATTTATCAAGCTCAATACTTTTCCTGAACAGACTTTTCAAAGAAAACTTGCTGTATACAATAATATCCTTTGACTTTTCTCAGAAAGCTATTTTAAAGTGTGGCCACATTATAAAAGAAAAGGACAAAGCATGTGAACTGTGATTTAACAGGAAAAGCCTGGCCTGGGGATCTAATTGGCTTCACTTCAAGGGCTGGTACTTCTACTGGCTAACTACAGGCCTGGAACAAACTGCTGAACTCTGAGTCTTAGTTCTCCTCACCCCCAGGAAATGGGACTACTCAAAGGATTAGCAGTAGTAAGTTGAATGTGCCTGGCACAAATTTGGCATGCAAATGCTGGTAAATATTATCATTTGTTGATAACAGACTATACCTGAACCTCATCTTAAGCATTTTGCATATATTAACTCACTTAATCATAAGTACCATATGACATAATGTGCACCTCTAGTTCAGGAAGAGGCGGTGCAGAGTCTATATCTGAGTTCACCAACATTAGTTAATGCTGATTTGGGAATCTAGCCATTGTCTCTTTAGGACTAACTCAATATTCTCTCTCCTGTCTCCCATCTTTATTCTTTTTCCCTACGAAGATTCAGCCTCTCCCAATAAGATTTTTTTTACTTCCACATGAAATGATTAGAAAAGAATATCTTTAAATTAATTTTTATTTTTATGTGTGTGCTGGCACTGGGACTTGAACTCACTTCTTCGAGCTCTTGCTCAGCTTTGTTGCTTGTGGCTAGTATTCTACTACTTAAGCTTCACCTCTACTTCCAGCTTTTTGGTTGGTTAATTGAAGATAAGAGTCCCTGAATTTTTATACCCAGGTTGGCCACCAACTGTGATCCTCAGATTTCAGCCTCTTGAATAGCTAAGATGACAGGTGTGAGCCACTGGCCCTTGTCTGAATTTACTTTTAAATATAGTGAACAGTGTCTATACTTCTGAAACTGTCCTTGAAAACAACACCTCAAGTATCTAATTAAAACATCATTTTCAACATAGGGTTCCTTCATTCATTCTACAGCCAGACAAGTCCACTTGTGTGCCTTCACATGGACACAAATATCTGTTCTCAAGGGGTGTTAGTGGCTTATACCTATAAGCCTCGCTAGTGGCTTATACCTATAAGCCTCGCTACTTAGGTAGCTGAGATCTGAGGATCTGAGGTTTGAGCCAGACCAGGCAGGAAAGTCCATGAGACTCTTAGTTCCAATGAACTACTCAGAAAAACAAACAAACAAACAAACAGTAGTAGCATTGTGGTTCAAGTGGTAGAGTACTAGCCTTGAGCACAAAGAGGCTCAGGGACAGTGCTCAGGCCCTGAGTTCAAGCCCTAAGAGTGACAAAAGCAAAAACCAAAAAGAGCAAAACAAACAAAACCTGCCCACTTTCCAGTCTCCTTGACTTATCTCATGATTTATTTTTAAATGTTTTGTCTTTTCCTTTCTGGCCTGTGCTTGTTCAAGGTCCACACATGTACAGAAGCAATTCCAACAGAATCACTGAAGGTGCTTTTTTTTTTCCCAAACATCATAGTCTTGAATTATACTCATTGTAATTTAATTTTTTTAAGACTTCACACTGTGTGTGTGTGTGTGTGTGTGTGTGTGTGTGTGTGTGTGTGCGCGCGCGCACCCATCCTGGGGCTTGAACTAAGTTCCTGGGTGCCATCCCTGAGTTTTTTTTTTTTGCTTTCATTCTAGCACTTGAGTCACAGCTCCACTTCTGGTTTTGGGGTGCTTAACTGGAGATAAAAGTTTCACAGATGTTCCTACCCAGGCTTGCCATGAACGGCAATCTTCACATCTCAGCCTTCTGAATAGCTAGGATTACATGTAGGCACTGGCTTTGTGCATTTTTTTTTTAGCCAATTCTCCAAGGTGATCCTCTTGCATATTCAAAATGAAGAAAATAAGGCCTGCTTCATTCATTGGTCCTTGGCTCCCCAGGACCAGCAGAAACCTGTTAGAGACACGCGTGGGCTTTTCTCCTCCTGAATTAAAACTCTAGTGATGTGTTTTAACAATCCTTCCAGGTTGTTCTGGACTCCAGATGGTTCCGGAATCCAGATTGTTTTGTTTGGGTTCCCTTGATTATTGTCTATCACTCTGAGGTTTCCTGGGATGGTTTTTTTTTTTTTAGTAGTATTTTTTTTATTGTAAAGATAATGTTCAGAGGGGTTACACTTACCCTGGGAAGATCTTTAAACTCTCAGAAGCAGACCCTCTGGTATGTTCTATATTCAATGCCCACCATGTCTATTTCTTGCATATGTGTTAGCTATTCTTCTTATGTCTAGACTAAAAGATTAGGCAGGCAATGGTGACTCGTGTCTGTTATCCTAGCTACTCAGGAGGCTGAGCTCTGAGAATCACATTCTGAGCCAGCCAAGGAAGGAAAACCTATGAGACTCATCTCCAATTAACCACAAAAAGCTAGAAATGAAAGGGGAGAAGGACACATAGAAAGGAAGAGAGGAAGGCAAACAAATGCAATCATGGTATTCAGCATGCACTATGTAGGAAATGAACTATGCAATTTGTGGGCAGAAATGGGAGGAGGAAATTTAGGGAAAGCAAAGGAAGAGGTGCATTATCAATTTTAAAAAAAGAATGCATGCATTATCTGCATTGTGAAATGGTAACCCCTCTCTACAACACTTTAATAATAAAAATAAAATTATATTTTTAAAAAATTAAGCTGGGGGGAGAAGGTTGAGTGAGGGGGGCGGGGGGAGGATGGGAAGGGATGGGAAGGGGAAACAAAGGAGGAGGCAACAATGCTTGCTAAGAAATGTATTCATTATCTTGCCCATGTAATTGTAACCCCTCTGTACAGTATTTTCACAATAAAAAAATAAAAATAAATTTAAAAAAATTAAGCTGGAAGTGGAGCTGTGGTTTAAGGAGCGGCATGCAAGCCTTGAGCAAAAGAGTTCAGGGACAATTCTCAGAGCTTGAATTCAAGGCACACACATACACACACACACACACACACACACACGCACACAAAGTATAGTTTCAACAGATGTACAACCAGTTGTTCTCAACTACTCTGAATTTTAGTCCCGGTTTCAAGAGATTGCCAAAGACACAAAGCTACTGCTTAAAGTATTGCTTCCAACTCTTATTGGGGCTGTTCTGTAGAGCCTTTGAATGCACTGAACTTCACTGAGAAAACTCAACATTATTCCCTTTGTAACTACACCCAAATTCTGGGCCTTTACATTATGTTTATTCTTCTCTAAGAAAATTGAAAACAATTTAAATGCTTTCCTCTTCACCATGAGTCTGTAATTTTCTTTTTATTAATGAGGCCACATCTTTCACTTGGCTCTGTTGAAAATGCTTGGCTTCAGATTCTCTGGGACTCTGGGGGTGAGTAGCTTTCCATAGTAAAATATCTCAGACCTCTTTATTTTTATTCTTTTGAAGCAGAGATGTTGCTTTATGGTTGGCAAAGAAATCGTACTGAAAAACAATGAAATTCAAGCTGATTTGTGTGTGTGTGTGTGTGTGTGTGTGTGTGTGTGTGTGTGTGCATGCGCACGCCAGTTCTTGAGCTTGAACCCAGAGCCTGGGAACTGTCCCTAAGCTTTTTTGCTCAAGACTAACACTCTACCACTTGAGCCACAGCTCCACTTCTGGCTTTTTTTGAAGTTAATTGGAGGGGAAAGTCTTACAGATTTCTCTGCCTGGGCAGGCTTTGAATTGCAGTCCTTAGATCTCAGGCTCCTGAGTAGCTAGGATTACAGATTTGAGCCATCAATACATAATCTAATTGTGTGTGTGCATGTGTGCATATGCACACGCACCAGTATTGGAGCTTGAATTCAAGGCTAGGGTAGTAGTGTCTCTTAGCTTTTTCACCCAAGATTGCTATTCTACCACTTGAACCACAGCTCCACTTGTGGCTTGTTGGTGGTTAATTGGAGATATAAGTCTCACAGACTTCCCTTCCCAGACTGGCTTTGAGTCACAGACCTCAGATTTCAACCTCCTGAATAGCTAGGATTACACATTTGGACTAAACTTCAAGGCTTAAAGAGTAGATCTTAATTCACAAATGCCAAACTGTTCCAATTAAATTTGGAGGGATCCAGGCACCAGTGGCTCATGTCTATGAGATCTGAGGATTGCAGTTTAAAGCCAACCCAGGCAAGAAAGTCTGTGAGACTCTTATCTCCAATAAAATACTCTGACAAAGCTAGAAGTGGCACTGTGGCTCAAGTGATAGATCTCTAGCCTCGAGCACAAAGAAACTCAGGAACAGTGCCAAGGCCCAGAGTTCGAGGCCCAGGATCTGCAAAAATAAATAAATGTGTGGGGACAAATTTTTCTCTCTCCAGGTCAGCATTGGGGGTCAATACCAATGATGTCAGTACTAGACAACAAGCTCCATTAAAGAAAGGATTATTGCTGACCCTCTTTCTGCCTTTTATGAAGCTGGTGCTCCATACACACTGACTGTATGCATGAGTCAATGTAACTATATAAGACTAGCACTGGTGGCTCACATCTGTAATCTAGCTACTCAGAAGGCTGAGGATTGAAGTTCAAAGCCAATCCAGGCAGAAAAGCCCATAATAGTCTTGTTGTCAATTATGCAGCAAAAAAAGCTTTGGCTTAAATTGTATGGTACCATCCTAGAGCAAAAAAGATAAAACAGACTGTGTCCAGGCTCTGAGTTCAAGCTCTGTATAGACTTTAAAATAGTAATAATAATAATAGCCATGTAAATGTTTGATTCCAGACTTAATGTTATTAAGATAGAGCAGACAAAAAAGATAAGTGGAGATATATTTTATTATATATTTTATATTTTATTAATGTATTGTATATATATTATATATATTTATATTTTATATGGTATAGGCAGAAAACAAAAGACTAACAGAAAACAAAGTGGAAATATCTTCTTTGTATCAACCATCACCTACCCAACTTTAACTACACTCCATTAATTTATCATTAACTAATTATTTAAAGTATGCCAAATTAATGTGAGACATTAATAATATAAGAAATTTGGGAGAGATGATGATTCCAGAATTCTCTATTGTACTTGACCAATTTTCTTATGAAAATGCAACAATTCTTTAAAAATAAAATCTATGAATAATGGAAACATGGTTGTCTCCTCCTTAAGCGAAAATATTTCCTTGCTTCTTTAATTCACACATCAACTTATGGTATAGATAACGCTATGATTATATATTAAATTCTGGTCTTCTGAGATACCTAAGAGGAACATAAATAGTTTCTCCATCACCTCAAAATGGATCTCCCAATCATACAAAAAGAAAACGTAGAGAGCTGCGAATATGGCTTAATGGTAGAGAGCTTGCCTGGGGCATGAAGCCCTGGGTTCAATTCCTTAGTACCACACACACAGAAAAAGCCAGAAGTGGTGCTGTGGCTCAAGTAGTAGAGTGCTAGTCTTGAGCAAAAGCAGCTCAGGGACAGTGCCCAGGCTCTGAGTGCAAGTCCCAGGACTGGCCAAAAAGGAAGGAAGGAAGGAAGGAAAGGAGGGAGGGAGGGAGGGAGGGAGGGAGGGAGGCAGGCAGGCAGGGAGGGAGGCAGGGAGGGAGGCAGGGAGGGAGGCAGGGAGGGAAGGAAGGAACAAAGGAAGAGAGAAAAGAAAATATGGAGGAAGGTAGCTGAAATGATGGATATAGAAAGCTCATGCAGAGACGTGACACCTTCTGGAAAAGCCTTCTGCTTATAGCTGGAAAAAAAAATGAGCCATGGGAGCCACAATGCATTGCTATGAGAGATCAGATGCTCAATCCGCAAACCAGGAAGAGGACCAGGGTGGCAAGACATCCATTCATCTGGCCTCTCTCTGCCAACACAACAGAACGTCATCGAAGCACAGGAATTATAATAAATCCTTAAATCATTTCCTTCAATCTCTTTATTTCCTCAGATGAAGACATTGTAATGGCTAACTCATTGTTGATCAGAGACTCTCTGGCTGTGTTTAGAAAATATGAAAAAGAAACTCATCCAAAGATGCTTTAAAAAAATCAACCTCTGGGCTGGGAAGTTGGCTCAGTGGTAGAGCGCTTGCCTTGCATGCCTGAGGCCCTGGGTTCGATTCCTCAGCACCACATAAGCAAAAAGAAAAAAGCCGGAAGTGGCGCTGTGGCTCAAGTGGTAGAGCGCTAGCCTTGAGCTGAAGAGCTGAGGGACAGCGCCCAGGCCCAGAGTTCAGGCCCCCCCGCCCGGACCCAAAAAAAAAAAAAAAAAAAATCAACCTCTGGTGGAAACCTGTAATCCTAGCTACTCATGAGGCTGAGATCTGAGGATCATGGTACAAAACCAGCCCAGGCAGCAAAGTTCATGAGACTCTTATCTCCAATAACCACCAAAAAGCCAGAAAGGTCCTTGTGACTCAAAGTGGTAAAGGGCTTGCCTGTAGCACAAAAACTCAGGGACAGTGCCCAGGTCCTGAGTTCAAGCCCCAGCACCAGCATTCACACATACACACAAACACATGCGCACATGCATGCACACAAATCAACCTCTATTCTTCATCATCATGTAAACATTTGTTTTGCTTGAGACAAGTGCTGCTGGAAAACCAATTGCTTCTGGATCAGTAGCTATGGATGTGCATTTTTCTCCTCAGATAGGTTGCTAATATTTACTCGCAGGTATAAATGTATACCTTTCAGCCACACTCTTAGAAACGCACCTCTCCTTGCCTGAGAGCCGCTTAGAAAACACAACCAGGTAGTAGTGTTCCATATTGCATGTATTTTGCTTGAAGTCAAAAACCAACAGACATACAAAGTTTGGGGGTGGGGGGCATGCCAGGTACTTGGTAGCTCCCATCTGTAATCCTAGCTACTCAGGAGGCTGAGATCTAAGCATCATGGTTCAAAGGCAACCTGAGCAGGAAAGTCCATGAGACTCTTATCTCCAATTAGCCAGTAAATGAAGGCTGGAAGTGGAGCAGTGGTTCAAGTGAGCAAAGAAGTTTAGGGACAATGCCCAGGCCCTGAGTTTAAGCCCCAGGACCAACATACACACACACACACACACACGTTTTAAGGGGCCATTTTAGTTTTCCGTGAATGAGAATTTAAAGAGTTATCCATATTCTTAGAGATTCAGAGACAGGACGGTATGTAACCTTGACTATAAAAGAAGTAAGATTGGTAAGATCATTTTAGAAAAGAAGCCAAACAAAGCTCATGCCAAGGTCATGATACCTCTTGGAAAGGTGACCTTGCATTGGATCAGGAAGTTGAAAAAGAAGAATTCAGTACTGAGGATTAATCACTACATCTATATGGCTGATAAGGTGACCATTCCCACACTGGAGTTCAGAGAAAGAACAAGTTAGACTATAAGGTAAATGGCTCAACCAAAAGAAACTGGGCTTGGGGCAGTTAAGTCACTGATCTTGAGTACAAGGTTGAATACATGGAGAAGATCATAAAGGCCCAGCAGAAGCCAGGCATTCATAGTCTTTACCAAAGCAGCCTCGAATGCAGCAGTAAAAGATTTTCCCCTGAAACTCTTGAACCCTCTTGAACATTTGAGGTTTCATAAATGAGACTGCAAACGCTGATGCTATCTACTTCAAAACAGTGTTGCCAGCAACCATGAAAGAGAGATCTCAATACCATGAGAAGTTTTGTGCAACATTACTTCATCCCTCTTTGTGGCTTCCCTTTATACTGCATCCTATAATTGGATTCCCATGAACAGATTTTGTTGGAATTGTCACCTGCTTTATCAAACAAAGAAAAAGGCTTGACAACAGACTCATTTGTACTTGAAGTGTATGTCTCTGGTGAATAAGTGACTTTGCTCTCAATAAATCCCAGCATTCATAGTCTGGATCACAAATAGCCAGAAAGAATTTGAAACTGTACTGTGGCTCCTTCCTTCTGTGTCTAGAAAACAGCACACAAACAGCTAAGTCCTGTAACTTACCAGTGGTCATAAATTAAGTCAGAGCTTTGCTCTGAATCCAATCATCCTGTTGTCCCTTCCAAGTATTCTAGAGTGAGTTGTTTGCTTGTTTTTTCCCCCTCCTGAGAGACTTTGGGCATAGTGGCCTGGAACTGAAGCAGAAGGGTGATGGGTGATGACAGAATGAGAACAAATGCTTCCATTGTGAGACCGGAGGAGACAAAATGAGTTTGACTCACAAATACAACACAATTGAGGGCCACAGCCCAGGCCATGATGTGCCAACATTGAATCGCGGACAGTGTGAATGCTTTCTCTTTTGGCCTCTCACTCTCAAAGTGGAACGATCTTCTAAAATTGTTGCCAACCAAAGAAAACTATTTTAAGCAACTTTTGTTCATATTTTTTGCATTTATGAATACTTTGGGAAGTAAATAAACAATTCTTTAGTTTGGGGACAAATTGTGTGGGATGTTAGGCAGAATATCAAAGTAACCCAATGATGAAATGGAGCTGCTTATGGATTAAAAGTGTTTCTTGGGGTTGTGTGGTGACTGTATTACTTGCTGGAGAAAAAAAAAATACAGAAGGGCCAGCATTTTCAAGCTCTGGTGCTAACATAGCAACACTAGTGAACTCAATTGACCATTCAAAATAGCCTGTTTAGACTGGGAAGGTGGCTCAGTGGTAGAGCGCTTGCTCGAGGCCCTGGGTTTGATTCCTCAGCACCACATAAGCAAAAAGAAAAAAGCTGGAAGTGGCGCTGTGGCTCAAGTGGTAGAGCACTAGCCTTGAGC
>NW_012267286.1:3926562-3929444 GCF_000151885.1 Dipodomys ordii
TCAAGTGGTAGAGCACTAGCCTTGAGCTGAAGAGCTGAGGGACAGCGCCCAGGCCCAGAGTTCAGGCCCCACAACCGGACCCCCAAAAAAAGAAACATTTACAACAATCAAAATAACCCGTTTAATTCCCCCTCCTCCACCCAAAGAATAGACACTAATAATTTTCTCTCAACTGAAATCTATGGTAGTCTACCAAAGTGACTGTAGGTCACTTTGACTGGTAGGTCAAACCCATAATCAATCCTAGTTACTCAGGAGGCTGAGATCTGAAGATCACACAGTTCAAAGCCAGCCGGGAAACAGCACAAAAGCCCATGAGACTCCAGTTACTCACCAAAAAGCTCACAATGAAGCTGTGGCTCAAGTGGCAGAGCATCAGCCTTGAGTGAAAGAGCTAAGGAGCAGTGCCTAGGCCCTGAGTTCAAGCCCCAGTACTGATATCATATAAATAAATATATATAAATATATACTACATATATAAAATACATGAATATATATTACATATATAAAATACATAAATATAATGTGTATATATGCTATAATATATAATATTATATATAATAAGCATAAGTGAATGAATAAGGTTTTAAAATCAAGGCAAAAAAAATAATCCTGACTGTCACAAGTGAATGCAAATTCCTTCTGAAAATCCTGCTTTGAATGAATATTATTTTTTATTTTAAATGGAAGATAGGTTTGCCCACCCACATGTAAAAATGAGATGATTAAAAGCTTTTATGGCAAGGGTATTAAGTTCTCCTTAAGTACTAAACTGATGTCATCTGCCATGGTCTTAGTGTAATAGGCATGGATTTGGTGCCATCTGTACTTTTGCCCAGACAAATGGAATACGGGAATAACAATGCTAATCATCCTAAATGCCTATCACAGTAAAAAAATAATTCCACTAGAAATGTATTTTTTTTAATCATTAAGGATAACAAAATTATCCTTAGGCCATTTGACAGCTCACTCAAGCCCCATTTGTAAGCATCTCCACTGGGAGAGACCTTGGGAAACCACTGCACAAGCTATAGCAGTGTCTAATGTCACCATGATACATGCTCACTACGCTGCCCAGCATTCAGACACTTACTGGAAATTTGATCACTTCTTCATTATACTCAAAGTCTGGGGGGAGGAAGAAATACTGCCTATCATGCTTGGCTTTTAGATCTTACAGCTTCTTCGTATCTAGGAGCTCTGCTGTGCTACAGAAATGTATCACTAATGTGACTCCAAGAAACCACAGCTAAAACATGACTATAAAGTCCTTATTTAGATGAAGAAATGATAGAAAGGTGATTCTGATCAACACACATAAGTGGAGATGTTAAATTGTAGCACCCTTGTACAACCTTTTGAAGTTCGGGGGGGGGAGTGATGGAGCCAGGAGTGATGGAAAAGTTAAGTCTATGAGTTCTCTGGTGCCCTAATCCAAGATGCCATTATGCTCTCCAAGTAACAAAAAGCATGGATATGGGAATCTTTACTATTTGCAGGCTGAGCGCTGAGGATCGTGGGTTTGAAGCCAGCCTGGGTAGCAAAGTCCATGAGACTCTTATCTCCAAATAATCCAGAAGTCAAATAAAGCCAGAAGTCAAATGGTAGAGCATGAGCCTTGAGCAAAAAAGCTCAGAGACAATGCCCAGTCCCTGAGTGCAAGCCCCAAGACCAACACACACACACACACATACACACACACACACTCACAAAGGAAGACTGAGGAGCCAAATTTCACAACTCATCACGGGGAACAGGATGAGCAGCAAGGTATGATATAGAAAGTTCTTTCCCTGTCTCCACATTAAAAACATAAACCTGGTTGCCAAGGAGTACTCTACAGCTGAAGAGCTGAGGGACAGCACCCAGGCCCAGAGTTCAGGCCCTAGGAGCGACAAAAAAATAAAGAAGAAGAAGAAAAGGCCAGGCACCAGTGGATCATGCCTATAATCCCAGCTACTCAGGAGGCTGAGAGCTGAGGATTGCATTTTGAAGTCAGCTGGGTCAGCAAAGTCCCCGTGAGACTCTCATCTCCAATTAACCACTCAAAAACCAGAAGTGGCACAGTGGCTCAAGTGGTTGAGTGCTGGCCTTGAGCAAAATAGCTCAGAGACAGTGCCCAGGCACTGAGTTCAAGCCCCACAACTGGCCATTAAAAAAATAAAAACAGAGGAGGAGGAGGAAGAGGAGGCAGAAAAAGAGGTTAGAAAGGGTCTGAATGTATTTCAAAGTAAACTTATTATTGGTCCTAAGCCTGTATAAGTGTTTGTTCAGTCTTTAAATGAAATATTCTCTCCCCATCACATATCCTTGCTACCCAACAAGGAGCCAGCATGATAAGGAATGAAGTATCTTTATGGAGAGGAAGAAAGAAAGGAAGATAAATTTATACCAGCTCTCCACCAAGAAAACATCACAGTCCACACAGCTCTGCAACATTGACTCCCGGAAGAAGGGAACTCCATGTCGCCCTGGCTAGCAGGGGAGTAATTGTGCTTTCTTAAACTCAAATAATTCGTGCCAATTACATAACTCACACAACTCCCTGTGGATTTAGCAATTCCCAAACAGCTGGAGTATGAAATCAAGACCATAAAATCAGTTCTTCTCAAGGATAAATTAAAACATAAGCCTATTGGATCGTGACAGGCTCTACTAATGAAGACAGGATCATGTTTTGCTTTCATGCTCAAGTTCATTTTGTAAAGCAGAAATAACTGTTAGTTTTGGGGAAAAGAAAAGGAAGAAAGGACGAAAGGGAGACCAGAAAGAAGAGAGGGAGGGAGGGAGGAAAGGAGAAAGCAAAAGAAAGAAAAAAAGAAGGAAGGAAGGAAGGAAGGAAGGAAGGAAGGAAGGAAGGAAGGAAGGAAGGAAGGAAG
>NW_012267286.1:3929494-3935352 GCF_000151885.1 Dipodomys ordii
AAGGAAGGAAGGAAGGAAGGAAGGAAGGAAGGAAGGAAGGAAGGAAGGGAGGAAGGGAGGGAGGGAGGGAGGAAGAAAGGGAGGAAGGAAGGAAGGAAGGGAGGAAGGAAGGAGGGAAGGAAGGAAGGAAAAGAAAGAAAGAGAGAAAGAAAGGAAGAAGGAAAGAAGGAAAGAAGGAAGGAAGGAAGGAAAGAAAGAAAGAAAGAAAGAAAGAAAGAAAGAAAGAAAGAAAGAAAGAAAGAAAAGAAAGAGAAAGAGAGAAAGATGGAGGAAGGGAGGGGGAAGGGAGGGACAGAGGGAAGGAAGGAAGGAAAGAAGGACCAAAATTGGGTGGCTGGGAGAAATAAACAAAAATAGAAAAGATGAATCTTTAAAAACCTAAGCTGAAGCATCTAAATAAAACAAGGTTGATGTAAGTGTTTACTACCTATTCAGTGTAGCTTTCCAGACTTGTCAGGCTCCCCAGCATACAGAAAGACCAGGGCAGTCCAGGACGAACACCCATTCCTAAGTGAGTTTAACAGTTAGTAGCATTCTATCTGCTCCAGAAACAGCGCCATGTACCACTCACTCCCAAGCCAAAGAAGGACAGCATCTACCACAAGAGGTGATGAACGCTAAGTACATCATCCCAATGAAGTTAAAGCTTAGTGTTTTGAATGAGTAACTTAGCAGAATTTGAGGACTGTTTAGTGGAATGGTTTCTACCAAACAAGCTTTAAAACCTAGGAGAAAAATTCATTTTAAGGAAATCTTGATAAATTGTAAAGGAAATGAGTCGCTAGGGAGGTTAAAATGGAAAATTGACGGTTTCGTACCATTTACAATGGCATGCGTGCACTATTAGCTGATAAGTGCATCCCGTCGAAGGAACCAGATAGCATATGAAGGTTCTGTACTAGTTTCTTTCTCTGTCACCATTAACAAGGCTTCCAGAAAATTCACCAGTTAGTAAAATTGAAAGTACTCAGGTCAGCACTCTGAATCATCCTCATCTTTGTTTGATTGTCCCAACAGGCGAGACATTGGTACCACAAGGTCAGCTGACAACTGCTTTTCTTTTCTGAAAAGACTTTGCCATTCAACTTGCACCAAAAAATGTGTCATGCTGTAGGCAGTGGATGAACTCTGGTCAGACCAAGCAGTGATAGTGCCAGTGTTAGATTGAAAGAATCTGGGGGAACAAAGGCAGGATTTATCTGTGAGCCTTGCTGGGTTGTTTCTTTTCAGATACAAAAGGAAAGAGGAAAAGGTTAGAAAACGGATGGGTTTCCCTGTACATAATATTAAAATAAAATATCAGTTTTCTTTTTAAACTTAGAGCTGTTTGAAGCTATTTACTCAGATAAAATTTGCTCCCACCAAAAAATGCTTTAATACTGATTCCTTATATTGTAAAATGTAGGCTGTTATTTTCAGAATTAAAAAAAATCCCTCAGGTGTTTCTGTTTGCAAAAAGGTTTATTAATTTTATTCAGCACATGACAACTAGATGAGCAACACAACTGCCTATACTTTCCTGGAACTTAAAAATAATTAGATGATATCTAGAGTTCACCTAGCTGTAAAATATGATGACATTAAACATTTTATCAACCAGGCCTTTTTTATATATAGGTTTCTAGGTCCCTGTCAATTCACTTTTCTAGGGGGATCAGTACTGGGGCTTGAACTAAGAGCCTGTGTGCTGTCCCTTAGTTTCTCACTCAAGAATGGGGCTCTACCACTTGAGTTACAGCTCCACTTCCAGCTTTTTTCTGATTAACCAGGGATAAGAGTCTTACAGAGTTTTCTGCCCTGGCTAACTTTGAACCACAATTCTCAGATTTCAGACTCCTGAGTAGCAAGAATTATAGGCATGAGCCACTGGCACCTGGCCAATTCACTTTTTTTTAGACTAATGAGTTGTTATCAAAAGGAGAATGTAAATACAATCAGTATGATGTACATCAAATTAGCAATGAAAACTCCACAGCATCTTTAAAACATTTAAAAGTGAAAAAGATGACTCATTTTAGTTTTTTTTCCGTTCCTTACAGCTATAATTTCCAAAAAAATAGAATTGCTGAAGGCTGCTATTGACACGTGCAAAATAGTTTAAGAATAAATTACCATGGTAAAGTATGTATTATAAACACATTGTTTAAATAGGGATACAGGTTGACCCATTGCAACAATGAGATGTACAAGACGCTATGTTGAAAAAACAAACTTTACAATTTAGGCGGGGGGCATGGAGTGTAGTTGAGGAGGTGGGAGGGAAGGGATGGTAGGGGAAAAACAAAGGAGGAGGCAACAATGCTTGATAAGAAATGTACTCATTACCTTGCTCATGTAATTGTAACCCCTCTATATAGTATTTTCCCAAAAAAAAAACTTATTTAAAAAATATGTATTATACAGGTGGACCTGTTGCAACAATGAGAAGTACAAGTTGTCATGTCCAAAACGAGCTTTACAACATCGGTGTGGGGGGGGGGGAAGGGGGGAAAGGAGAAGGATTGGGGGGGGGGGGGGAGGCTGGGAAGGGATGTGAAGGGTAAACAAAGGAGGAGGCTGCAATGCTTCGTAAGAAATGTACGCATTATCCTGCCCATGTAATTGTAACCCCTCTGTACAGTATGTTCACAAATAAAATAAAATAAAATTTTAAAAAATGTGTATTATATTTATCAATGTGTGACCAAACTTCAGTTAATATCAGAGAATTAATAAATACTATTGAGGATTTCTGCATGGAATTGTTGAAAATATTAGAAATACAAACAATCTCCATGAACTTTATACTCTGATAAGGAAAAAAGGCACAAATAAGTTTATATTTAATATTCTGGGATTTAAGTAATAAGTCATGGGGCTTCTGAGATGTCATTCAATTTTCATTGTATAGTGGGAAAGGGAGCATCTTTGTGGTTGACTAATTCATAGAAATCACTATGAACAGTCATGATCCAAACATATTTTCCAGGGCTGGGGTATATAGCTCAGTATTAGAGTGCATGCTTGAAGCCCTGAGTTGGATCCTTAACACTTAGTATATATTCCAATTATACATATATGTGTATAAATATATGCAAAACTTTTGGAGTGTAACTGGAGACATGACTCAAGTGGAAGAGCATCTGCATAGGATGCACAGCACACTGAGTTCAACCCCCCAAGACTATCAAAAAACAAAGAAAAACCAAGGATAGTGCCTTACACGCAACAGGCATTTCAACAAAAACTTTACAGTTAAAATAATTTAACCCATTATTATATAAATAATAAATTCATAATTTTATTGTTCTTAGAAAAATAAAATACAGAACACATATTTTACTTATATAATCAGAAACAATTGTTGAATGCTTACTATGTAACAGTGGTTAAACAAATAAGAAAATCCAAATTCTGAAAGAATTAGCATATGTATAGATAACTATAATGTAATTAAGATACTATAACTATAATATGATATATTATTAATATGAGATAATATAACATGATAGTTATTACTATAACATGATATAATACCATATACTATCATATGTAATATGATATAATTGGGTGTCACAGGAAAGGTATGAGCTTGTGAGAAATAAAAACATAAATTATTTCAGATTGGAACTATTCAAAGAAGTCTTTTAAATATATATATACGTATATATGTATATAAATATATGAGTATATATGCCATTAGAAGAGGATTTTGGTGGAACAGTCATATGCCTGTAATCTCGACTATTCAGGAGGCTCAGATATGGAAGAGGGCAATTCAAAACCAGTCTGGGCAGAAAAGTCTGAGAGGTGTTATCTCCAATTAGCAGCAAAAAAATAAGGCTAGAGGCATGGTTCAAGTGGTAGAGGCCCATCTGAGTGAGCAAATCAGCTAAGCAAGGTCAAGCCCTTAGTTCACATCCCAGTACCAACAAAAGAAAAGAAAAAATAATTTTAAAGGATGACCTAAATGTTAATTTAAACACAAAAAGGCTTCAAAAGCTTTCTGTGGGATAGAAATAAGATATGCTAATTAAAAAGAGGAAAAAGCTAGATACTGATGGCTCATAGCTATATTCCTAGCTACCAAAAAGCCATGAATAGCGTGAGGCTTAACGTGGTGAAGCACTCATTTTGAGCACAAAAGCCCAGTGATAGTATGCAACCCCTGAGCTCAAGTACTAGGATGGGTGCACACAGAGTGGGGGGAGAGGAGGGAGGGAGGGAGGAAGAAGGAGAGGGAGAGGGAGAGGGAGAGAATGATCTGCCAATGTTAAACAATGAAATCAACAAAACCAGGGGAGAGGTTTGCTTAAGTTGGTTTATAATATTTCACTTACTAATGGATTAACCCTGGTATTCTGGGTTAATTCTAACTTGAAGAACTAATTTTTCCCACATAATCTCCACTGATTTCAGTGAGATATGCCATCCTTTGATTCAGATCCTAAAAGAACATTATTATTGTTTGGGGCCATGGCACAGTTGTTGAATTCCTCCCTCCAGAGCAGGTTGCCACCCATCCTACATGTGCAATGTCATTCTGAATGCAAGGGAGAACATACATTTGAAATTAGTGATGAATATTTCAATACCTAAAAGGTTTGATTATTTTTTTGGCAAAACGATCCTGACCCTACCATCGCTGAGCTGAACTACTGTCTACGTCTACTAAATATAGAATATTCAAAATTCAAGGGTCAAAGCTTTGAGGAGAAAATGTCTTTATTCACAGCAGCTGACAAGATTAACTATCCATTAATAATAGTATAGAACTCCATTAGGTATTTATAGAACACCTGATAGTGTTTCTGGATACCTAATATAGAGAACCTAATATATTAAGAATTATAGAATAGCTCATATACAAAAATTATAGAATACCTCCTATAATGGATAAGCCCATATGCTCATGGTCAATATAAGATATTCCTAAATTACCTAAAATCTAAATTATGTCATTTTTGTTTAAAAAAAAAAGCAAGGAAGTAAAGAAGGTGAATTTCAGTTTCGGCTAAAATATCAAGTTTTGTGTGGTGACAGTAGCTATAATTTTTACTCTTAGCTTACATGTGTTTTTCTTTCCACAATAAAGTTTTGTAGCATGGAACTAACAATTGGAGCTATTCTTTAGGAAAAGACTCTTAATACCACTTTCCCCTTGTCCCAGGACTCCCAGGGAAGGTGAATGACCCTCTCTAATCACATTACTCGCTTAGGAGCTACAACCTCTGGTCTAAATAGAAAAATGGAAAGAAAATGGGAGAGGATTGGAGAATATAAAAAAAGGATGTTCTGGTCAGATTTGTATCTCTAATTTTACATGAAAGGAGTATGTCTTTGTTTTATTCACTCAGACTACAACTCTCTCTTTCAACCTACAAAGTTAGCTTTTGCTAGTTACAATCAGGCGCTGGATTCCTGGAGAAAGACAGGAACTTTGTACTTTACTGTTGATATTTCAAAGCATACGGGTTTTCCATATCTTGTCTGATCAGCAGGAAGATTCTAAAACCCAAAAAGGGTTTTTTTTAGCCATAACTATCAATAGCTAGAATTGTTCTTGTGTACTACGAGTTCTAATGTTCATTGACTTAGTAAACAACTGCTGTATTAACTACAACAAAACAAAGTAGGGTATTCTTCAGAAAAACCCAAGACGTCTCTCCAATACTGCTTTGCAGAATGATGGAAAAGTAGATAGATAGATAGATAGATAGATAGATAGATAGATAGATAGATAGATAGATAGATAGATAGATAGATAGATTAGATAGATAGATAGATTAGATAGATAGATAGATAGATAGATAGATAGATAGATAGATAGATAGATAGATAGATAGATAGATAGATAGATAGATAGATAGATAGATAGA
>NW_012267286.1:3935557-3961590 GCF_000151885.1 Dipodomys ordii
TTTTTTTGGGGGGGGGAGTCTGGTCGTGGGGCCTGAACTCTGGGCCTGGGCACTGTCCCTCAGCTCTTCAGCTCAAGGCTAGCGCTCTACCACTTGAGCCACAGTGCCACTTCCGGTTTTTTTCTTTTTTGCTTATGTGGTGTTGAGGAATCGAACCCAGGGCCTCATGCATGCAAGGCAAACGCTCTACCACTGAGCCACCTTCCAGCCCACATGTCAGATTTTGAGTATAATATACGGGTGTCTTCCTTTGTTCTCCCACATCTCTCCCAATCCCACCCAGCCCTCATTACCAGGTTCCATTTTCACCTAGGTACTTTGAATACTATCGGTGCATTCACCCACCCTTCCTCTCTCCATTTGTCTGCCCTCCCTTCCGCTGACCACTCTTTCTCTCAAAGGGACCACTCTTTCTCTCATCATAAAAGGGACCACTCTTTCTCTCATCATAAAAGATACAGGGGATTTTGTCATAGCTTCAGATTGTTGTTTTTTTAAGGTCCAGGACTGGAACCCAAACTTGGTACCTGATGTTTTAGCTCACTGGCTAGCGCTCTACCAACTGAGCCACGCCTCCAACCCTTCAAATTTTATTTAAACTTTTCAAAGTAGGTCCTTTCGGTAGGTACTATTTCTTTTGTGTTGTTGTTGTTATCTTTAAGTAGTTGCCCAAAGGAGGTGCCATATAACAAGTCAGTTTATGAATATCACCAAGTATCACTGCTGGCTGAGTCTCACAAGTCAGACTTGTTTGTTTCCATCCTGTCCGTGGATTCTGGCCAGCACCATCCAAGGAGGGCTGGGAGGCCCTCGCGAGGGCCACCTTATCAGGAGGATGGGAGCAGGGGAAGCCATCTTGAAAGTTGGATAACTCAACCCATCCATCTTTGGGGTTTTCAGAAGACAATGCAATAACCTTTCATCTTTTATGCAATTTCACTCTCATTTATCTTCCCAAACTTACTTCCTTTTCAAGATAATACAAGATTGTCTATAGTAAGTCACCCCTAGCAATTTGCACCTAGATGTAACTTCAAAAATAGGAATAAGCTCAGTATAGTGGCTCATTCCTGTTCATGTATTAGGTTTTGGAGTCACAAACTGACATGTAAAAGAAATCTAAAATGGTAATACTGGGAGAATGTGAGGGAACAGAAGACACTGTACGAAAGGAAATGCACGCATTACCTAATTTGTGTAATCATAATCCTGCCGTACATCACCACCATCATACCAATAAAGAAAGTTATCTGGTGACAATGACTCATGCCTGTAATCCTAGCTACTCAGGAGGCTGAAATGTGAGGATCGCAGTTCAAAGCCAGCCCAGGCTGAAAAGTCCCCTTGAGACACTTATCTCCAATTAACCACCAGAAAACTGGAAGTGGTGCTGTGGTTCAAAGTGGTAGAGCACTAGCCTTGAGCAAAAGAGCTCAGGGACAGCGCCCAGCCCTGAGTTCAAACCCTATAACAGACAAAAGCAAAATCAAAACAAATAAAATTAATAATATAAATAAATAAAATTAAATGGCAATACTAAGTAAAATGGACCCTGATAGGTCAAGATGTAGGAATCAGTCCAGGAAGGGCTGTTCATTCACTCAACAAAGTTTCAGCAACCACAATGTATGGAAGCAGGAGAAGATTAATGTAGGAAAGTTAGGTTGATGAGTAAAGATCAAAACAAGCTATTTTACAGAAGAACCTATTATTTTAGTGAGGGGACATTTTTCATAGTAAAAGAGGTAGAAAGGAAAACTGCAGTTTGTTGAGAGGTGAACCGAAATTCAGTGAGTAGAAATGAGGAATGTAGACCCAGACTGAATTTTGTGATACGAACCCACACAGTCCCACCATCCCCTTATTTGAGGTAGAACTCTTAGCTCCTTTTGAGCAAGTAGCCGTGTATGCTCATGTTGTACTGCGCTCTTGACAATTCTGTAGCCTGTCCCTTCTAGAGCATACTTCAAAGAAGTTTGAATGATCAAGGAACAAGAGCTAAAACCATAGGCAATTGGGATGATATGCAGACAACAGATCACTATTCTATGGAATTATTGTAGTAGCAGTTGGGGTTATTGTCACTATTTCCATTTTAGGATGGTTAGATTGATGGGTTTAAGAAAAGAAAACAGGGCTGGGAAGGTGGCTCAGTGGTAGAGCACTTGCCTTGCATGCCTGACGCCCTGGGTTCAATTCTTCAGCACCACATAAGCAAAAAGAAAGAAGCCAGAAGTGGCGCTGTGGCTCAAGTGGTAGAGCGCTAGCCTTGAGCTGAAGAGCTGAGGGACAGCGCCCAGGCCCAGAGTTCAAGCCCCACGACTGGACCCAAAAAAAAGAAAAGAAAAGAAAAGAAAGCAACAGGAGAAAGAAGTTGGACATATAGAAGAAAGAGAAGACAGATGATAGAGCAAAATGGCAATGAAAACCAGGTGCCGGTGGCTCATGCCTGTAATCCTAGCTATTCAGGAGGCTGAGATCTTTGGACTATGATTCAAAGCTAGCCCAGGCAGGAAAGTCCATGAGACTCTCATCTCCAATGAACCACCAGAAAGTCAGAAGTGGTGCTGTGGCTCAAAGTGGTAGAGTGCTAGCCTTGAGCAAAAGAACTCAGGAATAGCACTCAGGCCCAGAGTTCAAGCCCCACAACCAACCAAAAAAAAAAAAAGAAAAGGCAATGAGAAAGAAAGGCTGGAGAGCAGAAGACCAGAAAAAAAAAAAGAAGGTAAAGATAGGAAGAAAACATGAAATTTTGTTCTTATTGAGCTCATTGAAGAGGAAAATAATTATCTGCTCATCAAATAGAGAGGCAGTTGTTGGATAGAGGATTTGCTTTAAAACAAACAAAAGTTGAGTGTTATCAGAAGGAAGTGGAAAGAACATTCACCAAAAGCAGATGAAGCATTAAATGTTAAACTGAGAGTCAACCTATGTATTCTAATATTTTACACCAAATCTTTTTCTGAGTTAGGGTCTCACTAGATCCAACCCATGATGTCCTCAAATTCTCAATCCCTAAGCTAAATCTCCCAGATACTAAGATTATAAGTGTGTGCAGCCCTAGACCCAACAGAATAATTTTGTTGAGTAAATTAAATCAGGTGGAAAAAAAGAAAGTGATTATTTTATAACTCTATTTATATAACCAATCTGTAATACTAACAGATCTACCAGAGGTCATCAAAAAGAAGGGGAGAGACAGGAAAACACTCTTAATACTTAATACTCTTAATACTCTTACTATCTTAATAGTCACGATTTCATGGTTGTATAGAAATTAATATTTCTTAAATCCAGGCACAGTGATACACGCCTGTAATCCCAGCACTTGAGAGGCTGAGGAAGGTGGACTGAATTTGAAACAAGTTTGGGCTATCTATTGAGATTCTGTTCCACAAGAAAGAAAGAAAGAAAGAAAGAAAGAAAGAAAGAAAGAGAGAGAGAGAGAGAGAGAGAGAGAAAGAAAGAAAGAGAGAAAGAAAGAAAGAAAGAGAGGGAAAGAGAAAGAAAGAAAGAAAGAGAAAGAAAGAGAGAAAGAAAGAGAGAGAAAGAGAGAGAAAGAAAGAGAGAGAAAGAGAGAGAGAAAGAAAGAGAGAGAAAGAGAGAGAGAAAGAAAGAAAGAAAGAAAGAAAGAAAAAAAAAAGAAAGAGGGGAGAGATATCTCTCCAAAATCGTTTTTGCCAAGATGAAATATAGCACACTTATGGTGGGAGGGGGGATAAGTAAGGTATATTGTTCTAGAAAAACTTTAAATAGATAAAAATTAATCACAAAGTAATAAAGATTTAGATAGATTCTATATACTATATATTTTATTATCAACAACATACCATCTTACATTTGAAAAAAAACTGTGTTTTTAGGAAAATCCACTCCTTGGGGTTCTTTCTGAGTCCTCTAGAGTTAATATCTTTTTCTTTTTCTTTTTTTTTGCCAGTCCTGGAGCTTGAACTCAGAGGTCCTGGGCACTGTCCTTAGGCCTCTCTATGCTCAAGGCTAGCAGTCTACCACTGAGCCACAGCACCACTTCTGGCTTTTTCTGTTTATGTGGTACTGAGGAATCGAACCCAGGGTTTCATGCATGCTAGGCAAGCACTCTACCACTGAGCCACATTCCCAGCTCCCTAGAGTTAATATCTTTCATTTAACTTTTTTTTTATTTAGCTCATGCCTTTAAAAAATGTTTTCTAAATCAAATATATAATGTCACTGCAAAAAAAAAACTACCTGGCCAGGGGCTGGGAAGGTGGCTCAGTGGTAGAGCGCTTGCCTTGCATGCATGAGGCCCTGGGTTCGATTCCTCAGCATCACATATGCAAAAAGAAAAAAGCCGGAAGTGGCGCTGTAGCTTAAGTGCTAGAGTGCTAGCCTTGAGCTGAAGAGCTGAGGGACAGCGCCCAGGCCCAGAGTTCAGGCCCCACAACCGGACCCAAAAAAAAAAAAAAAACTACCTGGCCAATCTAATAATACAATTGTAAGACATTAACCACACACAGTTAATTATTTGATTGACTACTTTCATTACTCATCTGATTTGAAGAGAACTAGTCCATCTCAAAAAATTTAGACTCAAAACAAGTTTTCCCATTTCTGTTCCTTTGAGTTGTTTTCTTTTAATCCCATAAAAAACAACCTAGATTTTGGACTACAGCTGCTCTTGTTAGCATTCCAAAAAAACCAAAGCTCTGAACTGCCTTGGCCAGTGACCCTCACAGATAATGAAGCCCAGCACATGATGATTAACATGCTGAAATGTGTAGCAAGGAACCTTTCTCAGTGGACCAGCCATCTACATCTCTTCTCAATTCAAAAGGGTAATAATTAGATGCCACAAAATAAACACATTAAGGGGGAAAAAATCACTCTTCCTTAAGCCTATTAAACACTATGGTACTAAAACTCTGATTGTATTTTTAAAAATCGAATGCTCCATTTAAAGAGGGTAGTGGAGGCGATGAATGAAGATCACATACCAGATTTTTCTTTTCTTCTTTTTTCTTTCTCTCTCATTCTGTCCATGCCTGCCTTCCTTCCTTCCTTCCTTCCTTCCTTCCTTCCTTCCTTCCTTCCTTCCTTCCTTCCTCCCTCCCTCCCTCCCTCCCTCTCCCTCTCCTTCTTCCCCCCTCTCTCTCTTTCTCTCTCTGTCTTTCCTTCCTTCTTTCTTTCTTTCATTTTTATGCTAATAGTGGGGCTTGAACTTAGGACCTTGAGCTCTCCCCAGGTTTTTTCAGTTAAGGATGGCACACTACCATTTGAACACCATCTTCATTCCCAGGTTTTTTCTGATTGGTTGGAGATAAGAGTCTCTTGAGTTTTCTGTCTCAGGTGAGCTGTCTTCAAACCAGGATCCTCAGATCTCAGGATCTTGAGTAGCTATGATTATAGGCTGAGCCCCCAGTGCTCATCTTAGATATGTCCGTTGTTCTTTTCTCTTTTTTATTGGGGGGGGGGTCTGGTCATGGGATCTGAACTCTGGACTTGGACGCTGTCCCTCAGCTCTTCAGCTCAAGACTAGCGCTCTACCACTTGAGCCACAGCGCCACTTCCAGCTTTTTTCTTTTTTCTTATGTGGTGCTGAGGAATCGAACCCAGGGCCTCAGGCATGCAAGGCAAGTGCTCTACCACTGAGCCACCTTCCCAGCCCCCGTTGTTATTTTCTTTAAACTTCACAACCACTTCAGTTTTAAATAAAGTGAGGTAGAAGAGTTCACTTTTCCCCTATCATTCAGTAAGCAGCATACTCTAGGTGTAAACCAGTGATCCAAGTTTGAAATTAATACCAATACCAATTAATACCAATTAATTTCAACAGGGAAAATTTTTCATAGTCACCCCTGAATCCATTCCCCAATTCCTTACCTCACCAATTGGTTTGTTTGCTCATTTATGTTAAGAAAGGAGTGGTACAAAAAAAATGTTTGTGACAAAATATTACTACCCAATAAAAGCCACATTTAAAAACATGCTACAGGGCTGGAGGAGTGGCTCAAGTGGTAGAGCACCAGACTAGCAAACAGAAGGGTCTGAGTTCAAACATCAGTATCATTAAAAATCAAGTAATCGGGAGGATTGGGTGGGGGGGTGGGGGGAGGCTGGGAAGGGATGGGAAGGGTAAACAAAGGAGGAGGCTACAATGCTTGATAAGAAATGTACTCACTATCTTGCCCATGTAATTGTAACCCCTCTGTACAGTATTTTCACAATAAAATATATATATATAATAATAAAATCAAGTAATCATGCTGGATGCTCCTGGCTCATGCCTGAAATCCTAGCTACTCCAGATGGTGAGATCTGAGGATCACAGTTCAAAGTCAACCAGGACAAGAAAGTTCATGAGACTCTTATCTCCAATTAACCACCAGAAAACTGAAGTAGAATTGTGGCTCAAGTAATAGAGCGCTAACCTTGAGCAAAAAAAAAAAAAGCTCAGGGACAGCAGCTAGGCCCTGCATTCAAGCCCCAAGACTGGCACGCACGCGCACGCGCGCACACACACACACACACACACATACACAAATCAGTAAATGAATAAGACAAGATACATTTAGTGTTGGAAACCCTTTCAAATCCTTGTGACAATAACAATTTAATTTAATCTTTGCAGTACCTCTATACACACCCACTTCATACACAAACTCAAACAATTTGCCTCTGAGCTTTTACAGCTGTATTCATAACCCACATATTATTTACCCCGAGGTCTATTTCCCATAATAGGCCAAAATACAGTTGTACTAACAAGCTTGCAGTGGAGGAGGCATTTACTACAAATCCTTGGTAAATGAGAATGATTACATGTTTAGTTTGAGTCTCACGCTGAATCCCAGTTAGATACACCCAGCTTCAGAGAGAGTTCTGTGTTCATTAGAAGTGGATTTAGAAATCCCGATTCCTCTGAATTCCAACTCAAGAAGCAGTCTATGTGCCATTGAAGCCCTCCCTTCCCTAATAAGACCCAAACCCAAGAACCAGAGTTGAAGCCCAAGCTAATGAGGTCTTTTTCAAACAATAGTCCTTTTCTTTACATCAGTGGCTTCTAACCCAGATGATTCGAAAAGCAATTTCACTTCAAGACTTTCCCTGAACTGGTTTGCACCCTCCCAGGGCCCTTCTGGGTTCTCCTGAATATCACCCCTCCCTCCCCCAGCAGAGGAGGGGCCACAAGTCTTTGCTTCCAGCAAAGCAGAGATCTTCTAAGATTTATGCCTAGCTTTCATGTCCCCCCCTCCACACACACACACACCCTTTGAATTAAATCTAAGAGCTTTACTTCTTTCTGCTTCAACTATCTTCCCTAAGGAGAGCACAGTTTTGGAAACTCGTGCATGTCAAAGGAAGTTTGTTTACCCTTAGAAAAGCCCAGCAAAATTAACAGTGGGGTAGTTCTTTCCTACCTGTCAATCAAGGGCCCCAATCTCAATAGGCCCAGTCACTTAACCTTAAAGAGCAAGACTTATAAACTCCAAAAGTAGTATGATTAAAATCTTTCTACTTCTTTGTGGCAGTACTGGAGCTTGAACTCGGGGCCTGAGTTCCAGCTGTCCCTTGGCTTTTTTGCTGTGGTGCTCTACCACTTGAGCCGTATTCCACTTCCAGCTTTTGTTGGTAGCTGATTGGAGATAAGAATTACACAAACTTTCCTTCCCTGGGCTGGCTTCAAATCACAATCCTCAGACCTCAGCCTCTTGAATAGCTACATCTCCAGGTGTGAGCCACCAGCTCCTGGCTGAATTGTCTAAAGACGATTCTCTTGAAAGACATTATTCATGCCAGGCATTGGTAGCTCACACCTGTAATCCTAGCTACTCAGGAGGCTGAGATCTGAGGATCGTGGTTCAAAGCCAGCCCAGGCAGAAAAGTCCGTGAGACTCTTATCTCCAATAAACCACTAGAAAACAGGAAGTGGTACTGTGGCTCAAGTGGTAGAGCACTAGCCTTGAGCTGAAGATCTGAGGGACAGCGTCCAGGCCCAGAGTTCAGGCCCCACAATTGATTTTAAAAAAAAGACGTTACTCACAGCTGCAAGCTTGAACAAAATTGTTTTGCCAAACTGGTCCCCTCTTCTAACTCTCCCATAGCAACAATCAATAAATGACTGAGATGGACAGTGAAGAACCAAATCCTCCTGGGACCTTGACATGCTTCCCAGGGCTCCTCCTTATCATTCTTGTTGTATTCACCATCTGCTCTTTCACTGAAGAGACAGGTGGTCTAGGTCATTAAGCTCATGGTCCCTAGAGCCTGACTGCTTCAGTCCATAGCTTGATTCTGACACTTTCCAAATGTGAACCTTTGAGTAAGTCATTTAGCATTCCTCTGCCTCTACTTTTCCCATCTATATATTAGGGTCATTACACAGTTAATCTGGGTAATGCATTTAAGATCACTCCTGGCATATAATTACTGTTAGATAACCATTACTTATTATAGCTATTTCCACCACAACAGTTTACATCTTCCAAGAGAAAAGGCCTATATTCTATAATATTTTTCTCCAATGATGTGCAAATAGAGGAACAAAGGTACCTCTGAAACCCGATTATTGAAACCAGAATTTTAGACTCCAGGCCCAAACTCTTGAAATTCTGCATGTCAGATCCAGCCGCTTGCCTCTAGATGTCAAATAAAAAGACATAATCAAGGGCAGAGACAAGAGTTGTATCACATAGCATAGATTTGCCCTGGGAAGACAGCATTTCAGTCTACCTTTAGCTGTCCGCAGATATAGACATGAGCTTTCACTTTAAGTAGACAAGGAAATGGGGCAACAAGGGGACAGGGATGCATGATTATTAAATGATCTTGGTCAAAGTAAGGTCTGGTTGATTATTATTTTAGTCCTATTATTATTACTGACATGCAGTTGAGATGACTAAATGCTTGTTTGCTGAATGAATAAATGAATGACATTTATTGAAGGTATTTATCCAACACTATCTTAGGGTCATTCTTAGACATGGAAGCTTCTACAAAATGTTCAAATCCTATGAATTAAGAAACAGGAGCCGGCTGGGAAGGTGGCTCAATGGTAGAGTGCTTGCCTTGCATGCATGAGGCCCTGGGTTCGATTCCTCAGTACCACATAAGCAGAAAAAGCCGGAAGTGGCGCTGTGGCTCAAGTGGTAAAGCGCTAGCCTTGAGCTGAAGAGCTGAGGGACAGTGCCCAGGCCCAGTTCAGGCCCCACAACTGACAAAAAAAAGAAGAAAGAAAGAAACAGGAGGCTTGCCAAGTTCATCACAAAAAAAAAAAGAGAGAGAGAAAAGAAACAGGAGCCAATTTCTCCTAGATTTTCCCCTGTTTCAAACCATCTAAAATGCAAATAAACATAAATAGGTCAACTGATTGTTTAACTTTTAATAGCTAATGTGTTTAATACTAAAATTCAAGAGCAATACAAGCTCAGGGTATCAATCTCTCATAATTTGTGTTTATTATAAGAAACAACTGTATATAGCTAAAATAAAAGCTTCTTCTTTTAAAAGTTTTTGTTTTGTTTTTAGGAAACTAAATTCAAGTGGATATTTCTAGGGGTTTTATAGCATACATTTTATGGTGATGTGCATAATTAATTCAAACTTTCCTTTTCATATATCAGAGACAAATGAAAGTCATTGCAAATAAATGGCTTATTGTATTTTCTAAGAAGAGGGTCAACAAAATGACTTTAAATATTAACAAATGTTTTCTTTTTAAAATCAATAAGCCTAGATACAATCTGTCTTTTCTCTAAATTCCTGCCTAATTTCTTCCAATGCTTTCTTGATTAAGGCCATGTGTTATCTTCAGGGCCTTTCCTTTCCTGTCAACATTCCATTCTAGTTCTCTCACTTGGGATTCACCAAAGTAAAGGGTCTTATTTTTCAACAAGAATGCATCAGCATGCTGGGCATGGCAGTTCATGCCTATAATCCTAGCTACTCAGGAGGCTGATATCTGGAGATCACTGTTTAAAGGCAACTCTGGCAGGAAAGTCCATAACACTCTTGTCTTCAATTAACTACCAAAAAGCTAGCTCTGTGAGTCAAAATGGTAGATTGCTAGCCTTGAGCACAAAAAGGTCCAGGCCCTGAGCATAAGCCCCAGGACCAGCAAAAAGAAAAAGAAAGGAAGGAGAGAGGGAAGGAAGGAAGGAAGGAAGGAAGGGAAGAAGGGAGGGAGGAAGGGAAGGAGGGAGGGAGGGAAGGAAGAAGGAAGGGAGGGAGGGAGGGAGGGAGGGAGGGAGGGAGGGAGGGAGGGAGGAATAACAATTATTTTCCTTTATTTCTTAGTTTGGAACTTCTGTAAATGAATGGATGCTTACATGTATTCTATCAAAAATTCTCTTATACGTGTGTGTGTGTGTGTGTGTGTGTGTGTGCAGATCCTGAGGCTTGAACTCAAGCTTCAGTGCTCTTTGTGCCCAAGGCTAGCACTCTACCACTTGATCCACAGCACCATTTCTGCCTTTTTCTGCATAGTTAATTGGAGATAAGAGTCTCTCAGACTTTCCTGCCTGGACTGGCTTCAAACTGCAATCCTCCATACCTCCTGAGAAGCTAGAATGATTACAAGCATGAGCCACCTAGGCTGTGATTGTTTTCTTAGGGACTTGCATCTTATCTTAGAAATTTAGCTCTGCACCTTCAATTACTCTTTTGGCTGATTCATAAGCATATTGATAATTTATTGTGTTTAGCCTATACCAGACGAAGTAGGGGAAGGGTGAGAAGACATAAGAATTCCTCCTGAATTAGGAGAAAAAAAAGTTAGACACATAAACTAAATATAAACAATTCCAAAACAATTATCTTAATTCTAAACAATGATTTTTTTCAGTGCTTCTACAGAGATGTGGAACAAAGTACACAGAGAACCCTCTAAGAAAAAGATGGAAGTTTAGTTGGAAATAAAAGAGTATAAATAGTTTAAGGTTTATAAAAATACCTCTTTGGGAAAAGTTGCACATAGAATGAGCCCAGTAGGTTAAAAAAAATATTTTCTAAAGTCAATAGAGAACCCCTTAAATGCTATTGTAGAGCCAAGCACTGATCCTAGCTATTCAGAAGGCCGAGATTTGAGGATCACAGCTTGAAGTCAGCCTAGGCAAGAAAGTCTGTGAGACTCTCATCTCCAGCTAATCACCAAAAAGCTGGAAGTAGAGCTGTGGCTTAAGCAGTCTAGCACTAGTCTTGAGGGGGAAAAAATAAAAGCTAAGAGAAAATGGCCAGGACCTGACCTTGACTTCAAGTCCTGCAAAGAAAGAAGAAGAAAAGGAGTGGGGGGGGGGGAGAAGAGGAAGAAGGTGGAGGCAAAGGAAGAAACAAGAAAGAAAAGGAGAAAAAGGAGGAGGAGGAGGAGGAAAGCGGTGGTGGTGGTATAGGTGGACCTGGGAGGCACATCAAGACAACCAGAGTTAAATAGTAGACCCAGTCATTTAAAAAATAATAATAATAAGGAACAAGAAAAAACATGAATTAGAGCCAGATCTTGCACATTTCTATTTAGCAATGGGGAAACTATTCTGAGCAGACTCGTGATTGGACACTCACTATTTCTCTTTATGAAGCATGAATTAAAGACTGGAGGCTGCCTCAAGAGGTAGAATGTGTGAGATAGCAAGTGTGAAGCCCTGAGTTCAAACTCCAGTATCATGAGGAGGAAGGGGAAAAAGAGGAAGAAAAGGAGGAGGAGCGAGAAGATGAAGAAGCAGACAAAGATGAAGAAGGAAGAACAGGAGGAGGAGGAGAAAGCTTCTAGAAGTAGCTCTGAGGAGAAGTGGAACTCTAGAAAGGACTGATATAGACAGCTGTGTGTAGTGAAGTAAGACAGACACAAAAGAACAGAAACACAGACAACTAGACTGAAAGGAAAGATGAGGACTTCTAGAGAATTCAATGGGCTTCATCATAGAACATGGGGTCGGGGGAGATGATTTCACGCCTCAAACTCAACAGATGATGTCATTAAAAGAAGGAGAGATATGAGGGGAGGAATTGGTTGGGGTTGGAAGAAGCTGACATTGAGTTTGGGTCGGTCACATACACACACACTCCACAGCTAGTGCCAAAATGTCCTCTATAAAAATAGCAGATTATGTTGTCAACTGTGAGATGCTTGAATACGTCCATTTGTCTTACATGTCACTTTTTTGGGAGAGTGCCCCACTTTAGCCCTGGCTTCCATACAGATGCTCCTGTAAATCCCTTACATGGTTCAATAAACACGGACTATGAGACAACACTCTATCCCACTGATGCCAAAACAAAACACCCCAGGATAAATGCCGGTCTGCAGATTGTTTCACAGTCCAGCAGTTGCGATTTCATGTGCAAAATCAGAAAACTGCTCCTTTGTATCACAAGCCGCCATATGTACATCCATCAAATTCTGGTCCCATCCTGTACACAGAGGGTGAGTCAGAGCCAAGGAAATTGTTTGACCTTCTATTTTATTTTATTTTTTGTGTGTGCAGGTATTAGGGCTTGAACTAAGGGCCTTGGCTCTGTCCCTATGCTCTTTCACTGAAGGCTGTAACTCTGCAACTTGTATCATAGCTCTTCTTCTGGCATTTTTGGTGGTTAATTGAAGGCAAGATTCTCACAGACCTTCCTATGTGGGCTAGCTTTGAACCATGGATCCTCAGATCTCAGCCACCTGAGTAGCTAAGATGACAGATGTGAGTCATCAGTGCCTGGAATTGATCTTTGTTTTCTTTTTTTTTATTACTTTAAAGCCAGTTCAATACCATGCTTCTCAATTTAGCTGAAATTTGTTTGATGCTTATTTTTGCCAGCCACTAAGAACTAAAGGTGAGTAAATCAATATTCCTAATTTCAAGAACCTCAAAATCCAACAGGTGAGAAATCATGTACATATTCAAAAGTAAAACATGCATATAAGAGAAGCATTATAAAATATTGTAAATATGCCAATTACTGAAAGCCATTTCTTCCTGAGGTACTCACAAAAAAGAAAATTAAAGAACAGAGCCAGGAGCCAATAGTTCCCATCTGTAAACCCAGCTACTTAGGAAGCTGAGAACTGAGGATCATGACTCAAAGCTAACCTGGGCAGAAAAGCCTTTGAGAATTAACAACCAAACAAACAAACAAAAAAAAGAGTGGATCTGTAGTTCAAATGGTAAAATGCCAACCTTGACTGAAATAACTAAGGGACAGTCCTGAGTTCTAGCCCCAATACCAGCACAAGAAAGAAAGAAAGGGAAGGAAGAAATGAAGGGAGGGAAGAAGAGAGAGAGGGAGGGAAGGAGGGAGAAAGGGAGAGAGGAAGGGAGGAAGGAAAGGAGAGAAGGAGGGAGGGAGGGAAGGAGGGAGGGAGGGAGGGAGGAAGGAAGGAAGGAAGGAAGGAAGGAAGGAAGGAAGGAAGGAAGGAAGGAAGGAAGGAAAGAAGACGAATTGAAGAACAGAAGTGATATTTGAGAAAAGAAAAAGACCTGGTACTCTGAGGGGCCTGCTGTGGTCTAAGTATTCTCTTACTAATTTTTTTATTTTTATTTTTATTTATTTATTGGGGGGGCGGCTAGGTGCTGATGGCTCACACCTATAATCCTAGCTACTTAGAAATTGGAGATAGGAGGCTTACTGTTCAAAGCCATCCTGGGCAGGAAAAGCCCATGTGTTTAATCCAGAGCTAGCAAGTGGATCTCAAGCAACTAATATCTATTGCATCAACTTCAAGCAGGATGTTTCCCTAATCTGTGTGCCAGCGGTTCATGATACCACACACATTTTTGCAGCTAAAGGCCTAAACAGTCTAATTTGGCATCAGCCAGTTTTGGGGTTTGGGGTTCCCCCCCAAAAAAAATCAGTTTCAAATAGACTTTCTCCAAGTCTCAGGTCCCATCAGGCTGTCTCTGCATCTCTACCCCATGCAGTCATTTCAAATTGTACCAATGGCAGCTACAAGTTCAGCCCAAGAGTGTGTGTGCACAGCTCCTGGAGATGATCGACAACATTCTGTGACTCTACCACCGGTGAGCGTCGCCAACCACTCTGTGACCCTGGGTTTCCGGACCCTGGTGCCGGTGTCCCAGGTTGTGAGGAGCTTGAAAAAAACTGCCCGGAAATGTGAGCTTAAAGACATTAGATGGTGGTCGACCTTCCTGAGCAATGCTTCCTGTTGCCATGGTAACGAGAAGCATCATCAGGGCTCTGCAGACAACTCCATGGCTCTGGGCAGGTTGAGCCTCTGACAGCCACTACCTTTTAGTTCCACTGTAGCACTAGTATCGGTGGCTCCATGAAGACCAACGGTTGGGCCAAGAGCAGCAGAAATTGCTGCTTGTTTCTAGAACGCATTCCATCATTTTTCCAGAGTCTGCCTGGGAAGTATAGTACCGGCCCTCGCCTCTTTGGCTGATTGCTGGAGAGTAAGACTATCAACTGCTCACTGGCTAAGCAGGGATCGTTGCCCTTGGCCTGGTGCACCTGCAGAGATGCAGCCAGCTCTGCTCAGAGCTCACAGCATGGCCACTACAATGATCCTATCGCTAAGATGAGGCACAGACTTGACCCAGCGATGTGCAGATCGCCTGTACCAGAACCAGAGCCCTGGTCCTCAGGCTGGGGAGTTGTATCTCCTGGTAACACCTGGGTTCACATAGGGCCTCTCAGGCCTCCTAGACATCAAGGATTAGGAGCAGAAGAGGATGGCAGTTCCTGTGAGGGCCTCCGCTGTGGCCCAGCCCTCCCCGCTACATTCTCTGGTGACCTATCTTCCTGGGGCCATCTGCGACTGGACAGCCTGCCCTGCGCCACTGCGTTTCCAACACTTGGAAGGAAAGACCCCTACTCGATGCTAACATAATTTCTGCAAGTCAGGGTCACCGAGGCATATATTTAATTTTCATAAATTCTTTCCAAGAAGCTCCAGTTTTACAGGTCTGATTTCAGGCTGTGAACATTTGAATTCTACACACTGGGGAAATCTCAAGGAATTCTGCAAGTTCCTTTGGAAGTGTCCCATAATCCAGGGACTTTGCATGTGGATTTGATGTCAAAATATGAATGCTACCTTTCATTGATTGTATTTAATCATAAGCTTTAATTTTGCACACTTGTTTGTACTGTTTTTTAAATAAACAATGGTTGATTTTATTGTTTAAAGAAAAAGTTAACAGGCCAGCTGTAGTGATGTACATCTACTCAGGGGACAGAGGTAGGAGGATTGCAGTCTTAGGTCAGTCAAGGAAAAGTGTGAGAGTCTACTTGAAAAGCAAACTGAAGCCGGGCGCAGGTGGCTCATGCTTGTAATCTTAGCTACTCAGGAGGCTGAGATCTGAGGATTGCGGTTCAAAGCCAGCCTGGGCAGAAAAGTCCGTGAGACTCTTATCTCCAACCACTAGAAAACCAGAAGTGGTGCTGTGGCTCAAGCAGTAGAGCACTCGCCTTGAACTGAAGAGCACAGAGACAGCGCCCAAGCCCATAGTTCAAGTCCCACGACCAACAAAAACAAAAAAAAGAAAGAAAGAAAGAAAGAAAAAAGTAAACTGAATCTCAGAGGTCTAGACTGCAACTGAAGTTTTGGCCCTAGCTTCAGAACCTTAAATATTAAAACATCATCAAACACACACACACACACACACACACACACACACACACACACACACACACACACACACATTCCCAGTATTCAAAAATAACATTAGAAATCCATATTTTTAGAAATTCTTTTCAATTAACTTTTGTATTCTGAGAAACCTGATATTACATGTTGGCAACATAAAATCTAGGAAGGTATTGGGTACCAATGGCTACTCAGGAGGCTGAGAACTGAAGATCTCAATTCGAAGCCAACTCAGGAAGACAAATCTTTAAGATTCTTATGTCCAATTAACTAGCAAAAAAAAGCCAGAGGTGTGACTCAAATGGTAGAATATCAATCATGAGCAAAACAAAACTCAAGAAAAGGCTGAGTTCCAGTCGCAGTATGGGCACACACATTCACACACATACAGGGGAAGAAAAGATGGAAAAGAAAGAGAGAGAGAGAAGGAGGGAGAGAGAAAGAAAGAAAGAAAGAAAGAAAGAAAGAAAGAAAGAAAGAAAGAAAGAAAGAAAGAAAGAAAGAAAGAAGGAAGGAAGGAAGGAAGGAAGGAAAGAAAGAAGGAAAGGAAGGAAGGAAGGAAGGAAGGAAGGGAGAAAGAAAGAGAGAGAGAAAGAAAAGAGTGAACTAGCGAGGCACACATGAAAGGAAGTGAAAGGTGAATAATTTCCCAGAAGACCTCTCTGTTTCCATCCATCACCTCCCAGCAGCTCCAGCACTTCGATCCCCAGGAGAGGTCTTCAGGTGCCTGCCTTTCTTTAATTGGTTTCTATTCCCACACCTTCATCTTAAGTCATCATTTTCTGGGATAATTGGTATCCATAAATTCTCATTAGACTTACTTCCCTTCTCCTGTACAGGAACTTATACTGCAACCTAAGGAAGAGATATATTCTATTTTTAACTAATTTTGTCCTTGTTGTTTAATAAGAAGTAGTCCTAGTTGCTACATTCTGTAGAAAAACATATAGAGAGATGACATTTTACAAAGTGGGCAAGGAAATGATGTTTGTCAACATTTCATCTTCAGGAAACTGATTATACTAGTTGATCACAATTTATTTATTCTGACCAATTGAGAAGCACATGTTTTTCTGTTTTTCTTTTTTTGTTTTTTTGTTTTTGTTTTGTCAGTTGTGGGGCTTGAACTCAGGGCCTGGGCACTGTCCCTAAGCTCTTCTGCTCAAGGCTAGCACTCTACCACTTTGAGCCATGGCTCTACTTCCAGTTGGAGATAAGAGTCTCACCAACTTTCCTATCTGGGCTGGCATCCAACCACAATCCTCAGATCTCAGCCTCCTGAATGACCAGGACAACAGATGTGAGCCACCAGCGCCAGGCTGGAAGCATATATTTCATTGCTCCATGTTTTTTCTTACCTGATAGTGAACTTTTATACCCATACTAATGTGTTAGGTAACAATTTTGAAAAAATATTTTAAAAGTTTAATATAGCTCTTTTGCAATGTTATTAATATAACAGGATTCCATGAACAATGGTTTACCTCTTTCTGCAGCTGCTTGCCTTGTTTAAGTATATGATGAGAGTAGAGATGTTGACAACATAAGCCACGGGTAATATAAGAATTTACCCTCTGAACTGCATTGCTGTACGAATAAAAACATGAGCTGGACACCTTGCTGCTCACATTATACTGTAAACTCCTTTCCATATCCCATGGGATGAATTTTTTTTGCTGTTCCTGGTCCCATGAATAGCTATATTTCAAGTGTGTGACTCACATCATAAATTTATGAATATTGAAAATAAATGACCAATTTGCTTCCTTCATTTGGCTCCTAATAAGCTTAGAACCAAACAAGGTCCTACCCTCTGAATGTATATAGTTTTCAGAACTAGACTCATTCCTCCATCTGCTTTACTTTCTTCTGCCTTAGTTATCTTACCTTTGTGTGTCTGTGTCTGTGTCTGTGTGTGCATGTACACATACACACATACATGCCATTACTGAGGCTTGAAATCATGGCCTGGGCACTATCTCCAACACCCAAGCTGGTATTCTACCACTCAAGCCATAATTCCACTTCCAGATTTTGGGTGGTTAAATGAAGATTAGAGTCTCATAAACTTACCTTGCCAGGCTGGTTTCAAACCTAGATTCACAGATCACAACTTCCCAAGTAGCTAGGATTACAGGCATAAACCACCAAGCCTAGCATCATATTACCTTCTATTTTGTTCTAAATATCTTTGTGAGTTATCTTCATTTTTAAGGAGTTATAAGTCAGCAGCTCATTTGATGGATAATCAAAAAAAAAGCATCAGATATTTTAGGATTTCTATCAGAAATCGCTCATTTCCCAGCATCGGCACAATTCCTGCTAAGGCAAAAGCTTATGCATCCTTGTTCTTGAGAACCTTGAAATGATAAACTATCGCATAACTAATAAGCACTCATAAAAATGTGCTTGGCATCAAAAGAAAAGAACAAAGAAAGTACAGAGATAATATAGGTCATCCAACCATGAGCCAAATGGACAAGGCAAAGCCCCTCTTCCCACCATTGTGAGTAGTTATCAAAACTCAACATAAGTTATTAAGGACCATTCTGGAGTCAGGCGCCAGTGACTCATGCCTGTAATCCTAGTGACTCAGGAGGCTGAGATCTCAGGATAGCTGTTCAAAGCCAGTCCAGGCAGGAAAGTCCATGAGACTCTTATCTCCAATGAGCCACCAGAAAACCCGAAGTGGCACTGTGGCTCAAGTGGTAGAGTGCTCACCTTGAGCTAAAGAGCTGAGGAACAGTGCCCAGGCCCAGAGTTCAAGCCCCACGACCGAGAAAAAAAAAAAGGACCATTCCAGAACATCTTATATACACCACTGTCCCCAAATAGTGAAGAGGGTTTTTTTGCTCAAGGCTAGCTCTCTACCACTTTGAGCCACAGCTCCACTTCTAACTTTCTAGTGTTTCATTGTCAATAAGGGATATAAGAATTTTCCTGCCTGAGCTAGCTTTGAACTACCATTTTCAGATCTCAGTCTCTTGTGTTGCTAGGATTACAGGCATGTGCTACCAGCACCTGGCTTTAAATGTTTGTTATTTATATTTAACCCAGAACGCTTTTGAACATAAAATACCTCCTAATATTCCATGGGCCACTAGAATTTTAAATTGATGCTCTAGGAGCTTTTTGTATCAAGGTTGGAAGTTCTTTTTTAGGAGAAGTAAGGGTGTTGGATTGATTCCAGGACTTCATGCATGCTAAGCAAGCACTCTACTGTTCAATTACACGAGCACAATATTGGGAGCTCTCACATGAATCAGATGTGAGACCTTAGTGGAGATTCTGTTAAGAGAGTTGGAAAGCAGTGCCAATTTCACATGGATTTCTCCCAAACCCCTTTGCACATCTGAATTCTGTGTTAGGCAAGAGAAGATGGCCACCTCTTAATCTCCAGAACTTATGACTATTCGTTACCAATTAAATTCAGGATCTTGAGGGAGAAAATTGTCTTGGATTATCCAAGTTTCTCACAATCACCAGGGCCTTTTTAAGAGAGGTGAGAAATCAAAGATAAGGTGAAGTAATTGCAGATCCAAAGGTTGGAATTAAATGCATTAAAGATGGAAAAATGATCAAGAAAGGGAAGCAACTGTAGAATATGGAAAAGGTAAGAAAAACAGATTCCCTGAGTTGAAATCGTAGTTCCAACAAAGGAGAAGGAAGAGGAGGAGGAAGAAGAGGAGGAGAAATACTCAGAATTTGGTGGCTGGGTGCTGGTAGATCACACCTGTAATCCTAGCTAGTCAGGAGGCTGAGATCTGAAAACTGCAGTTCAAAGCTAGCTCAGGCAGGAAAATCCTTGAATCTCTTATTGCCAATGAAACACCAGAAAGTTAGAAGTGGAGCTGTGGCTCAAAGTGGTAGAGAGCTAGCCTTGAGCAAAATAAACCCTCTTCACTATTTGGGGACAGTGGTGTATACAAGATGTTCTGGAATGGTCCCTTTTGTTTGTTTGTTTGGGGGGTTTTTTTGGCTGAGGATCACAGTTGAAAGCCATCCCAGGCAGAAAAGTCCCTATGAGATGCTTATCTCCAAGTAACCACTCAAACACTAGAAGTGGGGCTGTAGCTCAAAGTAGTAGAAGCACTTGAGCAAATGAGCCCAGGGACAGTGCCCAGGCTCTGAGTTCAAGCCCCACAGCCCAAAAGCAAAAAAAAAAAAAAAAAAAAGGTGGTTGTGGCTTTTAAGCTTATGTTTGAGATCTGAAGTAGCTTATTACATATTGATTAGAAATATAAATAAATCAATTGCTTTCATGTTCTTCAATCTTTCTACTTTAGTTATTTTCTTTGGCAGTACTGGGGTTGAACCCAAGGTCTTGAACATGCTATGCAAATGAATTACATCTCCAGCCTTCTCCTTTAGTCTACTCAGGGTGGTGGAGGGGGGTTTGGGGGGAGTTTGGGAGGCTCGGAGTCTCAATACACTAGAAGACACATGTCTTCGCCAATCCACACTGTAGGACAGCCACTCAAATTTGTCAAAATATTTATTTTCACCCACTAATTAAAAAAAAAGAGTCAGCACACATGGAAGATAACCTTACATCAAAACAGACAGAAGGCACACACTAGAATGACCCAAAGCAACTCTTTTTCAGGCTGTTCCTGGACCATGTGGGCCTGCAGCAGATTTCCCGGAAAATCAACTCAGTCCTGAGTTTTGGGAGCCGATTGTTCCTTTCCTGTCTGCAGTACTGATTCTCTGTTACCTTTGCCTAGCCTTTCTGAGTTCTGTACATCTAAAAATCTGGGGATTGGGGAATGCAAGTCCAGGGCCTGCCAGCTATTACCTAGGAAGAAGGGAAATGATGGAAGAGATGCTGTTAAAGGCAGCCTATATTGATCCCGGGGAGGGAGTTATCTAAGGAGTGGTGCCAAACCTTTTCCACACTTCATGGACAGATGGTGCTGCTGAGAATTGAAAGATAACAAACAGGATGAAAGCAGAATCGAGGAGAAGAAAAGATGGCAGAAGCCTAAATCTAGAGGGGAAGGAGGAAATCCAACCTCAATTTGACAGGGGAAGGAGAAGACATACAGAAAGAACTAGCACAGGGATTCATGCCTATCATCCAAGCTGCCTGGGAGGCTACAGGTAGGAGGATCAAAATCTGAGGCTGGCTCCCAGCAAAACACAGCACCCAACCTGAAAAGTCACTTAAATTTTAAAAGACTGGAGACATGAGTTAAGTGGTAAAGAACTATCTAGCAAGAGTAAGGCCCTGGGTTCCAATCCCAGTCTCACCAAAATCAAGAGGTGGGGAGAGGATTGAAGGAGGAAGAGAAAAAGAAAGGAAGGATAATTTCTCTAGGATGACAATTAGCAAGTAATTAATTCAAGGGAAAAAATGCAAGTCTGGGGCTGGGGCTATAAGTCAGTGACAGAGTCTTTCCCCTAGCCAGGTGCTGATGGCTCATGCCTTTAATCCTAGCAACTCAAGAGGCTGAGACCTGAAATTTGTAGTTCAAAGCCAGCCCAAGCAGGAAAATCCTTGAATCTCTTAATCTCCAATTAACCACCAAAAAGCTAGAAGTGGATTCTTGCTCAAATGGTAGAGCACTAAAAAACTTAGGGATAGTACCTTGGAGTTGAAATACCAGGACTGGCATGAGGGTTTTTCTTTTTTAAAATCTATTCCCAGCACAAAAACAGTTCTCTCTGAATCTCTCATTGTGTTCATACTGAATTAACTTGCAAAGAGAAAGAAAAAAACCTTAAATTATGATTTTTCCATTAAGATATAACAAAATTCCATAGTTTAGTATTCATTATAAATAGTTAAGAGGTAAGGAAGTATAGTAGGGAAAAATACTTACATAAACCAAGAAAATAATGGCAAAAGAAACTTTTGAAGTATCCATCAATAGAAGACTGGCTGAATTATGGTACCATAAAGTGTTATGTGGCATTTAAAATGAGAAAGCTAACTGTACTCGGGCTAATCAAATAATGGATGAGGGGAACTACTTTATTGAACAATTTCGAATAATAAGTGCAAAAAGGAGTAGGAGCATTAGAAAACCACTTTGCAGCCCTTTGTGGATAATAGATTGGGCACTGCTAACCATCAGATAGGGAAAACATCAGTACCACATTGTTGGAAAATTCTAGAACAGGCAGGCCCCATCATCACACTCAATCCTCTCCTAATTCTATCATTCAATGCCTGAAACTAGGGAGGTACTTCTTACCCAAAACAATGACCCTGAGCCTAGTCTATCTTCAAATCCAAGGTTAGAGAAACAACTTGAGTGGTACCTGGAGGAAAGAATCTACCTGTAGTACCCCGATTTCCCAGCAAGACACCCCAACACTTGGTCAAGCAGTCTAGGAGTTTTTATTGCCAAGCTTAGGAATGCAGTCCAGAAATGCGGACCTGCTGGATATTTAAAGGAGCAAACCACACGAAGGTGGCGTTTTCCTAATAAGCCAAAGCAAGCAAGCTGGGGGTACAGAAGCGATTATGCTTGGTTCCCTCTCATCCATTTCTCGGACTCTGCGGAGGTCAGGCTTGATTCTAGTTATTCAGGTCACTGTGTCTTCTGCGTCACCCCTGGCCTGGAGAATCCCCATGGTGGATACTGATTGTTTTATTACTACTTACTGAATTCCAGTAACCCGGTGTTTAACTCGTTAATTTACTTCAAGCCTTTATATTTGGGATTTTTCCTTTTAATACCTATCCTGAAGTTTTTCTCTACAAGACGATCCTACCCTTTAAATTTGGCTCTATTCTTACTCACTTTGCAAATTTCAGTAAATGCCAGGTCTTAGTTTGGTCCATTCCTACGGTCTGTACTTACGTTCCTCAGGTTACCCGGGACTTGTTTGTCTCCGTTAAAGTTCATTTTTCCTTGATCTAATTAATACTCTATTTATTTAATTTACCCTGGTTTTAACACTACCAAGTCCAGAAAACAGAGCTCCTGCGAGGCAAATAAGGAAGTTCCCCAAACAAGTAAATGTCTGCTTTAAAACAAAAACTCATCGTTGTTATAAAGGTAATATATAGAGGCGTACATTTCTTTTTGGACATCACCCCTTCCTTTGCTTTCCCCAGTTTTTCCTCCCATCCCCACCCACAAGTTGTATAGTTCATTTTCAACACAGTGTCTAGTGAGTACCATTGTGAATTTATTCACCCTTCATCCCTCCATTTCTGGGCCTCCCCCACTTACCGTCCCCAAGACAGATAAATGAACAAACAAGACAAAAAGAAAAGAAAACCAGACCAGCAACTAAGGGAAAACATTTCCATTTCCTGGGGTTCCATTCAATAAAATAAATACTATTTGATATGATCTGATGCACATAAGGCATTCTTTAACGACAGAGAATTGCCAAAATGGGAGAGAATGATGGAAAGGGGTGACTGATCAAGAAATACTGCACAGGGCTGGGAAGGTGGCTCAGTGGTAGAATGCCTGCCTTGCAGACATGAGGCCCTGGATTCGATTCCTCAGCACCACATAAACAGAAGTGGTGCTGTGGCTCAAGTGGTAGAGTGCTAGAGTTGAGCTGAAGAGCTGAAGGACAGCGCCCAGGCTCAGATTTCAGGCCCCGCTACCAACAGACAAAAAATAAAATAAAGAGGCACTGCACAATTAGATGGGCATGTTAAATTGTAACTCCCTTGTACAACTTTCTTAAGTTCAGAAAATTAAAATATATAAATATATATGTGCGCCATGTGTAGATAAATACATGCAATGTTTTTTCCTTTGACGAATGAATGTGTATAACACGTAACTTTCCTCCCCAAGTTGGCTTCCAATCACAATCCTCAGATCTCAGTCTCCTCTTGAGTAGCTAGGATTACATATGCTGGCACCCTATGTGTGTATGATTTTTAAAGTATTTTTTTCTGAGTTTCTTCTTTTCAATCCCAAATGGAAAATGAAGCAACAGTACATAACAAGAAGAACGTGAATGTTATTCTCTGTGTGAAATTTTAGAGCTACAATTATTTTTAGTAACATCTGGGCCAAATGTTCTCACAGGACTGAGTTTATTCTGAAATTGAAGATCACAAAATATCAAGGGGAAGGCACTGATAATCTTACAGTGTTACTCAACAAATGACTTTAGAATTCAAATTCATCTGCTTTTATCCATGCCAACGACATTTTTATAAAAATAAACAAGTTGGACAAGATAAAATATGTTTATTTCTATCAAATCTACTTTTCATATCTCTGTTAGGGATGGTTTAGTGTTCCCCGTCTGATCAAACCAATAATACTAAATTCCTAGTGAAAGTTATGAGTTCCAGAGTTGGTGCTCTAACACCAAGATGGAAAAATCATGGAAAGTTTGCCACAGCCTTATTTATTATTATTATTATTATTAGCAAGTGAATACTGTTAAAATTACTATAAAATTGTTTTCAGTGGTGTTGGGGATCAAACCCAGTGCGTCATACATACTTGGGAATTACTCTGAGTTTTTGTTTTTGTTTTTGCGCTGGTTATGGAGCTAGAACTCAGGGCCTGGGTGCTGTGTGAACTTTTATGCTTAAGGCTAGCACTCTGCCACTTGAACCATAGCTCCATTTCTAGCATTTTGGTAGGTTTTGTGTTCTGTTTTGTTTTGGGTGGTTGTTTTTCTGTTTTGTTTTTTTGCCAGTACTGGGGCTTGAACTCAGGGCCTGGGCACTGTCCCTGAGCCTCTTTATGCTCAAGGCTAGTGTTCTACCACTTGAGCCATAGCACTATTTCCAGCTTTTTTTGAGTCTTTCTTTTTTTGGGGGGAGGAGTGGGGGGGAGGTTGTTTTGTTTTTGTTTTTGTTTTGTCAGTCCTGGGGCTTGAACTCAGGGCCTGGGCACTGTCCCTGAGCTTCTTTTGCTCAAGTCTATCACTACTCTACCACTTGAGCCACACCACTTCTGGCTTTTTCTGTTTATGTGACACTGAGAAATTGAACCCGGCACCAGTGGCTCACACCTGTACTCCTAGATACTCAGGAGGCTGAAATCTGAAGATCGCAGTTCAAAGCCAGCCTGGGCAGGAAACTCTGTGAGACTCTTATCTCCAATAAACCACTAGAAAACTGGGAGTGGTGCTGTGGCTCAAGTGGTAGGGTGCTCGCCTTGAGCTGAAGAGCACAGGGACAGCGTCCAAGCCCAGAGTTCAAGCCCCACGACCACCCCCCCCCCCCCCCCAAAAAAAAACTGAACCCAGGGCTTTATGAATGCTAGGCAAGCAGTCTACTACTAAGCCACATTCCCAGCCATCTGAGTAGTTTTTGGATTTTTGGTTTTTTGTTTGTTAGTTTGTTGTTGTTTTATCCTGTCATGGGGCTTGAACTCTGGGCCTGGGCACTGTCCCTGTGCTCTTCAGCTCAAGGCTAAAGCTCTACCACTTGAGCCACAGCACCACTTCCGGCTTTTTTAGTTTATGTGGTACTGAGGACTCGAACCCAGGGCCTCATGCATGCGAGGCAAGCAGTCTACCACTGAGCCACCTTCCCAGCCCCGACCTGAATAGTTTATTGGAGATGAGAAACATGGATTTTCCTGCTTGGGCTGGCTTCAAACCATGATCCTCAGATCTCAACCTCTTGAGGAGTGAGGATTACAGGCATAAGCCACCGGCACTCCGTTTAAGTCTTAATTTTTCAGGCAGGCGCTCTCTGTGTAGTCCATGTTGTCCTCAAACTCATGCTCACTCTGTCAGCCTTTCCAGTGTTGGGATGATAGACATGGGTCACCACACCCCACAGCAAAGGTATACTTTTTCAATCTCACAAACAAGATGTCAAAAGAAGTGTTCTGAATGGATGACATGAAAGAACATGGGAAAATTGATGTGAATGTGTCTGTGGAGAGTCTCTTACATGTCCAACATGCTTGGGAGCATGCCACACTGTGCCAGCTGAGCTGCAGGCTGCAGGTGGCTTAGGAACAGTGTTCTAAGTATTCTTGTTGCAAGCGCTCAATGCCACGAGAACTAATTTCTCCCAGCATATCACTCTAGTTTAGTTTCTAGAATGAAAAGATGCCCTCACTGGACCAGTGCGAACTAATTATTTCACATCAAAAATATAATTAGAGGGCCTCTGTAGAGCGCTGAAGGTTTTCAAAAAATGTAATTAAACATCAGCCAGTTTAACTGTGTTTATTGCTTTTTGGTATTTTTGTTTGCTTATTCGTTTGGGTTTTTTTTGTTGTTGGTGGTACTGGTACTGGTATAGTTCATTCACTTATTTTTTTGGTGGAGGGGACAGTCCTGGGGCTTGAACCCAGAGCCTGGGCACTGTCCCAGAGCTCTTTTTGCTCAGAGCTAGTGCTCTACCACTTTGAGCTACAGCACCACTTCTGGATTTCTGATGATTAATCGGAGATAAGAATCTCACAGACTGGGGCTGGGAAGGTGGCTCAGTGGTAGAGTGCTTGCCTTGCATGCCTGAGGCCCTGGGTTCGATTCCTCAGCACCACATAAGAAAAAAGCCGGAAGT
>NW_012267286.1:3961640-3992301 GCF_000151885.1 Dipodomys ordii
TAAGAAAAAAGCCGGAAGTGGCGCTGTGGCTCAAGTGGTAGAGTGCTAGCCTTGAGCTGAAGAGCTGAGGGACAGCGCCCAGGCCCAGAGTTCAGGCCCACAACTGGACCAAAAAACAAACAAACAAAAAAAAGAATCTCACAGACTTTCCTATCCCGGCTAGCTTTGAACCAGGGTCCTTAGATCTCAGCCTCTTGACTAGCTAGGATTACATGTGAGCCACCAACACCAGCCTTTGTCCATTCATTTTTCTTTTTTTGGTGAAGGCTGGCACTCTACCACCTAAGCCACAGCTCCATTTCCATCTTTTTGATGGAATTTTAGATAAAAGTCTCACAGATTTACTGTCCAAGCTAGCCTCAAACTACAATCCTCGATCTCAGCCTCCTGAGTAACTAGGATTAAAGGTGAGAGCACTGGTAGCTGACATGTTTACTGTTTGTACAAACAGCATCAACATAGATGAACTGCGTTTATTTGTATCTACATTGATTTCAAGCAAATATGTGAATTTTATTCTGACCATAAGTAGAATGAATCATTACTAGATGGGCATTCTAATAGCATTACAGAACAGTGTTATGTCAGATTACCTTTTAAGTATCATTAGGACTCAGAGTGCAGCTCAGTGGTAGAGTACCCACTCAGAATGTACAAGGCCCTAATTCCATCCCCAGTACCAAACACAAACAAATACATCTCATTATGCTCAATCACAGGTTCTGCAATGGATGCGTTTGTTCTATCATTCCATCAACAAGTATGCTTTGAAAAATCTCTTGTGGGCTTAGCAATAGTCTAAAGAGAGACAAACATCTTTGAAACTGCTTTTAATAGGTCACCATGAATACGCCTGAATAAAAAAGAACATTAGTGTGTCTCTGAAAACCATCCACATGGAACATTCCTAAATGTTCCTGTGGTATGTGATTTGTCATAACTGAACAATTACTATTAATTAGAGTTGTCCACATTGCCACAAAGCCAAGATTGGCTAAGCATCGGGTATTTGCAATCTCATTATCTGGCGCACAAAGAATATTCTCGTAAGAAAATAAAACAACCTCTTTTTATTTTTAAAGGCATTCTAATGTTCTCCCAGGTACTGTTGGGAAGGACCAAGAAATTACAGTGCCCAAGCTCTGAGTTCAAACCTCAGGACTATACCAAGAAAGAAAAAAGAAAAGAAAGGAAAAAAGAAAAGAAAAAAGAGTTTGTGTGGATACAATGAGGAAAAGCATATATCCTTGCCATTTCATTCATGTGTATACATTAGCTTTATTTCGTTTTATTTTTTACATTTTATATTCTTTCTATCTCATTTAAGATTATTTTAATTTATTTTATTATTTTATACAAGATCTTATTATGTAGCTCTTACTTGCCTGGAACTGCAACCCCCCAAATGCTAGGATTATATGCTTGTACCACCATCCCTGGGAACACATACATTTTGAAGAGATTTTTGTTTAATTTAATATTTAATAACGAGCATCTCTGCCGGAGCATCATGTGGCATGTGTTTGCAGACATGTGAGGGGGCTCCTCCTTTTCATAGGATTCACTGAAATCAAGTGTAGGCAGCATTTTATTAGGATTTCCCCCCCCCCTTAGAACCACCATCTTTGGCATACTGCCAAAAAAGGGGGTGTGGTCTTGTGCCAGTTTGAGTAGATGGACAGACACACTTTCACCCTACTCTACCGATCTGCATGACATGCCTGATAAAATGACAGGCAGTGATTACCAGAGACCCTTCCTAGGACAAATGTGGCTTCACTCAACCATGTGGGTGGAGCCAAAATATCCTCTTCTTCCTGGAATCTCGTTGTCTGAGGCCATACCTGAGACACACCCGGGCTCCAAGGAGGAATTCTAGCACTGTCTCTACACTCGTGCCTCCGCCGCTGAGTGGCAAAAAGAAAAAAGAAAGAAGGGAAAAAAGAAAAGGCAAGTGCTTCCATATTTATAACACGAGGGGTGGGGCCTGCTGCTCAGGGTTCTAGAACTTAAACCCCCTAGGGCAAAGAGGTAGAAAGTAAGAAGACAGCTCATCAAAGCACACCTTCTTCTTTGCTTCTATCCCATATTTTGCCTACCCAAAAGTTTCTCCCATCCCTACATGATTCTGAAACCAGGTGTTTTGGCTGCTGTTGTTGTTTGGTTGGGGCTTGGTTTGGTTTGGTTTGTCCCAGCAAAGCCAAGGGATCATCCTTTGGGATTAAAACAAAAAAAAATTAAAGAAAGATTTGCTACCTAAAGACATCACCTAATTGTTTACCTATTGTCTTTCTAAGAGACACCATCCACCTTGACCAACAACTCTATCAAGTGTTCATAGGAAAGTCTCAGGGCAAAAAAAAAAAAGAAAGAAAGTCTCAGGGCATATAAACCATCTTTCCCCAAATTCTTTACCTTGCCACCCAACACACACACACACACACACACACACTTATGGATGGATGGATGGATGGATGGATGGATGGATGGATGGATGGATGGATGGATGGATTCTCAATTACTAAAAGAGATTTAGTATTACATGGACCCAAGGAAAGAACACGATGCTCGTGGATTTCTTCCGGCCACACCTAAGACACAGTAGAGAGGATGAGCATGCCTGATGCTTGAGCTCCAGAATGTTCTGCTTGGCACCAACCAAAGAAAAACAGAACAGCAGAAACGACAAACACCTAGTGCTTAGAAATCTTGTCTCTCACAATGCCCACCACTCCTTCCACTGGGTTTGGGAAGCAGGGAAGAGATGGAGAGCTCCATCATTCCACCACGGGCACCTGTCCTGCCCGTGGGCTCTCCCTAAGATCAATTTTAACCATTAAAAAGAAAAAGAAGAAAACAAGATATCTATGGTGCTGGCTGTTTGCCCCTCAACTAGTCAAACCTGCTTCCTGTCGGTTCCCCCGGCTCCCTCTCATTCATCACCATGGCCTCACCCAAAACATGAGGGTGACAATCACCACCAAATACTTCTCCGCCACACACACACACACACACACACACACACACACACACACCCCACTCTGTTCACGGGTGCAGCGATCTGCCCAGAAGAGCCACCACCCTTCTCCCAGGCTCCCCACTCACTTCGAGAGCCTGTGAATGTGAAATCCATTCGCCTTACCCAGACCAAAAAGGGAGAAAGAGGAAACAGGGAAATCTGTCCTTCCATTACCAAAATAGCAACGGTCCATCGGAAAGAAGAGAAGGAAAAAAAAAAAACACAAAACACAAAAACAAAACCCACATCCCGGGGAGAACGCACGGGAAGGGCGGCTGGGGGAACAGCTGCACGCATCCACGGGCTGCCTGTGAACTCCAGCCCGGATCCCAGCGGAGACTGACAATTCAATGTTTAAAATAAGGAGGGGAAGAGGGGATTCCCACACCCCAGATCCACACCAACACTTCCTCCCCTTGCCCCAAATGCTCCGAACAAAGACCGTGTCTCCAGCACTTACTGGGCGCAGCTAGCTTCTCCGTCTGTGAGTCACCCAGCAGGAGGGGCCCCAGCGCGGGGCTGGCTGCGGGGAGGCGCCCAGCTTCCTCGCTGGCTGGCGGATGGGATAGACAGCAAGCCCAGGAACCCGACTTTCCCCTAGCAGCCTCAGACTGCAATCCATGTGCTTCCCGCCGGCCAGTCCCAGCTGCCCACGGCGCACCACATGATCAGCTCTGACATGAGATCAGCCAGACGTGACAGCCGGCTGGCCGGCCCCTTTCGTGGGTACCTGGGCTTGCACTGAAGCAGGTGGTGCAGAGGAAGGAGCTGTTTGCACAGACGTGTGTGTGTGTGTGTGTGTGTGTGTGTGTGTGTGTGTGTGTGTGTGTGCTTCCTTCTGTGAGAAGCAGAAGGAAAAGTAATAATAATAAGCACAAGAGCACTGGGATTTTGTTTCCAGCCTGAATTGATGAGATGCAGAGGCAGTAACAGGACTTCCCCGCGTGATTCAGGGAAGCCGAGGAATTGGCTGCCAGGGCTTGCAGGCGTGATTTCATCTGCAATCCACTCCCCATGAGACCCCACCATCTCTCAACAAGTCATCTCTTACAGATAGATGAGTTTAGGCATATGTGTGAGTTTAAATCGTAAAATCCTGTGTGTGTGTATGTGTGTGTGTGTGTGTGTGTGTGAAGCTAGTCATCACTGTTGGATTGTGGAATATCTCAGGGACATCACCACCACACCCAGAGCCATCTACAAAGCTCTATTCTGAGGAGATGCACATACACAGAAATGGATTTACATAGCTGGGTGTGGTGGCACACGGCTGTCATCTTAGCAGCACTTTGGAAGGCTGAGGTGGAGTTCATGCTAGCCTGGGATGAATAGCAGGACCTTCACACACACACACACACACACACACACCCAACGGAAAGAAGAAAAGGAAAAAAAGAAAGGAAGGAAGAATGAAAAATGAAAGGAAGGGAGGTGAGGAGATTGGAGGAGAAGGAAAGGAAGGAGAGCAAGAGGGGAGAGAGAAGGAGGGAAGGAAAGGGAGGGGAAGAGGGGTGGAGGGAGGGCAGAGGGGAGGAGGGGAAGGGAAGAGAAGGAAGTCTTCAGGGTTTTGTTTTGTTTTGTTTTGTTTTTCCCCAATGCTGGGGATTGAACCCAGACTACCAGCATGCTAAGTAAACATTTTACAACTTAGTTCAAATCCAACCTCATTCACTGTTTTGTGAATTATTAAGATAAAATAAAATTTTTAATGATTTTTTTTCTACTTAAAAGGTGACATTTTGTTTTGAATGCCTTAAGATCTTCATGACCTTTAATTTCATAAATGCAACTGACTTTGACCATTTAAAATATAACACTTTTTAGGTATCTGTCCATACCAACAATGATCTGACATACTCCTTAATTCAGAAGCTAAGAGAATGGGAAAGTGGGCCCCATGGACCAAATTCCTCCCCCAAAAGCTATATGGCTGACAAAGATTATCATTGTTACCACTAAACCTGATTGAAGTTACTGTCATTATCTCCTAGACTACAGAAAACGCTCCCACATTTCCTGCAAAAAGAGAAAGCAGAATATTTTGGAAAATTCAGGATCTCTTTTGGGTTGGAGTCCTTCCACTCACACCATGTCTTCCCATCACATTGAACTCTTCTTACAACCCTTCAGTAATACTATGTAGATGTTTCTCAAGTAGCATTCTTCTAACCAGGCAATCCTGTAAGTCTACCTACTCAGGAGGCAGAGAGCAGGTACCTTTTGCCCAGATTTGGGGCAAAAATAAATTCACAAGACTCCATCCTGACCCATGGCTAAACATCATGCTGGTTGCCTGTCATCCCAATTATAGAGGAAGGGGAAGTAGAAGGATCACAGTCCACACCAGCCCAGGAATAAAGCAGAATGTTGTCTCAAAACTAACCAATGCATAAAAGGGGTGGAGCCAGGCAGCAGCTCATGCTTGTCATCCTAGCTACTCAGGAGGCTGAGATCTGAGAATCATGGTTCAAAGCCAGCTCAGGCAAGGGAAGTCCATTGGACTCTGATCTCCAATTAAATACCAGAAAACCAGAAGTGGCACTGTGGCCCAAGTGGTAAAGTGCTCACCTTGAGCTGAAGAGCCCAGAGTTCAAGCCCCACAACCAACAAAAAGAAAAAAAAAAGAAAAGAAAGAAAAGAAAAGAAATCGTGTTTAGGGAAGATAGAAAGCTGCAACTCTCAACCTTACTCATCAAGAAATATGATTAAGAACAGAATTCTGCCTCTTTTGCATGAAAGAAAATTGCCCTTGACTTTCTTCTTTTTCTTTCATGGGAGCCAGAACATACTTGCCTGACACCTAGCTTTAATTACAGTATCATAATTAAATTATAATTACACTTGAGAAATGGCAGAAAAAATAAAATTGGGCCCCTAAATGATAGCAGAAAATAGTTTTTTTAAGACACTTTATTCTGGTACATCTTTGCTATTTTTGTTTCTTAGGCTTTACCCCAACTAGTACAAATGCCTTGAACTTTTTGACTTCTAATACATATTGCCAAATTAACTAGGAAGACAGCCAACTATCAGGTGACATTTCCACTTGTGCTTATGAAATCACAATTTTATGGCATTCTTCAGCATTGCAGCTTATTTCTTTTCTTCCAAAGAAAACCTACAAGTTTATCAAAGATAGAATAGTAATAGTCTCTTTTGCCATGGTGAAGTTGAACCTGATTCAATAATTACTATTCACTGATATGTCATCTTTTAATAAATGCTTGTTTATAATTTAATTGGATTTTTCCATGCAGTTCTGGTCAATTCTGCTGAGCTTCACTGTTTTTGTCAGTCATGAGGCTTGAACTCCTGGCTTGGGCACTGTCCCTGAGCTTTATTACTCAAGGCTAGAGCTCGACCACTTTGAACCACAGCTCCACTTTCTGGTTTTCTGGTGGTTAATTGGACATAAAAGTCTCACCGGCCCTTCTTCCTGGGATGGCTTTGAACAGTGATCCTCAGATCTCGGCCTCCTGAGTAGCCAGGATTGCAAGTGTGAGCCATAGGCACCTGGCTTCACCATTAGTGTTTCAGTTCAGCTTTCATGAAACACTGAAATGCTTTACTATTTTCATTGATGATTTTTCCACTGTAAATTGTTCATTGGAATCTCTCATAATGCTCATATTTTTAAACCCAAAATATGAGTCTCTACTAAAAAAAGAAATGAGACTCTTTAAGGAAAAGGCTGAAGGCAGATCTGAAGCAGAAAATGTACAAGGTAAGCTTGGGACACTGTCTTATGCCAGAAAGTAAGGAAATTACCCAAAAGGCACTGGAGTTATGTCAAAAGACACAAGAGTCACTGTGGGGAGGTTCCCAAAAGGCCAGCTTCATCTGTATCTGTTGTCATTGCCTGGTGCTAGTGGCTCATGCCTGTAATCCTAGCTACTAAGGAGGCTGAGATCTGAGGATCATGATTAGAAGCCAACCCCAGGAAGAAAAGCCTTATCTCCAATTAATCACCAAACAGCTGGAACTCACGCAGTCGACCCCTAGCTTTGAGCAAAAAAAAAAATCTCATAAGCAACACCGAGGCTCTAGTTTTAACCATAGGACCAGCATACACACACACACACACACACACACACACATACACACACACAGAGCTACTCCATACTTGACTTAAAACAAAATATGTCTACTTGGGATGTAAAATATCAGAAGGTTCTCAGTTTGAGGCCATTCAGAATAAAAAGGCCCCATTCAACAAGTAAGTGGGATGAGGTGGTACATCCTTGTAAAGCACTCTATGCACATGGCAGGCATAGATTAGACACAGATCGGGAAAAGTGAAAGAACCTATCTGAAAAATCATCTAAATCGCCAGGCACTGGTGTCTCACACTCATAATCCTAGCAATGCAGGAGGCTGAGATCTGAGGATCCCAGTTCAAAGCCAACCAGGGTAGGAAAATCCGTGAGACTCTTATCTCCAATAAACCACCAGAAAACCAGAAGTGGCGCTGTGGCTCATGCAGTAGAGCACTCACCTTGAGCTGAAAAGCTGAGGGACAGCACCGAGGCCCTGAGTTCAAGCCCCACAACTAACCCCCCCCAAAAAAAAACAAACATCTAAATCAAGAAGGGTTGGAGGCTCAGTTCATGAGGTAGAGGGCTCTTTGATCAAAACAGAATAAAATAGAGTTCTTTAATACTTTTCCTCACAGGTCTTATTCCTAGGCAGACATCAATGGGTAAGCTGATTTTCACTTCACTCAATGTCAGTCAGTCATCTCCAAAGCTGAAATCTTCTCAGCTCATTCCTTGATATGCCTAGGCCAGGATGAGACTAGCCAAGGAAGAAGATATTCCACAATCACCTCTCTTTGTCTCCATGTCTTTCTATGCGCCCTCATCAACATGATGGTTCGGGTGGTCTGATTACACTAAAAGCATTTGTCCCAAGAGAGTGCAGGCACAAGTGAGGGAGTAAGTGTCAACATCACATTACATGAACATCTGGGACCATGTCATGTGATATGGCCCCACTTTGCTAAGCACATGCTGTCGAAGCATCACGAGAAAACACAATTGATTGACACACTCGAATATGTAAAAATCTTAACAATAATAAATAATAATATGAGTTAAATAAAAATTAAAAATTTTAATAAAGGAAACCCACATTTTCCATAAAAAGACTTGATTATTATACCAATTCTTTACTCAATGAAAAAAAAAAGAAAGATTGTTCAGTATCAATCCTTTCTTTTCCACATGGAAAAAAAATTGCTTCAGTTAGCAAAGGAGTTCTACTAGAGAAACTTAGCCAATGAAAGCAAAATGATTGGCAATTTGGAAAAAAAATCATCATTTTACAACTAGCAATGGAATAATTAGTAAAGCCAAGGTGAGTAATAAGTTTAAAGGTATAAAGTACAAGGTTGAGCCAGGCGCTGGTGGCTCATGCCTATAATCCTAGCTATTCAGGAGGCTGAGATCTGAGGATGGTGGTTCAAAGCCAGCCCGGGCAGGAAAGTCTGTGAGACTCTTATCTCCAATAAACCACTAGAAAACTGGAAGTGGCGCTATGACTCAAGCGGTAGAGTGCTTGCCTTGAGCTGAAGAGCACAAGGAACAGTGCCCAAGCCCAGAGTTCAAGCCCCACGACCAACCAAAAAAAAAAAAAAGTACAAGGTTGACAAGGCACCAAACAACAGGTGTTATAATATTCTGTTGAGTTATCAGAGAATATTTAGTTAAACAAAGAGAAAAATGAGCCCAGCGCTGGTGACCCATGCCTGTAATCTAGATCCTCAAGAGTCTGAGATCTAAGGATCTCTGTCTAGCACACACATACACACACACACACACACACACACACACACACACACACACCTCAAAGAGGGAAAATAATAACTTTAAGTAGACAGATAAGGGTTTTTTTTCTCACTTACCATTAATCCAGAGACAGATTTTAGTGTTGTAGAAAGATAACATTACAACTCATACTGTTCAGCTCCTGAACCACTATGATAGAAGCCCAATACTCGAGGTTGAACTTAGGATCTGGATGCTGTTCCTTAGCTTTTTCACTCAAGGCTGGCACTTTACCACTTGAACCATACCTCCACTTCCAGCTTTTTGCTGGTTGGTTGAAGATAAGAGTCTTGCAGACTTTCCTGCCTGGGCTGGCCTTTAACTGTAAACCACAGATTTCAGCTTCTAGAATAGCTAGGACTACAGGTATGAGCCACTGGCACCTGGCTCAATACAATACAATATTTACAGCATCACCCAAACATTATTCAAAATGTTTTAGCTGACTTTCTTTACAACTTTAGATCAAAATTTCCTGACTGCCAGACACCAGTGGCTTATGTCTGTAATCCTAGATACTCAGGAGGTTGAGTTCTGAGAATCACAGTTCAAAACCAGCCCAGGCAGCAAAGTCCATGAGACACCTATCTCCTATAAACCACCAGAAAACTGTAAGTGGAGCTGTGGCTCAAGTGGTAGAGCATTAGCCTTGAGCTGAAGAGCTGAGAGACAGCATCCAGGCCCAGAGTTCAAGCCGGCATCCAACCAAAAAAAAAAAAAAAAATGTCCTGACTAAGCTAGATGTGGTGATTCATATCTATAATCTTAACTAACTGGGAGGCAAAAATCAGAATCATGGTGGTTCAAGGCTACCCTGGCAGAAAAGTCCAAGAGACTGAATCTCAGTGTGATGATTGTCAGCCCAGCTACAGTGGAAAGTGTAAAAAAAAATAAGCCAATTAAAGCCTAGATATTCACCTAGACAAAAGGCAAGACCCTAACTCAAAATAACCAAGGCAAAAATAAAGCTAGACACATGGCTCAGTGGTAGATCGTCTAACTAGCAAACATAAGACCCTAGGTTTGAACACTAGTACTGCCAAAACAAAAAGCCAAAAAAAAGAAAAACAAAGGAAAATACATTCTAAAAGAAGGTCAGTGTGAAGCTCGTTAAAATTTAAATGCTAGCCAGAGGAAGCAATTACGTAAATCTAAAAAGGAATTCTACCCAAAAATTGGTACAGTTTTTTCAGAAGACAAGACACTCCACAGAGAAAAACAAGAGAGGGGGGAGGAGCACCTCCCCTTTTAGGAACAAAAATATGTACTAAAGGATAGGGGACAGGTATCGGTAGCTCATGCCTATAATCCTAGCTACTGAAAAGGCTGAGATTTGTGGATCACAGTTCAAAGCCAGCCTGATCAGGAAAGTCTGTGAGATTCCTATCTTCCATTAACTGCTCAAAAGCTGGAAATGGAGCTGTAGCTCAAAGTAATAGACCACTTGTTCTAAGCACAAAAAGTTGTCTAGACACTGACTGATACCAAAAACAAAAAGAATGTACTAAAGACTCGATGGGCAAAAGAACATGCTTACAATTTATTTCTGAGTGTTTACAAAGGAAAATAAATGTGAACAAAATGCTAATTCTCAGTAAACCTAGATAAAAAAATATATGAGTAATATCTCTATTTTTTTCTAATTTTTATGGTTTGAATATTTGAGACAGTTCAACACTTAATTTAAATTACCTGGAAGTGTCTGAAGCTCTCTGTCTTTTCTCCATTGTTCCCAACAATGGATTAAATAAGCTCTCTGTGTCTTCCAGTTACCATTCCTCTTTCATTAAATTGTGGACATATCAAGCTCCCTTTCTAGGGTAATCAAGCCATTCATTTGTCTGTACTGTTGTTGTAATGTACTTAGTATAGCTTTACAGATTGATGAACCAATCTTCTTTTTTCAATCTTCAAAGCCATTATTTTCCCTTTTTTCATTATTATCTGGGGAATTTCCTTGTAACTTCCCAAATCCTAGTTTTTCTTTCCTTTTGGTTTCTATTAAGCGATTGCAGAGGGGTTTTTTTTGTTTGTCAGTTTGTTTCTGCCTTTGTATTTTTATTTTTCTGCAACAGTGTCTCATGTGAGCCCAGGATGACCTTGAACTCTTGAGATCCTCCTGCCTTAGTTTCCCTCCTGCTGACATTACAAACATGTAATATCATATCCAGCTCTACTGGTTTTGATTAAAATTTAATTGAGAAAAATTATCATCTCTACAGTATTGACAATTCATACCTAATCCCCCTAAAAGCCTTTGATTTAATCCAGGCACCAGTGGTTCATGCTTGTAATCCTAACTATTCAGGAGACTGAGATCTGAGGATCATGGTTCAAAGCCAACCCAGGAAGGAAAGTCTGTAAGACTCTTGTATCCACTAACCTACCAAAGAAGCAAAAGTAGAACTATGGCTCAAGTGGTAGAGCTCTAGCCTTGAGCAAAAAGAAGCTTAAGGACAATGCCTAGGCCCTGAGTTTAAGCCTCAGAACTGGTACACACACACACACACTAGATTTTATTTCTTCTCAATATTGAGTGCTAATTTGCTTTCCTCACATTCTCCGCATTCTGTTCTCTTGAGTGACATAAAGTTTATGTACTTGTTTTTCCACATAAATGAAGATAGCAATTAGACTCCCAGTTGATCCAGTCATTTCCTTTTTGACTAGATTTTTCACTTTGTCTTTTGTGCTTCTCCCCACTTCCGGATGTGCTGGTTTTGTCAGTGTTTTCTCTTGCAATGGGAAACCCACATCTAAGGACTGAAGACTCCAAATGTGTGTGGTCCAAGAAAATATCACAAAGAGTCATTATTCTCCTTACTCTGGACATTCGCGACTACCGATGCACTCCACACGGGGTCCATGGTCCTGGCAGCTCTCTACCCTGTGTACTTGTATTGAATTTGCAGAGAATTAAAATTTCTAAACAATTTCATGGACTTATTCTTAAAATAGATCTTCATGCTGGGCACGGGTGGCTCACACTATAATCCTAGCTACTCCAAAGGTTAAGGTCTGGGGATCACCATTCAAAGCCAGCCAGGGCAGCAAAGTCTATAATTTATCTCCAACTAACCAAAAAAAAGCTGGAAGGGGAACTGTGGATGAAGTGGTAGAACACCAGCCTTGAATGAAAAAGCTAAAGGACAGTGCCCAGTTCCTAGCTTCTCACTTCAAGGAACAAGACCAGGGCAAAAAATAAATAAATAAATAAAAATTTAAAAGACCATAAAAGAAGAAAAAAACTAGGACTTCATTTTCTTGAACATGAAAATCCATAAATGCTGAATCTTTTCCATATACATATGGCTATTTTTACCCTTTTGATATTTCTTTTTTTTTCACAACAGCCAATTATTTTCAGCCTAACTACCAATCCTAATTCTGTTTTCCAAGGCATGAAAATATAGTCATCTGACATCTTACCAAACACATCTTTATTTTGGCCTTCTCCACAAAGTCAAAACAGCAAAAGACCATGCCCTAGGACAAAGCAATTAAATGCTCCTTCCAGGAGATTGCTCAAGACAGGTTGAAATACTGGGTCTTTAGTATTACCTTACCAAGGAGGACCAAGGTCACTTTGATCTTGTTTGTTGTGATTCCTCCTGATGAGTCTTCCTCAGTGTGAGTGCTGAAAATGTTTCTTTTTTGTGCTCAACTTGAGGCTTGAACTCTTAGTCTAGACACTGTCCTTGAGCTTTTATGCTCAAGGCTAGCACTCTACCACTTGAGCCATAGCTCCAGCCTTTTGGGTAATTTATTAGAGATAAAAGTCTCTTGGACTTTTCCTGCCCAGGCTGACTTTGAACCTCCATCCTCGGATTTCAGTCTCCTGAGTAGCTAACGTTTCTGGCATGAACCACAGATGCCCAACTCAATGTGAAAATGTGATCAATGTTGGGAAGATCTCACAGGATAGCAATAGGAACAATGTGTTTCAGGGACCAGAACAAGTTCAGTACTTCTGCATTGAGAATTGTGGAGAGTCAGGAGATGAGAATAGAAAAGTAGTTCACACAGAACTCCATCAAAGAGAGCTTTGGAAACCATGCTAATGAATTTCAACTTTACCCCATCAGAGAGAGATGGAAAGGGGCCACCTAACTGCCCAATTTCCCTGAAGATTCATTTTGTTTGTCAAGTGAAATCTTACAAAGATACAAAAATCTAGATTCAATGCAATGCCAATCAAAAATATTTCATTCTAGGGAACTAGACAACACCTAAATAGTCAAAGAAAGCATAAACAAGAACAAATCTGAAGACATTACCATACCTGACTTCCCAAACATATAACCAAGAAATGGTAAGCCAATGACACATGGTACACACACAGGAACTGAAATCAGTATGTTGAAGAAAGAGTTCACTCACATGTTTATCACAGCACCAATCACCAGAGGAAAGACATGGAATCAACCTGTCTCCATCAATGGACAAAGAAAATATTTCCATGCACTGGAGAATATTCTTCAGGTATTAAAAAATAATGGAATTTTGTCATTTGCAGCAACATGGGTAGACTGAAAGACATGATATTAAGTGAAATCTCAGGCATAGAAAGACCAGAATCAGGCTGGGAAGGTGGCTCAGTGGTAGAGTGCTTGCCTTGCATGCATGAGGTCCTGGGTTCGATTCCTTAACAACACATAAGCAGAAAAAGCTGGAAGTAGTGCTGTTGCTCAAGTGGTAGAGTGCTAGCTGTGAGCTGAAGAGCTGAGGGACAGTGCCCAGGCCCAGAGCTCAGGCTCCATGACCAACAAAAGAAAAAAGAAAACAAACAAACAAAAAAGAAAGACCAGAATCAGGACTGGGGATGGGGGGGTGAGAGGGTGGAACAGTGGCTGGTTGACTCAAGTGATAAAACAGCAGCCCAGTTACCCTAAGGCCTCGAGCCCAACCCCCAAATACCACCAAAGGGAGAGAAAAAAAAATACAAGTATTGCCCATCTCATCTACAGATGGGAACTAAAAATAGTAAACTTGCCAGAAGTAGAAAACAGGATGGATAATTCACAGGATGTCATTGTAACAGCATGGTTTGTGTTTGCTCTCTAGCCAGGTTCAAGACAACTGTGGGGTTGACAAGACATAATTGAGCGTTTCAGAGTGGCGAATACGGAGGATTTTGAATGCTCTCAATGCAGAAACAATATCTGAAGTGACGGTGGCCAGTTACCCCGGAGTCTCATTTCACATTTGCATACATGTGTTGAAATGCCACACGAAACCCCCACAAATGCGTACAATTTCAGCAGAGCCTTGGTATCCACCGGAACAAGGTCGGGAAGAAACTGTCCAGAGGAAAACCTGCTCAATGTCAGGTTGTGTGGAGCTCAGCTGGGCACTGCCCAACTCCCACTAAAGGCATGCTTGCTGTCTTTAAACACATCTAAATCTTCGTTCCATCACTTCAGACAAACAGATTTGCTTTTATCTTGATGTGGGGGTGGGGATGGGGAGGAGCATCATTTGTTTTGTGGCAACCTAGTTGCGCAAAATTAAGAACAGAGCAACGGCTTCGCAAGTCACACGATGAGTTAATCACAACTGACCATGGCGCATCTCCTAATCGGCTGAGCGACTTTAGTGTCCGTGTGGGAATTTAAACATTTTGTTTTTCAAGTTTCTTGGATTTCTTTTTCCCACACCCAAGTGACCATAGCTATATTGCATCTAACTGGGATCACTAAGCAAGCATAATTCAAAGGATGTAATTGTAACACGGTTTATTTTTGCTCCCTGCTGGTTTGTTATGATTTACACAGCAGAGGAAGTTTTCTTTGGTTGGCTATCTATATTCATGGTCCAGGGAACTTCCTATAACTGCATGGCTTGCATTTGAAAGAGTAATAGGCCATGCGTGGAATTTTAACCACTCAGGAAGCTGAGATCTGAGAATCACAGTTCAAAGCCATTCAGGGAAAGAAAGTCTAAAACTCTTGTCTCTAATTAACTACCAAAAATCTGCTAGTGGAGTGGTTCAAGTGGTAGAGTACAAGTCTTGAGTGAACAAGCTAAGGGACAATGTCCAGGCCCTGAATTCAAGCCTTATTACAAAAAAAAAAAAAATGGGGCTGAGAATGTGGCTTAGTGATAGAGTGCTTACCTAGCATACAGGAGGCCCTGGTTTCAAAACTTCAGTACCACAGAAACAAAAACAAAAAAATTACAATTGTAATCTATATAAATATAAAACATTTACGCATACGTAAATGAGAAGGAGTCATTGTTCAACCGTCAGTACAAGATGAGCTCTTGGCCTATAACTCTCCTAAGAAGCAACAAATTATCTGCTTCTTCCTGTTGTAACCTTTGGATCCAATCCCACAGGAAACATCTCTCATTCATAAATCATTAATTCTGCCTTGGCATCCTAAAGGGAGACCGGAGTTAGGAGCAAAAATTAAAGCATCAACAACTTCCTCTAGAGCTCTCCCTAAACTTTCCACCCCAAGCCCTTCCTCAATGTAACCGATCTAGAATTGAGCTTGTCTTCTTCTTCAGGAAAGCTGTTACTCCCTTCCTTTCCCACTTTTCTCAGTAGTCTAAACCAGAAACGAGGTAGTCATCTCCTACACCAATGCCGTATTATAAGAAGTCACTAAATCCTAGAAACAGAGACTCTGATTTAACATAAACTTGTTTGAACTGCTGGGGAAAAAAATTGCCTGGCCTCCAGTTCCCCAATTCCTCAACCACACGCCACACTGCAGCAAGAGTTATCTTTACAGCACACAAGTCACAGTATGATATTCCTTTTCTGCAGTGCAGACCCGTGAAAACAGTTTAGGGTTTTCTTGTGTGCCCTTACTGAGGTTTGAACTCATGACCTGGCCACTGTCCCTTAACTTTTTCACTCAAGGCTGACACTCTACTACTTGACCCGTACCTCCACTTCCAACCTTTTGGTGGTTAATTGGAGATAAGAGTCTGTCTTTTCTAATCTGGCTAGCTTCTAATTGCAACCCTCAAATCTCAGCCTCCGTAGTAGCTAGGATTACAGGTGTGAGCCACTGTGCTGGAGCTTTTGCTATAGCTTTGACCATCTCTCATTCTCCCTCCCTATCTGCTTTCAAACTGCATCCTTTTTTATTTATTTTTCTTTTTTAATTTTTATTGAGATTAAGTGATTACATAAATTTCATAGTATTGTGGGATGGTGATACTTAAAGTCACAAACACATTTTAACCTTCATGAGGCCCATTGTCATTATCAAGGTCGATAAATCTTATGGACTCTACAAACTTTGACACTACAGCTATTTTTTCCAAATCAGGTGATGTGTACATTTCTTTCCTTTTGCTTAGTGTAAGCTGTTCCCTCTTTCTCTCTCGTTCCCTCCCTTTATTTTTGTATATATTTTTATTGTAAAGATACTGTACAGAGAGGTTTCAGTTACATGAGTAAGGTAATGAGTACATTTCCTATGGAGCATTGTTACCTCCTCCTTTGTTTTTCCCCTACTATCCTTTCTCTCCCCACCTCCCCAGCTCCTCCCTTCCACCCACTCCCCCACCCCTGCCAATCAAAAATGTAAAGTTCGCTTTCAGCATAGTGTCTTGTATATCTCATTGTTACAATGGGTCAACCGGTATCCTTATTTCAGCATTGTGTTATTTCCCTTCCCCTTCCTAATTACAAAAATGTATATACAAGATGCCGGGCAGTGGAATCAAATACAGTGAAAACAGGGGTTATAACATGGGGGAAGAACATACAAGAGAAACAAAAAAAATCATGTAGTACATTAGATATACATTAAAAACAACAGCAAGAAAGATAAAACCTCTTGTATCCCTATCTTGAGGTTCCTTTTGCTTAGCATCATCTTATATGGTCATACGTACATAGTTTTTGAATTTTTCTGCTTGTCCTAGACATATACTAGATATAACAAATAAGGGAAACCATAGGACTTATGTTTTGGGGGCCTGGCTTACTTCACTTAATATAATTTTTTCCAAGTCTTTCCATTTCCTAACAAATGGGACAGTGTTATTCTTTCCGATGGAGGCATAGAATTCCATTATATGTGTGTGTGTGTGTGTGTGTGTGTGTGTGTATACACATTTTCTTGATCCATTCATCTACTGAGGGGCATCTGGGTTGGTTCCATATCTTAGATATGGTAAATAATGCTGTGATAAACATAGTTGTGCTGGTAGCTTTAGCCTTGTTTGTGATTTATTTCATTTTTCTAAGTACACACTTATGTGCTGTTTCTTCCAAAAAGAAGTATCTTCTTTCTTTGCTTGGCTGACTCATTTGCCTTCCGAACTCATTGATTCAGTTAGCATTTCCTCCAAGGAGCCTCTCATTAATCTTCCAATGGAGTGGTGATGGGGGAAGGGTTCTTCCCTGAGCCACCACATCCTTTGCTTGCTCTGTCATTTATTAATACTTGACAATTATGCCAGTTGTCAGTATGTCATGTTTGTAATCCTAGCTAGACAGGAGGCTAAGATCAGGAGGATCGAAACTGGAAGCCAGATGAGGCAGAAAAGTCCACAGGATTCCATCTCCAATTAACCAGCTACAAGTTGGAGACCTGACTCAAAGGCCAACTGTGAGAGAGGAAAAAAAAGCTGAGTGAGAGAATGAAGCCTTGAGTTCAAGTCCTGGTATAGGCAGAAAGAAAGAGAGAGGGAGAGAGAGAGAGAGAGAGAAAGAAAGAAGGGAGGGAGGGAGGGAGGAGAGAGAGGGAAGAAGGAATGAAGGAAGGAAAGAAAGAAAGAAAGAAGGAAAGAAGGAAGGAAAGAAAGAAAGAAGTAGTGATATGGCTGTTCAAGTCTAGCATATATTTTAAAAGTCACTGTAAGGACCTGGGCACTGTCCCTGAGCTCTTCAGCTCAAGGCTAACACTCTACCACTTTAGCCACAGTGCCACCTCTGGCTTTCTGATGGCTAATTGGAGATAAGATTCTCATGGACTTTCCTTGCCCGGGCTGGCTTTGAACCATGATCCTCAGATCTCAGCCTCCTGAGTAACTAGGATTACAGGTGTGACCCACCGCCACCCAGTCCATGAAATTTTTATCTTCAGTTAACTAGCCAAAAGCAGGATGTGGTACTGTGGTTCAAATGGGAGAGCACCAACCTTGAGTAAAAAAGCTAAGGAACCACATCCAAGATCTGAGTTCAAGCCTCAGTACCAGCATGCACATGCATGTGTGGGAGCACACACACACACACATACACATGGACAGCTTTGTACAAGTGTGACTAGATAAATACATCTAATCTAATCATGCTAAGGACAGAAGAGACTCTGTTATAGAGAAAAGAATCTTGGTTGTTTTTTTGTTTTTGTTTTAGCCTTGGGCTCAGGGCCTGGGCACTATCCCTGAGCTTCTTTTGCTCAAGGCTAATAGCACTCTACCACTTGATCCATAGCACCACTTCTGGCTTTTTCTGTTTATGTGGTACTGAGGAATCAAACCAAGGGCTTCATGCATGCTAGGCAAGCACTCTACCACTAAGCCACATTCCCAGCCCAAGGGAAAAGAATCTGTAAGGGGTAAAAGTGAGTGACCTTTCTAGATTTCATGGCTTCCTTTAATGGAGAGAGGCTCTCGTTTCTATGATTGGATACAGGGGAGGTAAGAGGAGAGGAAAACAGAGCCTTTACACTGCCTTTCAGATCTCTGTGGCATTGTGTCCTGAGTCCCACCTCCAGTTCCAGCAGCGGGATGAATGGACCCCAGGGGAGAAAGGCAATCTCAGTCCCCCTCCTAGCTTCTGGAGTAGTCTAGTGCTCTCTGTTCCCAAGTCTGTTCTTCTGAAATGCCACCTGCACAGAAATCCAAAGCAAAGTAGAGTTCCATTTGTAGGAGATAACAAGGGAATTTAGAAATTACACAACATAGCCTTTCGGGCTTAATATTCACAATCGCACTTGGCTCTCATAATACACTTCAGTGCATACATAGGGCCGTGTAAAGATCCAGAGCAATTAGTAGTCTCCAAATTCATATTGCTTGCATGTGCTGGTACTGGGAGTCATCTCAAGTTGTCTCCTGATACTAAAGAGCCCAGGCTCTGTCCATTGCCCTAGCCCGGCTCACAGTGGGCTGCGGTCTGCCCCTGCCTCCTCCCTGGAAAGAGTCCTGTTAGCCTGAAATCAAACATCGATGGCCACATTCTCCTTCTGTTGGCAGACAAGATGAGACTCTTGGCAGGAAGTTCATTCTTTGATGAAAGCAATTTAGAGTCCTACCTAGAATGGGGGAGGGACAGGGAAAAGTACCTCTTTCCATGCTCAGAGAGAAGAACAGCCACCCATCTATATAGATAAAGAAATTAAACCTGATGCCTGAAAAATCACTAAGCATAAATTCAGGTTAGATACTGTTCTTCCTTACACGCTAACTTCATTATATAGCTTTTCCAGGAGTGTTCATTGTGGGATTAATCTTACTTTATTGGCTAGGAATAGACAGAGTAATAAATAAATAAGCTCTGCTTCTATTAATCATCTAGTCAATAAAATATCTTCCAACAAATGACCCAATTCTTCTCCCAGACAACAATGAGACTTGTCTATCAAAATACTATATGCAATACATCAAAATCTTACATATTACATCTTAATTCACAGCAACTGATTTTATAAGGTACTTAAGTGAGGGAAGTGGGGATATAGCTCAGAAGTAGAGTTTGCCTAGAAAACTGTTGGAGTTCTATCTCAAGCACTAAAAAAGAAGAAGAAAGGCAAAGAAGGGAATGAAAGAGAGAAGAAGAAGCAGAGCACTAGTGGCTCATGCCTGTAATCCTAGCCACTCAGGAGGCTGAGATCTGAGGATCACGGTTCAAAGCCAGCCTGGGCAGGCAAGTCTGTAAGACTCTTACCTCCAATGAACCATCAGAAAAGCAGAAGTGGTGCTGTAACTCAAAGTGATAAGAGTGCTAGCCTTGAGTGAAAAAGCTCAGGGACAGCACCCAAGCCCTGAGTTCAAGCCCCATGACAGACAAAAAAAAAAGGGGGGGCAGAGGAAAGGAAGGAAGAAAAGGAAGGAAAGAAGGGAAGGGTGGGTATCCAAGTGAGCCATCTGTGCACATAATCTCGCCTGCATGAAGACTTTCTAAAGTGTTTTCGTGATTTTTTTAATAGCTTGTCTTAGAAAGAAATTCTTCTTTCTCGTGGAAGCACTTCAGGGGCTTGTGTTTGCATTATGGAATGTGTCTCTTCATATGTGAGATGGAGGAGGATGTTCAGTAATTACTGACTGTCTAAACGTGCATCAAATGCTCCATGAGTCACAGGAGGGGGCTGTTAGTTTCAGTGAAGGATCACATTTCACTCGGAGCTTCCATTTTCTCAACTACAAAAGATGAGATTTAGCAAAAAATCATCTTTAAACATACTTCCATCCGTGAAGGTCTGTAGTTTGGTTATTCAATAAGAGGATAAACCAAACCATAAAATATTTAAAAATAAGTAATGGTACGATGACACAAAATTCTTCACAAGGATCCTCGTTATAAATAATAAATGATGAAAAACTATTGGTTTTATATCTGCCTTTCTAAATTACCATTGGACATTTATTGTACCTTTCAATTCTTTGAACAAAATGTAAATATGGTTTTAGCCTCTCGCAGCAATAATTCTGTCTACCTTAAAAAATTTACTTTAGCCGGGTGCCAGTGGTTCATGCCTATAATCCTGTCATCCTAGCTACTCAGGAGGCTGAGATCTGAGGATCGCAGTTCAAAGCCAGCCTGGGCAGAAAATTCCATGAGACTCTTATCTCCAATATACTACTCAGAAAAAGCTGGAAGTGGCACTGTGGCTCAAGTGGTAGAGTGCTAGCCCTGAGTACAAAGGGGTTCAGGGACAGTGCTTAGGCCCTGAGTTCAAGCTCCAGGACAGGGAAAAACAAAAAACAAAAAAACCTTTAGCTTTAGGCATAGTAGCTCAAGCCTATAATACTAGCTACTCAGGAGGCTTAGATCTTAGGATCCATGGTTCAAAGCCACCTTGGGCAGAAAAGTTTATGACATTCTTATCTCCAATTAACCACTGAAAAACTGGAAATGGAGCTGTGGCTCAAGTAGTAGAACACCAACCTTGAGCAAAAAAGCTAAGAGGAAGTAAATTTGGCCTTCAGTTCAAACTCCCAAATTGAGGTCAAATTATAGCAATACTACTCATATATTAAGGATGCTTTTGAACTCTTCAAATGTTTAGTTATTATTAGATTCAATTCTGATTTCCTGCCTGATGAAAAATTTATGACATTCCCCTATTGAAAAATTATATGTTAACCACCAAAAAAACCAAAAATGTGGTTTCTAGCTATTGGCATCTGCTCATAACATACAACATACCTATAAAACTATTTTAACTCGGGGCTGGGAAGATGGCTCAGTGGTAGAGTGCTTGCCTTGCATGCTCGAGGCCCTGGGTTCGATTCCTCAGCACCACATAAGCAAAAAAAGAAAAAAGCCGGAAGTGGCACTGTGGCTCAAGTGGTAGAGCGCTAGCCTTGAGCTGAAGAGCTGAGGGACAGCGCCCAGGCCCAGAGTTCAGGCCCCACGACCGGACCAAAAAAAGAAAAAAAAAAACATTTTAACTCTCAGTCTATCTTTTAAAGACAGGTTGCCAAAATATAAATATTCCTTGACTTTTGATTAAATTATTTGGAAGTTCCTAAGTAGATTCTAATAGATTCTCATACCTAAATGTTACAGGGAGCTCTCAGCAAAGGATTGCTTTGCCTCTGCCTTGATTTTTTTCCAACATCTCTACACTGGGTTCCTAAAAATCTTCCAGAAGGAGATCAAGCATGTTTTACAAATGTGAACCCCCAGAGATGCCAATCTTCAGATGTTCCCACTATCACCTGCTCCTTCCAGTTCAGGGAACGTCTCTCCTTGTGCGTGGGACACCACGATAACATTGCTGACAGATGTCACAGTAGCTTCTTTGAAAACACTCCAAGATGGAGCCTCCTGCCTCCCACAGCGTCTACTTCCTGTGTGCGACACCTCTGTGTGTCAGACAGCCTCATCTTAAGCAGAAATCCAACTCCTGAAGCCTCCACGCAAAACTCCAACTTCTGAAGCCATCCAGGATAAATTGAACCCCTCTGCACAACAAAATGTGTCTATGCATAAACAGTTACAGGAGTCAGGCACCAGTGGCTCACAACTATGATCCCAGCTGCTCAGGAGGCTGAGATCTGAGGATCATGATTCAAAGCTAGCCTGGGGAGAAAAGTCCCATGAGACTCTTATCTCCAATCAACCACCAGAAAACCAAAACTGGAGCGGTGGCTCAAGTGATAGAGCACTAGCCCTGAGCTGAAAAGCTCTGAGACAGCACTTGGGCCCTGAGTTCAAGCCCCAGTACTGGCACTAAAAAAAATAATAATAATTAATTAAAAGTTGCAGGTGTGTGTGTGTGTGTGCGGTGTGTGTGTGTGTGTGTGTGTGTGTGTGTTCCTAAATACAGGACCTTTGGCTTCAAACTCTTGCTCGGATTTTTTATTCATGGTTGTTGCTCTAGCACTTGAATCACACCTCTAGTTCCAGGACATTTTTTTCGTGTGTTTGTGCCAGTTTGTGCCACTATTAGGGCTTGAACTCAGGGCCTGAGTGCTGTCCCTTCAGTTTTTTTCCTAGTCAAGGCTAGTTAGCACTCTAACCCTGGAGCCACAATTCCACTTCCAGTTTTTTGGTGGTTAGTTGAAGAGTTTCTTGGATTTTATCTACCAAGAATAACTTTGAACCATGGTCTTTAGACCTCAGCCTCCTGAATGGCTAGCATTTGCAGGCTTGAGCCACTGGTGGCCAGCTCCACTCCAGTTTTTTGTTGGCTAATTAGAGATGAAAAACTCTCAGATTTGTCTGTCTAGGCTACCTTTAAGTAGTGATTCTCAAATCTCAGCTTTCTGAGTAACTAGGGTTACAGGCTTGGGCTGCTGGCACTCACTGTCTTATTTTTTTCCCCCACTGTTATAATAACTTTAATTTATCTGGCATTTTACAGAAGTCGATGAACGATTTTACCCCATCATATTTCTAAGTAGGTAATGAGTATGTCAACAGCTTGAGCATCGGCATCTGCAAGGATTTCAGAGCAATCACCTGCCAAAGAACTTGGGAGCTTTTCTATCATGTTTTTTAAAAAATATGGAACGCTACACATATTTGCATATCATCCTTGTGCAGGGACCATGCTAATCTCTGTATCGTTCCAATTTTAGTATATGTGTTGCCAAAGCGGACACTCGCTGTCTTATTTTAACTGGCTCTTTTCACAGAACATTGTATCCTCCATATTTACTTTTATTGTAGCATGTGACAGAATTGTTTTTCTCTTCTTTTCTTCCTTTTTTTTTTTTATTAGGGCTTGAACTTAGAGACTGGGTTCTTTCCTTGAGCTCTTTTCCTCAAGGCTAGGGCTCTACCACTTTGAGCTACATCACCACTTCTGGCTTTCTGGTGGTTACTTGGAGCTAAGAGTCTGCTGACTGCAAACTACAATCCTTAGTTCTCAGCCTCCTCACTCGCTAGGATTATAGTTGTGAGCCACCAGCACCCGGCTGCTTTCCTTCTGATGAGTGAATAGTAACCCATCGTATTCACGTGCCACATTTTCATTATCTGTTCACCTGTCCACAGACATATGACTGCTTCTAGTTCTCGGCCATTATGAATCATGCTTCTTTGGGAGACCCAGAAACATACCGCTGAATCATCTGGTAGAACTTAAGGCCTGGGACTGTCTCTGAGCTTCTTTTGCTCAAGGCTACAGTGCTACTATTTAAACCACAGCTCTACTTCTGGCTTTTTTTTTAATTAAATGGAGTCTTTGCAGGCTTTCTTCCCTGGACTGGCTTCAAATTGTGAAGCTCAGATCTCTGCCTCCTGAGTAGCTAGGATTACAAATGTGAGCTACCAGTATCCAGCTCTATTTTATTTTATTTTATTTTTTGTCAGTCGTGGGGCCTGAACTTTGGGCCTGGGCCTGTCCCTCAGCTCTTCAGCTCAAGGCTAGCACTCTACCATAGTACCACTTTCAGCTTTTTCTGTTTATGTAGTACTGAGGAATCAAACCCAGGGCTTCCATGCATGCTAGGTAAGTACTCTCCCACTAAGCCACATGCTCAGCAACAACATTCATTGTTTTTTTTAACCAACTGCTAGAGACCACCACCCAGAAATCAAAGGCACAGATAGACTAGAATTCAGAGGAAGCTGGGTATAAACAATCAACACCTAAGGCCCATCTCTAGTGAGATTAAAGTGGCCAGTGTTCATTTTCTTGGGAATCCAAGTTACTTCTCTTCTCCAAGCTCAGAACAAGTTCAATGGTCCATTAACAACTATGCTTCTTTTCGTACACCAACAGCCTATTGAAATTTTTTTTCTGGGTTTCTTTCTCTACCTCTATAATCTTAGATCATAGTTTCAAATCATTACTGGTTCCCTAGTAGCCATCTGACCTACTGATTCGTGTGTCCTCCTCCAGCTTCTTCCATGGACAATCACTGTTAACTTTGTCCATCTCCAGTATAAAAAGAAAAGAAAAAGTACAAGTAATGGCATACTATTATTATTTGACATATGGAGTACATTGTATTTTTTATTATTATTAGCCATTGTGCAGCCAACTCAATATATACATTCCCTTTAGAATTCATTTGCTTCTCTCATAATGAAAATTATTTGCTTCCTGGACTAGAGGGATACTAATCCCTCTGTTCCTTAGTTTTCCCATCCCTGGATCTAAATTGAAATGAGAGTCTTACTGGTGCGCCAGCAATAGAATTTAAAAATCTTTAGTCTGGGCTGGTGTAGCTTTGCAGGCCTTAATGGCATGCTCCTTGACTGGAGATGCACCAGCGAGCTCATTTCCTGTCAGCCCCACTGAGGCTAATGGGCTTCGTGCCTGCGTTTGCTCTGAGGTCTAATGACTCCCCGCTGGGGATGGGGTGGGGGTGTCTTTGGGAGCACAGCGCCCTCTGCTGGCAGACTTCATAGGAGAAAAGACATCCTAAAGGATTCCTGCAGTACAATCTCAGTTCTGGGAAAAGAGAAATTCGTAAATATGTTCTTTTCCTTCTATTTTAAGACTGTGTGATTGGGCCAGGGGCTATTGCCTGTACTCTTAGCTACTGAGACGGCTGAGATCTGAGAAGTGAGGTTCAAAGCCAGCCCTGTCAGGAGAGTCCTATCTTCAGCTAACTACCAAAAGGCAAGAAGAGGGGTGGTTCAACTGGAAGAATGTCAGCCATGAGCAAAAAAAAAAAAAACTAAGGAAAGGATCAGGGCCCATGCCCTGAGTTCAAGCCTCAGTACAAGCACCAAAAAAAACAAAGGTCAGAAAAAGGTTGTCAGGGCTGAGAAGGTGGCTCAGTGGTAGAGTGCTTGCCTCGAATGCATGAGGCTCTCGGTTCAATTCCTCAGCACCACATAGACTGAAAAAGCCAAAAGTGGACACTGTGGCTTAAGTGGTAGGGCGCTAGTCTTGAGCTAAAGAGCTCAGGACAGCGCCCAGGCCCAGATTCAAGCTCCATGACCAACGAAAGAAAGAGAGAGAGAAAGAAAGAAAAAGAAAGAAAGTCTGTAAGGTCAAACCATTGTGGAGAGGTCTGCATATAAATGCTTCACATAAAACAGAGTATGCTACGCTCCAGGAAATTTAGCATTGCAAGAAAATGTTAAGTGTACAGGGTTAAAAATATATATCTGACTATTTCTCTTATATGTAACTATATTTGAGATAATTATGTAAGAAAATGCTAACGAACAATCTACATACTTCACACTTAATTTTTTAAAGGTAGCTTTTTAAAAAAATCAAAACCATCCATCAAACTACTTACTCTGTATTGATATTTTAATGTGCATAGCTCTACAGAATACACCATGATTTCACTGAGTGTGGCTACACAGTCCTAGAAAACAGTGTTGATGAAATAGAGATGGCAGATACACTGAAAGATGATACAGTGAACTTTCCCAGAAGCAGAGTTCAATTTCTGAGAACTTTAGTACAAATTAGAGTTCCCTAAAGGCTCTCGTTGATTCAAAGAACTGGTCATGGAAGCCAGCTCAGCCAATCTGAATTCAGTGGTAAGTGCTGACGACTGCCTGTAAGTGACAAAGTTGAGAATTCTGTGGTGATTGAACTCAATTTCCTCAAAATATTAAACACTCAGAGACAGTTCCAGGCAGCGGTGTGCTAGATAATAAATGGATAGATAATAATAAGATAATAAATCGATGGATAACAAATGGATAGTATCCCTCTCCAGCCCCCTAAACAAAAAACAGGAATACTATTTCCAAACTAGCAAAAACAGTTACAGGTTGGGGTTCTTTCTCAAAACATAGTTCTAGCCGGAGACAACACCTGTCATCACACCTGTAATCCTAGCTACTCTGGAGGCTGGTATCAGGGAATCACAGTTGGAAACCTACCCAGACAGAATAGTCCATGAGACTCTGGATCTCCAATGAACCAGCAAAAAGCCAAAAGTGCAGCTGTGGCTCAGGGTGTAAAAGCTAAAAGACAGAAAGTACCCAGGCCCTGAGTTCAAGCCCCAGCACACACACACACACACACACACACACATACACACCAAGTCACCTTGTTGCTAACACACTGTTGTTTTTACAGAAACAGCAGGAAATCTGAAGTGTAAAGGCTGCAGCAACAGCAGCATTAACCTCAAAAGCAGGCCTCATAGAACCATTCCAACCAGTCTGTTTGGTGACTTTCCATGATGCCAAAAATAGGGTCTACAAGACCTACATCCAATGCTGGTGCCTCCGAACCCCTGCTGCTGTGGGTCCTCTGGGAAACGACCCACTCTGCACTGTTACAGTGGTCCTTGCTCACATGAGGAGCGTGGCAAACCAAACAGGAGGCCTCAGATGCTTTTCGCTACACTGCCCTCATTGGAATGAAGAAAGAGCATAGCATCTACAGCAGCTCACCCCATACCTGTGTCCACTAAGGATAGGACAGTTACAACACCTCTGGGGTTCAAGGACAAGGCTGCCAGACAAGGGAGGATTTGCAGAATGCATCAAGAAACTACAGCTTGTGGCAAGATGGCGCCCTCCGCGCTGCTGCGGCCCTTGTCGCGGCTGCTGGCTCCCGCCCTGCTTCTCGGCCGCATGGTCCAAGTTCTACGTGCGGGAGCCGCTGCACGCCCAGGCGAACTGGCTCAAGGTCGTGCTGACCTTTGCCACCACGGGCTTCCTGTGGTTCAAACTTATCACACAACATCAAGAAGATGAGTTAGAGTATAAAAGGAGAAATGGATTCGAATAAACTGGAAATGCTAATATAGTATGTTCCACATGACTATGGAAGTCCTTCTGAATTCCCATCTATCAAGTCAGCATTTGTGTTTGCATCATTAAATGAAAGAAATAAAAATGCTTATTACCTCAAAAAAAAAAAAAAGAAACTACAGCTTGTTGTCACTTAAGGTAGGACTTGATTTAAATGAAGGGGGAAGAGATGGGTGCGGGGGGCTCATGCCTGAAATCCTAGATACTCAAGAGGGTGAGGTCTGAGGATTGAGGTTTAAAACCAGTGCAGACAGGAAGGTCTTGTGAGACACATGTCTACGTTTAACCACCTAAAAACTGGATGTGAAGCTGTGGTTTAAGTGGTAGAGTACTAGCCTTGAACAAAAGAGATCAGAGACAGTGCTCATGCTCTGAGTTCAAGCTCTAGAACCAGGACACACACACACATACACACACACACACACACGGAAGAAGTAGGAGGAGGAAGAGATTATTGATCTTAAAAAGCTGACTTATTGGGGCTGGGAAGGTAGCTCAGTGGTAGAGCGCTTGCCTTACATGAATGTGGCCCTGGGTTCAATTCCTCAGCACCACATAAGCAGAAAAAAAGCCGGAAGTGGCACTGTGGCTCAAGTGGTAGAGTGCTAGCCTTGAGCTGAAGAGCTGAGGGACAGCGCCCAGGCCCAGAGTTCAGGCCCATGACCAACCAAAACAAAAAACAAAAAAAAACTGACTTATTTATTCTCTAAAGAAACAAACAGTAGAGTATACATACCTCTATGTGCGCACACGCCCATCCACACACAAGAGAGAGAAGAAAGAGAGAGAGAGAGACTGAAACAGAACCATCCTGTATATATTCCTTGCTCTTCATACATGATGAGGAAATGGCTAGAGAGATCATGAAACCCAAATCCTTCTTTTTTCTACTTGCAGGCTGGGGACAGGAAAGCCAAGACATAAATTTGAGTCCAAATACAAAGACCTGTGATAAAGTGCCACACATTTGCATAAGTTCTTCTAGGGGGGGGGGGCAGTACTAGTCATGTTAAAATATTATTTCTAGGTTTTATTTGGAAGGAGGAGCTCTAGTTTCCATGGGCATCCTCTACTCGGAGAAAGGAAGAAGCTGATTCTAAACCATTTTCCTAGGCACCCAAACTTTCAGATACCATGTTCTGAGACCTTACATGTGTCACTTCATGAAGGAGGGAAAGAGAAGGAGGGGGGTGGAGAGAGAGAGAGGAACAAAGCAGTTTCTAGTATTCAAAAGTAAAAAGCATATATGATTTTCAATGAACTTAAGAAATAAAGCTAGGTCAAGAGCTAGTAGCTCATGCCTGCAATCCTAGCTACTCAAGGAGGCTGAGATCTGTGGATCAAGGTTCAAAACCAATGCAGGCAGGAAAGTGTATGGACTCATATCTCCAATTAACCACCTAAAAAACTGGATGTGGAGCTGTGGATCAAAGTAGTAGAGCACTAGCCTGGATAGTGCCCAGGGATAGTGCCCAGACCCTGAGTTCAAATCCCAGGACCAACTAGTGAAGGGAGAGGGGAGGGCCTCTGGAAAGTATCTGGAGGTAGAAGAAAGGCAATTTCCAGTGAAAGGAAAGGCATCAAGGAATTTTGAGAAAAGCTTTGCCCTAGAAATGCTTTAAGTTATGGGACAAGGTATTTAACAATGTCACAAGCAAGATTCCTGTGACAGACTCTGTAGCTAGGATTCCCCAGAATGCTTCAACCCTTGTGCTTGGGTTTTTCCATTCATGGAAAAATGAGCCACTGCATGTGAGGGACTTGAAAGCCGAGTGCAGCAGACCAGTTGAAGGATATATAGGCCAGGCACCAGAGGTTCATGCCTGTAATCCTAGCTATTCAGGAGGCTGAGATCTGAGGATCACAGTTCAAAGCCAACCCAGGCAGAAAAGTCTGTAAGATCCCTATCTCCACTAATCTACCCAAAAAGCTGGAAGTGGCACTGTGGCTCAAGTGGTAGAGCGTTAGCCTTCAAGCCCCAGGACCAGCAACAAACAAACAAATAACTGAATAATACAGAAAATCCTCCAATGAAGGGTCAGATTATGAGCCCTGAGGGAAAAATCTCCCTGAGAAAAAAGCTTCCTATTTGCCACAGGATAATCTGGTTGAAGTTTGAGACAGGGGCTTAGTGATCTGGCCATCCCGGACTCTGACTGAGTCAGAGTCGCTGACTGTTAATGTGACGTCTGGGTGCTGGCCAGGCACTGGTGGCTCACACCCACAATTCCAGGTACTCAGTAGATTGAGGTCTGAGCGTCACAGTGCAGAAGCCTGGACAGACAAAGCCCCAGACAGTCTTCTCCCCAGCCAGCCATCAAGAAGCCAGAAGTGGAGGTATGAGTCAAGCAGAGGTAAGTGGTAGAGGGCCAGCCAGAAGCCAGAAAGCCTCAAGTAAAAGCCAAGTCCCGAGTTCAAGCCCTGGAAAAAAAATCTGAATTTCAATAAGTAGATCATATATAAATTGTTATGAAGTGAAAATTCATGTAAATATGTTTTACAAGGCTCCAAAGACAATTCATAAAGGTGAATGAAATATCTCATGGTGTTCCAACAACAACACAGGTGAAGGCCTAATACTCACACAGTGAAAAAAGATGAGTACGAATCACTAACGTTCACAGAGACAGGGAGATGGCACAACCTTTTATTGTGGAGGGGGCGGGGAGGTGCGGAGCTGGGGTCAGTCATGGGCTTGAACTCAGGGCCTGTGTGCAGTCCCTGAGCTCTTTGCTCAAGGCTAGCACTCTACCACTTTGAGCCACAGCTCCACTTCTGGTTTTCTGATGGTTAATTGGAGATAAGAGTCTCACAGACTTTCCTGCCAGGGCTGGCTTTGAACCACAATCCTCAGATCTAAGCCTCCCAAGTAGCTAGGATTACAGGTGTGACCCACCAGCACCCAGCTTCACAACCCTTTTCTTTAGGAGATTAAACCACATGACTCTATCAACCTTTAAGGCTTAGCCTTCTGTTTGCATTAGTGTCCTGACTAGCCTAATCTTTGAAATGACTTAGTAGTTACCAAATTTCAGTTGAAAATATAACCCTAAATGGCTCTCCTTCTGTTCTATTTCTTCACAGTTTCAACAGTATGACTAACCCAAATTTAAAGTTGTTATGAAGTTAACAAGTGCTTTAACGATACACTTCACTTAATACATACAAATAAATGAGCTTGGTGTTGGTGTCTCCCACCTGTAATCCTAGCTACTCAGGAGGCTGAGATCAGAGAATCACCATAGTTCAAAACAGGCAGAAAAGTCTGTGAGACTCTTATCTACAATTAACCATCAAAAAACAAAAACAAACACAGAACTCAAGATGTGGCTCAAGTGGCAGAGTACTACCTGACATTTTTTTAAATGAGAGGCCCTAAGTTAGCATTTGGTTCTAGCACAAAAGAAAGGGAAAGGAGGGAGGGAGGGAGGGAGGGAGGGAGGAAGGAAGGAAAGAAGGAAGGAAGGAAGGAAGGAAGGAAGGAAGGAAGGA
>NW_012267286.1:3992521-4000650 GCF_000151885.1 Dipodomys ordii
AAGGAAGGAAGGAAGGAAGGAAGGAAGGAAGGAAGGAAAAGAAAAGAGAAAAGAAAAGAAGGAAGGTAAGGTAAAGTATCAGTATTTCCAACTTGACTGTGAAGACATGAAACCTGAGAACACGGGGAATAGACACAGACTCCCCCTGAGGTGGAGGTAAATACAGGCTGACCTTGAAATAAAGCCTGAGTCTTAGAATGTGTCCACCTGGATGGTTCTGTGTGGAGTTTCTAAAAGAAAATACAACCTGTTTTCTACAACTGAGAGCAATACTTTGTGTTTATCTTTTAAATCCATTTCCTTTCTTATAACAATATTGTTAATATTTCTTATTGTTCTTTACTTCCTTTTATTTTTTTTTCTTTTAGTGACAGTTCTGGAGCTTGAACTCAGGGCCTGGGTACTATCTCTGAGCTTTTGTGCTCTAGGCTTTCCCACTTGGGCCATAGCTCCACGTTCAGATTTGGGGTGGTTAACTAGAGATAAGAGTTTCACATACTTCCTTGCTGGAGCTGGTATTAAACTGTGATCCTCGGATCTCTGACTCCTGGGTAACTAGTGTTACTGGTGTAAGCCACCACACCCAACTTACAATATTTCTTCGCTGCCCAAAATCTACAGATGAAATATAGTAAGTTTTCACTCCAATTTGTATTTTTTTTTATATTTGCCAGTCCTAAGGCTTGAACTCAGGGCCTGAACATTGTCCCTGAGCCCTTTTGTGCTCAAGACTAGCATTCTACTGCTTGAGCGTCAGTGCCACTTGCAGATTTTTTCAGAGTAGTTTATTGGAGATAATCTCTCAGACTTTTTGCCTGGGCTGGCTTGGAACCAGGATCCTCATATCTCAGCCTCCTAAGTAGGATTACCTGTGTGAGCCACCAGTGGCTGGCCAGTTTGTATTTTCTTGATTTGATATTCTTAGCTTCCTATATTCAATGTTCTTTACATTCAGCTCCAGAGTATGTTTTCCTTGGTACCTTGAGAACAGAATCCTTCTTTCTTCTGAGCTGGTCATCAAGTGTTCCAAAATGATTCTAGAAGTTACTACTTTCATGCCAAGCAGAACTTCCTTCTTAGCATTTGCAAATTTAATTATCTCCTAAGAAGATAGTGAATATGCATAGAATTGTCACCTAGCATACAAACTTTAGTTTAAATGACACATTCCTGCCACAAGATGGCACTAAAAGTTCAGAAGCAGGAAAAGAAAGATTTTTCACAAATCAATTTTAAAGTTAAAATATAAAATACAAGTTATACTATACTGTATATACTGTATATACTATACTATACTGTAGTTACTTAATTTAGTCTTTTTCCACTAAGTGTTTTGAAGATTCTTTTCAAACCACTGCCACTAAATGATTTTTTATTTTTATTTGTCAGTGGTGGGGCTTGAACTCTGGGCCTGGCACTGTCCTCAGCTCTTTAGCACAAGGCAAACACTCTACCACTTGAGCCACAGTGCCACTTTCTTTTTACTGAGTGGTTTATTGGAGAGAAGACTCATGGACTTTCCTGCCCAGGCTGGCTTTGAACCATGATCCTCAGATCTCAGCTTCCTTAGTAACTAGGATTATTGGCATGAGCTACTAGCACCCTGCGCATTAAATTTGTAAACACTAAAAAAAGTATATAACATGTTTCTTTGCCTGTATTTTATTTCATTGATTTACTTAATCATATGTTAATAAAACAACTTTTGCTTGCTTTCGGGTACGGCTCAATGGTAGAGTGCATGCTTCATATGCATGAGGTCCTGTGTTGCATTCAAAGAAGGAAGGAAGGAAGGAAGGAAGGGAGGGAGGGAGGGAGGGAGGGAGGGAGGGAGGGAGGGAATCAGACCTACAGAGGGATGAGAAACTGAAACTTTCTATAGAACAATTAATCCAGTTCTCTCCTGCACTTTTTGTGTCTCTGTGTGTCTCTTTCTGTGCCTGTCTCTATGTATTTCTGTCTGTCTGTCTGTCTCTCTGTCTGTCTCTCTGTCTCTGTCTCTCTCTCTCTTTGTCTCTCTCTCTGTGCACTTGAACTCAAGACCTAGGAACTCTCGCTTAGTTTTTTGTCTTTTTCACTCTACCACTTGAGCGATAGCCCTTCTAGCTTATTGCTGGTTAACTGGAGCTAAGAATGTCATGGGCTTTGAACTGCTATCCTCAGATTTCAGCCTCCTGAGTAGCTAGGATTACAGGTATGAGCCATCAGGCTCTGAGTTCAAGCCCCAAACCAACACACACACACACACACACACACACACACACACACACACACACACTGGAATCCTCAGATCTCAGCATTCTGAGAATCTAGGATTACAGGCATGAGCCACCAGCACCTGGCTCTAGGCTCTGTTTTTGGCTTAGGAAAGGGCTAGGGGTTGTGGTTCAAAGCCAACCTGGCCAGGAAAGTCCATGATATTCTTATTTCCAATAAACCACCAGAAAACTGGAAGTGGCACTGTGGCTCAAGTGATAGAGTGCTAACCTTGAGCTGAAGAGCAGAAGGACAGTGCTCAGGCCCAGAGTTCAAGCCCCCTGACTGGAAAATAAAAATAAAAACCATGAAAAAGATTAGGGGAGGGCTGGGAAGGTGGCTCAGTGGTAGAGCGCTTGCCTTGCATGCATATGGCCCTGGGTTCGATTCCTCAGCACCACATAAGCAAAAAGAAAAAAAGCCGGAAGTGGCACTGTGGCTCAAGTACTAGAGCTCTAGCCTTGAGCTGAAGAGCTGAGGGACAGCGCCCAAGCCCAGAGTTCAGGCCCCACGACCGGACCCCCCCCAAAAAAAGATTAGGGGCTATGGCTTTGGGGCTGAACCACTGCTAAACTGGGGACTAATTACCAGGCAGAGTGAAGCATACCTTGACTACAGCCTGTGGAAGAGAACTAGTGAATAAAAGCAAAGCAGTTTTATATAAGCACACCCAATAACAGAAGATTGGGCAGAAGGCAGAAAGGGAACTAGGAAGGTAATGGTTCTCTAACAGCCAGTTAACACCTCTCATCCCAACTCAAGCCTCCTCCTTCTCTAGCCCTAGGTTCCCCTGCCCTGCCTGTTGCTTCCCTAAACCAACCCCAGCCCCTGAAGGGGTAATTGACAACACCAGCATGCTTACAATATGGAAGCACTCTTCTAGAGCTTAAAGTCATATTCCATTATCAATCTGCCTTTTTATTCGTTTGTTTTACGTTTTCACTTTTTCAGTGCAAGGATCATGTGAATGTGAAGCACACTTTACCACTGAGTGATAATTCTAGCCTTGTCTTTATTGTATTTATTTATTTAGTAATTATATTAGTTAATAATGTATGTATGCTGTATTTGAACAGTTTGTTTTTTTTGGGGGGGGGTGTTCAAGATTTGGTGCCTTATCACTTGAGCCACATCTCTACTTTCCCCTTTTTTGGTGGTTAATTGGAGATAAAACACTACCAGACTCTCCTGCCGGGGCTGGTTTCAAACCCTCCATTCTCAGCTTCTTGAGTAGCTGGAATTACAGGCATGAACCAGGGGCACTCGGCCTTCATTTTTTGTAATATGATGACACAGCTCACACAGCAGTGGAAAGCAGAAAGTTGAGGTCTCCTCTTGGCTCAACCATTAACTGGTTTAAGAACTAAGTAAATACGTAAACCAGAAAATTAAACTCAAGAGGGCTTTAAGATGCAGCCAGTTTGACGGTCCTGAGACTTTTTATGACAGATGTTGCTGAAGTTCAAAGAAGGGAGATATCTTTATGGAAGGAAAACTTGGTGGAGGAATTCTCAGATTAGATTAAACCCTAAAGGATGAGAAGGATTAAGTAGCAGGGGGGAAGGAATGGAGTCCGGGGAGGAAGGGGGGAGGGGGAGGCCGAAGGAAACAACTTTTGCAAGAACTGTGGCAGGAATGCATGGAGGAGGGCTAAGGTGCGAAAGAGATCTCACACCAGAAGGCAGAAAGAGCTCTTATCTCTCTGCTAGGAAGTGAGGGCCGTCTGCATAAAGAAATCCCAGGCAAGGTGTTTAGAACTGGGGGAGGGAGGGGGACTTTGGGGACCTCTTCTTGTAGGAGATGTGAAGGATGTGTTGACAGCTCACTGAGAGATGTCCCAGCAGGGGCTGTGAAACCCTCCAGGTCTAAACTGCAATAACCCAATTCTTTGTGAAATCAGCAGGAAGAGTTTTCCTACTATTGAAGGTTTTCCCTGATGCTCTAGTTATTTTTGCTTCCTTTTGACTACCGGTTACCAAAAGTAAATAGTCTCTGGAATCAGATCCCCACTCCCCTTGCTGATGACAGAATCCAGAACCTGCTAGGCAGGCAACTGGTCTACCGCTGCACTGCATTGCCAGTCTGAGCCAGGGCTTCTTATGAACCCAGAACAGACGATCCCACTGCCAGGAATTAGAGAACAAATGGTAAAGGTGAAAGTCAACCCTTCACACATGCATTCCCTTACTTATAGGATGGCTCCTGATTCTAATTCTGGACCTCACACTGTGAAGAACTCCCTGTTTCTGGTCCCCTTTAGATTACTGTCATTGTTCTCTTCTTTCTGGCTTCCAGCCCACCAACCTTCCTTAAGGAAGTTAGATGTCTGCATCCACCCCTACACAGCACAGGGTTAGAGAAAGGATATGAGACTTGTTTGCTCTCCTGTTCACTAAATGTTAAGCAACAACCACCTCTTCCTTCTAGCCCCAATCCTGGAGTGTTCACCCAACTTTCTCCCCTCAACCAAGTCAACAGCCCATGTGTGTGTGTGTGTGTGTGTGTGTGTGTGCACGCGTGCGTGTGTGTGTGTGTGTATATATATATATATATATATATATATATATATACATTTTAATGCACTATTTGCTGCTTCCACCTGGTCCCTTATTCTCCCCAGGTCTCTACCCCATACTCTCGGTAGCTCCAGGCTCTCTCCTTAAACCGCACTTAATCCCTCCCAAATCCTTGTCAAGGTGCATCCTCTGAGCCTAGTGAAAAGAGTATATAATTTCATCTACTGATGTTTGAAGGACTATGAAGCCAGGTATAGACAGTTTTGGAGAAATCTCCAAACCCATAGAGATAAGAGTTAAAAGACCATGTGAAATATGATTGTTGCCAGCAGCTATAACTCACAGAGACCACCAACACAACAGTTGGGATTCTTTAAGCAGACCTGGACATTTCCTGCTTATCCCGAGTCCCAGGTTTCCCAGTTGGCTTTGTCTGTCTTTTGCAAGATCTGCTCAATCACAAGTACAATGGAGAACCGTGGGGGTCCTGGGCTTTCTAAACCACTGAGTCCTCCTCCAATTCTTCTCCAGTTTACCTGAGACTTACACTCCGCCCCCCCCTCGCACAATCTGCTTCCTTTCACAGAAAGAAAATATTCTTATAGATAAAGAAGACCTCTGCAGCACATTACTTCAGGAAAACAAACAAGACCCTTTGTTGTTATTACTGATCTGATCAAACCTTTTGTATTTATGACCACTGGTTAAAACAAAGAAAGTACTTAGAGTTGGGTAATCATGAAATTAACTCCCCCCCCATCTTGATATCTGAATCAAATCCAGGGCTTCATGTACTCTTCCACCTGGCCACTCCCCCAAACTCTGGGACTATAAAGGATTACTTCTATCTTCAGCTACTGTGTACTAAATCAACTCTCTGCAATTTTTGTTTTCAGTACTTGAAAACGTTTAAAGCCAGCTACTGAGAAAGCTTACAGTGGAGGAGGATCCCGATTAGAACCAGCTTGTCTATGATAGAATGCTAGCTATTCAGAGGCTGAGGCTTGAGGAACATGGTTCAAAGCCAGCCTGGGCAGGAAAGTCCATGAGATTCTTACCTCCAATCGACTACCAAAAAAGCTGTAAGTAGAGTTGTAGGTCCAGTGATAAAGTGCTAGCTTTGAGCAAAAAACAAAGCTCAGGGACAGTGCCAAAGCCCTGAGTTAAATCCCAGGACTGGCTGGCATGTGCATGCATGCACGCGCGCGCACACACACACACACCAAAAACATAACTGAGCAAATATCCATAGGAGACATTTCAGGGAATTCTCTAAAAGCATAGATCAACTAGCCCACTGAGCTAAAGTCATTCTCAGAATACCAAGCCTGCCATATCATGTCGTAATTTCTTGTTTCTCCTTTTCAACCCTTCCAACTCTAGGCACTGAAGAGTTAAAGTCTGTAACTTCATCTCTTCTGACACTCGGATACCTTGTTTTAATACTGTCTTTAGAAAGCAGCTGGCTCCCAGTAGTAGAGAACCTGACATTAGAGACCCACCAATAAAATAAATCACTTCAGCTCAAAATCGATCTGCTTAATTGTCAGTGCTTAATATTTAACTTTCAAATTGAAACTAAACCTCTTAAATGTAGTGTTTTCCCATTTAAAAAAAAAAACTTGGCTTCTCCCCCACCCCCAGCCCAAGGGCTCCTCAACAAAAGGTATTCAACTAACCAATTATGCACGCAAACCACTCATTTTCACATGCAAATATCTTTCACCTTATCCTTTTGTACATTTGAATGTGATTTTTACATTTAAAGTCCAGTAGCCCAGGCATTAGGGATCCCAGCCTGTGGGCTAGGGATTAAGATTTGGTTTCTAATTATCATTTCCTTTTGGTGGTAATGTGTTTGTTCCTTATTAGTGACACTCACTGGCTGAGACCTAAACCAGATTAAAAGAAACGCCTTTGATTTGCCTGGTTTCAAAGATACAAAAGAATTTCTCACTTTGGAAAATCCCCACCGAGTTTTGGGTGGAGAATGTCTCACCTCGGAATGGTGATATTCTTCACTATAACTTAGGCTGTTAGGAATTCTTCAACTTTAAAAGATCTGGTTGCTTGTTACCACTTTCTGTAAGGTAGTAAGTCTCAAACTATTGTGAAAGTGCTCAATTCCAGAAGAAGGGGACATCGACAATGAGGAGAAAAGAAACACCACAAATTAAAATTGTGTCTAGTGTTTTTGATATATACGGCTACAAGTATACTTGTTAAAATTGGATACATTGTTTAGTATTGGAAATTCTGCTTAAAACTGGATCTTTGAATATATTTGCAGTTAGTGCAGGTATCTCATGATGGTGCATGATTAAAACTTCAATTAATAACCACTGGAATCTATTTTGAAGTTACACAAATCAATATTGCTTTGGATTGATGTCTTAGTCATCCCTATATTTACAAATTGGCAGGTGAAAGTAAAAGTGATTTAACATTAAAGCATGCCACCTGCATTGTTTCAATACAAGACAGATATAAGGATGGCTTTTTTTTTTCCTTATCCTGGGACATAAAATCAGGGCCTGGCCACTAGCCCTGAGCCTAGCATTCTACCACTTGAACCAGAGCTACACTTGCAGATTTTTAGGTAGTTTATTGGAGATAACAGTGTCATAGACTTCCCTGTCCAAGCTGACTTCAAACCACAATCCTTAGTTCTCAGCCACCTAAGTAGCTACGATTATAGACATGGGCCACCAGCAACTGGTTCTGGATTGTTTGTTTTTTAATTAAGCAGATTTAATGATGTCTTTTCTCACGCAAAAGATTTTGTTAGTAAAGGCATTTTCTAACCCCAAACTAACTCTGTTACCCAACCTCTCCAAATAACTTTCTGTGTGCATGTGTGTAAATCCTGGGGCTTGAACTTTGGGCACAGGCACTGCCCTGAGCTTTTTTTACTTGAGCCACAGCTCCACTTCCAGCTTTTCAGGTAGTTAACTGAACATGAGTTTCATGGGCTTTACTGCCCAAGCTGGCTTCAAACCATGAGGCTCAGATCTTAGCTTCCTGAGTGCCTAGAACTATAGGCGTGAGCAAGACTTCCAAATAACATTTTTGTTTTCCCATTTCAACTCATCCTCTTTTAGATAAGAGCTAAAATGAAAAATAAAAAGTCTCAACTGAAGTTAAACATCTCTTCAAATGTACTTTAACATTTTCTTCTTATTTTTGCATTCCCTCTAGAGATCCAGTCCTGGCACTACTCTTAAGATTAATGTTACTTTTCAATTGGTTTAATTTTTTTTTTTGGGTCCGGTTGTGGGGCCTGAACTCTGGGCCTGGGCGCTGTCCCTCAGCTCTACCACTTGAGCCACAGCGCCACTTCCGGCTTTTTTCTTTTTG
>NW_012267286.1:4006645-4009019 GCF_000151885.1 Dipodomys ordii
TTTCTTTCTTTCTTTCTTTCTTTCTTTCTTTCTTTCTTTCTTTCTTTCTTTCTTTCTTTCTTTCTTTTCCTGGTCCCAGAGCTTGAGCTCTGGGTCTGGGCACTGTCCCTGAGCTCCTTTTGCTCAAGGTTAGTGCCACTTGAGCCACAGCACCACTTCTGGCTTTTTCTGTGATTAAGTAGAAATAAGAGTTTCACAGACTTCCATGCCCAGGCTGGCTTCAAACTCAGCCTCCTGAGTAGCTAATATTACAGGTCTAAGTCACTGGCACCGGGCTGAGATCCTTACTTTCAATTAACCACCAAAAAGCTGGAAGTAGAGCTGTGGCTCAAAGTTGTAGAGTCCTAGCCTTGAGCAAAAAGGCTCAAGAGACAGCATTCAGGTCCTGAGTTCAAACCCCTTAATCACCACCAACAAAAACCACCCACATTCAGTTGTCAAGGGCAATGTTTATGTATTCCTATGGTCTGACTATCAATAGCATGTTCTTCTGCAGAACTTTGCCTTGTCAAATTCCTCTCTAGCTATTGATGTTATTTCTAAGTATCATTCCATTATCCCAGGACTTTTCTAATATACTCTAAATATGTATGCATGCATACACGTAAATAGCATAATACCTGTGTATATGGGTCTTCGTGTCTCTATGTTTTGGGCTAGATTAACAGAGAATATATGTATGCATGTATGTATGTATGTATGTATGTATGTATGTATGTATGTCAGTTGTAAGGCTTGAACTCAGGGCTTGGATGTGTCCCTGAGTTTTTGTGTTCAAGGCTAGTGTTCTACTACTTTGAGCCACAGCTCCACTTCTGGTTTTCTGGTGGTTAATGAGAGATAAGAGACTCAAGGACTTTCTTGCCCAGATTGGCTGTGAATCACAACTCTCAGATCTCAGCCTCCTGAGTAAAGAGAATCACAGGCATTAGCTACCAGCACCCAGCTCAACAGAGAATTATTGTTATGTGTTCTCAATTCATCTGCTGTGTGGGACCAAAGTAAGTATGTGGTAAAGAAAAACTGAAAGTACAAACACAAATTAAACTTCTCTTTGTCAGAGCTATTTATGTCCATTTCTAACTAATTTAGAATACATGAAAAGGGCTGGGAAGGTGGCTCAGTGGTGGAGTGCTTGCCTTACATGCATGAGGCCCTGAGTTCGATTCCTCAGTACCCCATAAGTAGAAAAGGCTGGAAGTGGCTCTGTGGCTCAGGTGGTAGAGCATTAGCCTTGAGCTGAAGAGCTGAGGAACAGCACCTACGCCCAGAGTTCAGGCCCCATGACCAACAAAAAAAAAAAAAAGAATGCATGAAAAACTGAAGCTCTTTAGAAACAGCTCAAGAAATACAAGGCAGAGTCAGGAGATGTAAGATGATAAAACATTGTGTGAGTTTACAGCTTTTTGATTTAAATTTGAGAAAAATAATAGTTAACATTCAATCATAATACGTGCAAGAAATGCAAATCTCTCTCAGCCGCATTGACTTTCTCTTCCAGAAGAAAGTCAGTTTTAGAGACCACGCTAGAGGCCATGGTTTAGATTCATGTCACCCCTTGTGACTCGCTCATCATTCACACAATGACTTTGCTTTTGATATCACTTCTTTGGATGCTCACAATGTCACTGCCATCACTCCTGCCTTCGTGTTGCTAGGTAGACATAATAAACCTTGACACTTCCATGGCAGAATTCACAGTCTCATTGCTACTCTCTCTTAGAAAAAGAGCTGTCTTCAGAATCACTTCTGATCTCTGCTTCACCCACACTCCTGCGTAAAAGCCCACAGCTTTTGTCCAACTTTATAATACACGACCTTCTTCAAGAAAGCCAGATAGGATAATAAGGCAGTCTAGTATCTTCTCCACAAGGGTGCCATACCTCTCCCCTAGAAGTGCCAGGGAATTAATTCTCCATCCCCCATCTCATCCTGTCCTCAACACCCATCCTTCCTCTTTCCAGAGACTGACCTGAGAATCAGGGCTTCGGCACCTGAGGGATTTGGGGATTCTATATTCTCTACAGCACGACAAGAATATAGGAGCCGGTTACCAGTGGCTCACACATGTCATCCTAGCTACTCAAGAGACTGAGATCTGAGGATCATGGTTCGAAGCCAGCCGGGGTAGAAAAGTCTGTGAGGCTTTTATCGCCAATAAACCACCAAAAAAACAGAAGTACCACTGTGGTACCACAAGTGGTAGAGCACTAGCCTTGAGCAAAAGAAGTTCAGGGAAAGCGCCAGGCCATGAGTTCAAGCCCTAGGATCATCATCATCATAAGAAAGAAAGAAAGAAAGAAAGAAAGAAAGAAAGAAAGAAAGAAAGAAAGAAAGAAAGAAAGAAAGAAAGAAAGAAAGAAAGAAAGAAAGA
>NW_012267286.1:4009324-4013914 GCF_000151885.1 Dipodomys ordii
GCTCAAGTGGTAGAGCGCTAGCCTTGAGCTGAAGAGCTGAGGGACAGCGCCCAGGCCCACGACCGGACCAAAAAATAAATAAATAAAGGGACCAATGGATGTGGGATTTTCCTCAATACTGAGAAAATCCCACAGCACTTTTCAGAAAGCAACTAAGGAAAATATCTGATACTAGAGCTATTATAGCCTGGGCTCTCATGTAAAAGCCACAGCCAAATGTAAATTCTTTTTATTTTTTTGTGAATCATGGGGCTTGAATTCTAGGCCTGAGAGCTGTCCCTGAGCTCTTTTCATCACTACCACTTTGAGCCACAGAGCCACTTCCACTTTTCTGGTGGAGATAAAGAGTCTCAAAGACTTTCTTGCCCGGGCTGGCTTTGCACTGCAATTCTCAGATCTCAGACTCCTGATTGGCTAGGCTTACAGGTGTGAGCCACCAGAGCCCAGCTAAATGTAAGTTCTTTAGTGTATAATGGCTTTACTGTTTCCAACATAACTTCTAGGTAATGAACTAGACACTGGTAGCTCATACTGTAACCCTCAGGAGGCTGAGATCTGAGGATAACAGTTTGAAGCCAGCATGAGCAGAAAAGTCCATGAGACACTTATTTGCAATGAACTACCAAAAAGCTGAAAGTGGAGCTGTGACTCAAGTAGTAGAGCACCAACTTTGAGCAAAAGAGATCAAGGACAGTATCCAGGCCCTGAGTTCAAGCCCAGTACTGGCACACATGCGTGCATGCACACATACACACACACACATGCATACAAGTCAAATGATACCATTGGGTTAAAAAAAAAAAAGCTAATAATAAAGATACAGACTGAAGAGGCATCTTGGCGGATGGGGGTAATGGAAGAAGACTAGACACAGGAAATGAAAATCAATAATGGAAAACAGATACTGAAAGATGCTAATATATACCAACAAGAAAAGGAAGAGGAAGTGACTGGGAGAATGATACAGTAACACTGATGGGAAACCCCTGAAGGAGCCCTGATCATGAGTATAACTGTACAATTCAGCTTTTGAATGACGTACCAGTCTTACCTCTCCTGTGAACTTCCCCAAATGCTGTGCTCAACCATTCAGGGGCCTTCTTAAATATCCTATGCCTTCTACTTCAACACGTTTGTACCTGCTGTTTCCTTACCTGGAATTCTTATCTTTTCTTAATCATATCGCAAGCTCTTACTCTTGCTATTCATTTGCTTTGTTTTGTTCAAGTCCTAGGGCTTGAAATCAGTGGCTAGGTGCTGTCACTGAGCTTTTGTGCTCAAGGCTAGTGTTCTGTGCTCTACCACTTGAGCCATAGCTCTTTTTTTTTTTTTTTGTCTGTCATGGGGCTTGAACTCTGAGCCTGGGTGCTGTCCCTCAGCTCTTCAGCTCAAGGCTAGCACTCTACCACTTGCGCCACTTCCAGCTTTTTCTGCTTATGTGGTGCTGAGGAATTGAACCCAGGGTCTCATGTATGCAAAGCAAACACTCTACCACTGAGCCACCTTCCCAGCCCCCTGGTAATTTTCTTGACTCAGTCTCTCAAGTGCTCGGATTTCAGGCATTCTTTATCATGCCTGGCATCTTCATCTTTCTTCAGGTAGCTAGCTGGGATCTTTGCTGAATTCTGCAAGTAAATAAAGACTTCACCCCTCCTCAGCTTACCCCCCACACAGCATCGAATTATAGCTGCATTATTAAAATCATCACATCTTGTTATATTTTCACACTACTCCCATGGTTTCATGTGCATTGATTCACCACATATTTTCAGGCCTCACATGGTAGCTGGTATATGGTGGCAGTATTTACACGCACTGTAGAAGGGACACAGGCTTTCACAACTAACACATAAGAGTCTGGAGTTCTTGTTCTGCCATTTATTTGTCTGTATAATCTGGAGCAGACAAGCTTAGTTTCTTTAAGTGGGGGTAATTAGCCATGTGTCAGTGGCTCATGCCTATAAGATCTGAGGGTTAAGGTTCAAAGCCAGCCCAGGCAGGAAAAGTCTGAGAGACTTATCTTCAGTTAACCACCAAAAAGTTGGAAATGGAGTTGTGGCTAAAGAGATAGAGCACCAGCTCTGTAAGAAATAGGGCTCAAGTACCAATTCAATCCCCAGTACCGAAAGATAGATAGATAGATAGATAGATAGATAGATAGATAGATAGATAGATAGATAGACAGACAGACAGACAGACAGACAGACAGACAGATTAACTGACTTACAGGATAGACAGGAGAATGCAATGAAACAGCTCGTAAAAGAAGCTTGTCATATGGTTTGGCCTATATTCCAGCTTAGTAGTTAGGATCACAGGTGTGAGACACTGGTGCTCACTTCCCCATAAAATCTTTTGTACTCCAGATGAAAGAATTAAGTCAGCTATCCAAGGATCTGGCTTTTTTTTATTTAAAAAAAAAAAAAAAAGATAAGACCTTCTACGTTGGCCGTGAGGTCCCTTATCCAACTGGAAGTCTGATTTTGTCAATACCCTTTGTGCCCCCCACCCCCAAGTTCCAGGGCTTGAATTCAGGGCTACTCAGGAGGCTGAGATCTGAGGACCATGCTTCAAAACCAATCCTGAGTGGAAAAGTCCAATTAACCAGCAAAATGTTGGGTTGGAGATGAGGCTCAAGTGGTAGAGTGTCAGTCAAGCAAGTACCAAGTCCTGAGCTCAAACCCCAATATTAGAAAATAGAAGAAGAAAAGAAGGGGTGAGTTGGGAGGGATGGGTAAGAATGTTGAAGGGTAACATTGATCAAAACTCATTGTATTCATAAACAATTTTGTAGAACGGTAACTTCTTTGTACAACTGCTTAAAAATAATAGAAATATTTTTAAAAGGAAAGAAAAGAAATAATAAACTATGACACATTTCTAAACAAATATGTAACAGCTGGGAGGCTGAGAATCATGGTTCAAAGCTAGCACAGGCCAGGAAGTCTGTGAGACTCTTTTTTTTTTTTTTTGTCGGTCGTGGGGCTTGAACTCTGGGCCTGGGCGCTGTCCCTCTGCTCTTCAGCTCAAGGCGAGCGCTGTACCACTTGAGCTACAGCGCCACTTCCGGTTTTCTGGTGGTTTATTGGTGATAGGAGTCTCACGGTCTCACGGTCTCTCGGTCTCTCCTGCCCTGGCTGGCTTTGAACCGCGATCCTCAGATCTCAGCCTCCTGAGTAGCTAGGATTACAGGTATGAGCCACCAGCGCCCAGCTATCTGTGAGACTCTTAACTGCAAGGAACCATCAAAAAAGCCAGCAGTGAAGCTGTGGTTTAAATGGTAGAGTACCAGACTTGAAAGAAAATGCTAAGGGGCAGCACTTAGGCCCTGAGTTTAAGAGCTAGGGCACACACACACGTAACAAACAAAAACAAAAGGTACGTATCATAATGAAATGACTAGTAATATTTTTTTCTTTTTGGTCAGTTGTGGGACTTGAACTCTGGGCCTAGGCGCTGTCCCTCAGCTCTTCAGCTCAAGGCTAACACTCTACCACTTGAGCCATAGTGCCATTTCCAGTTTTCTGGTGGTTAATTGAAGATAAGAGTCTCATAGACTTTCTTGCCTGGGCTGGCTTTGAACCATGATCCTCAGATCTCAGCCTCCTGAGTAGCTAGGATTACAGGTGTGTGCCACCAGCATCCAGCAATTTTTTTTTTAAATAGTAGAATGTACAGCACTGTGTATAGTAGCACCCATTTAATATTTTTTTAAAGGAGGAGGAGTGTACACAAGAATTTTTTTTTACTCACCTACCATATTTCTAGAGAGATGTATACAAAGTAGTTACTCCTGGAGTAGGTGATTATAGGCTTTGAGTTTGGGGTATGTTTACTTTTCCTATCTAAAATATGTTATTACCATAAAGCCATTACTTCTTCAATTAAAAAAGTTCAATAAAATTGAGTTTTAAAAACTTAACTTTATTAGTGTAATGGATAATTAACCAAGACACTTAGGATACAAACAATTCTAATAAAAAGTATGTTTTTTCATAGCATATGCATCTATAATATTTTATTGTTTATTGAGTACTTACACAATCATTATCATTAGAGGAATTTGGCTTTGCTACACAAGCCATCTCCCACTAAGCTATATGACCAGCTTTCCATTAGAATCTAATAATGGGCCTATGAAGTCAAGATTATTCCCATTTTCTAGATTATAAAACTAAACCTCACAAGATTGTATATAGTTCACTCAGTTATTCAGAAAGCATTGGAAAGTTAACCACACAGTCTGGTTTCTAACTTTTGTGTTAATTCCCAGGAAAATGGTTTTCTTGACTTTTAGTCTTGTTCTAGGGGAAGGGAAACAATATTCATGTTATATTCATATAACAAAATCCACTGAATAGTTGCAAAGTGTTGAGCATTAATTAATTTAAAGCTTGTATTACTTAATCCTTATATTGATTTTATTAGCAAATACTACTGTGATCCCATTCACAAATAAAGAAATAATTTATTTAACAAATAGGCTAAATAAGCCGGGCGCTGGTGGCTCACGCCTGTAATCCTAGCTACTCAGGAGGCTGAGATCTGAGGATCGCGGTTCAAAGCCAGCCCGGGCAGGAGAGACCGTGA
>NW_012267286.1:4013964-4022301 GCF_000151885.1 Dipodomys ordii
AAAGAAAGAAAGAAAGAAAGAAAGAAAGAAAGAAAGAAAGAAAGAAAGAAAGAAAGAAAGAAAGAAAGAAAGAAAGAAAGAAAGAAAGAAAGAAAGAAAATGAAATGACACAGATCAATTACTATCTACTTATAAATATAATAAACAAAGATGAAAAATACAATGACTAGGATTTAAGAATCTTAACTGGCAAAATAAAATTTTAAAAAATATCACACTAAAAAAAAAAAAAAAGAAGTGCTTCAAGTCATTAATAAACCAAACAAAGAAAATGACAAATACTATGAACAGATGTTCACAAACAAGGAAATAGAAATGGCAAACTTACAAAAATGTTTGGCCTAGCTGGGCACTGGTAGCTCATGCCTATAATCCTAGCTATTTAGGAAGCTGAATATCATGGTTTGAAGCCAGCCTGGTTAGGAAAGTCTGGGAGACACTGATCTTCAATTAATCACCCAAAACGAGAAAAGAATCTCTGGCTCAAGTAGTACTAGCCTTGAGCACGATAGTTCAGAGACAGCGCTCAAGCCCTGAGTTCAATCACAACCAACAAAAAAAAGTGTTTGGCCCAGTAAAATATGAGGACCCAAGGAATAATTTTGTCTGGCTTTATTTATTTATTTATCTATTTATTTTTATGCAGATCCTGGGGCTTGAACTCAGTGCTTAGGCACTGCCCATGAGCTTTAGTGCTTATTAAGATCCATCAGTACCATCCCAGGAGACCATGCGGAGGCAGGCAGGCAGGCAGACAAGAAAGATTATTATAAGGTTTACTTGAGGGGCCATATCTCCCCCAGGAGAGGGAGCAAATTGGCATCTGCCCCTATCCAGGTGAGTAGCTCTGGGGGTAGTGGCTATGCAGGTAAATCTGGGGTGGGGGGAGAGTGGCCAACCATATGGCAGGAACTCTATCTAGGGCAGGGAGGAGCTCAGATCTTGGTGGAACTGAGGAACAGATAATGCCAACAGTGCTCAATGCTAGCACTCTACCACTTGGGCCACAGCTCTACTGGCTTTTTTGTGGTTAACTGGAGATAAAAGTTTCACAAACTTTCCTTCCCAGGCTAGCTTTGAACTGAGTCCTCAGATCTCAGCCTCCTAGGTAGCTAGAATTACAAACTTTAGCCACCGGTGTGCCTGGTCTATTTTTTTATGTTTTTTTTTATTGTAAAAATACTGTACAGAGGGGTTACAGTTACATGAGCAAGGTGATGAGTACATTTCCTATTAAGCATTTTGCCTCCTCCTTTGTTTTTCCCCTACCATCCCTTCCCTCCCACCTCCAACTACACTCCCAGCCTCCTACCGCCCCCACCCCTCCCCGGCCTAAATTGTAAAGTTCATTTTTCAACATAGTGTCTTTTATATCTCATTGTTACCATGGGTCAACCTGTATCCCTATTTAAACATTTTGTTTTTTCCCTTCCCCTCCCCAAATTAGAGAAGTGTATATACAAGATGCAGGGCACAGGAATCAAATACAGTGAAAACAGGGATTATACCATGGGGGAGGAACACACAAAGCAACAAAAAAAAATCACATGGTACCTTATAAATACATTAGAAACAGTAGCAAGAAAGAAAAAACCTCTTGTGTCCCTATCTTGGGGTTGATTTCGCTTAACATCATCTTATCTGGTCAGATGTACATAGTTTTGACCTTTTCTGCTTGTCCTAGACATATACTATTTATTGCAAATAAGGGAAACCATGGGACCTATGTTTCTTTGGGCCTGGCTTACTTCACTTAATACAATTTTTTCCAAGTCTTTCCATTTCCTAACAAATGGGGCAATGTCATTCTTTCTGATGGAGGCATAGAATTCCATTGTGTATATATACCACATTTTCTTGATCCATTCATCTACTGAGGGGCATCTGGGTTGGTTCCATATCTTAGCTATGGTAAATAATGCTGCAATAAACATAGTTGTGCTGGTAGCTTTAGTATGGTCTTGTTTGTGATCATTTGGGTAAATGCCCAAAAGTGGGATTGCTGGGTCATAGGGGAGCTCTATGTGGAGTCTTTTGAGGAACCTCCATACTGCTTTCCAAAGTGGTTGAACAAGTTTACATTCCCACCAACAATGAAGTAAGGTTCATTTCTGTCCACATCCCCTCCAGCACCTGTTGTTATTAGAATTCTTGATTATAGCTATTCTAACTGGGGTGAGGTAGAATCTCAATGTTGTTTTGATTTGCATTTCTTTTATGGCTAGAGAGGTTGAGCATTATTTCATGTGTCAATTGGCCATTCTTATTTCCTCTTTGGAGAAGTTTCTTTTTAAGTCTTTAGCCCACTTATTTATTCGTCAGTTGTTTCTTTGAGGATTTGTTGTTGGGGGATTTAATTTTTTGAGTTCCAAGTATATTTTAGATATGAGAACCCTTGTCCATTGTATGGCTAGTGAAGATCTTCTCCCAATCTGTGGGCTTTCTATTGATCTTGATAGCTATGTCCTTTGCCATGCAGAAGCTCTGCAATTTCATGCAATCCCATTTGTCCAACCTTTCTTTGATTTGTTGTGTTTCTGGGTCTCTGTTAAGAAAATTTCGGCCTGTGCCAAGGAGAACTAGGGTTTCTCCTTTTCCTTTCTGTAATGTTTTCAGAGTGTCTGCTTTGACTCAGAGGTCTTTGATCCATTTGGAGTTGATTCTGGTCAGGGTGATATATAAGGATCTAGCTTTAGTTTTCTACAGGTGATTAACCAATTTTGTGCCTGGCCTATTTTTATTCTTTTATTTTTTTTTCTCAAGACAGGCTTGCAGTATAGCCCAAGCTCTGAATTTATAATCCTCTTCCCTCAGCCTCCTGAATGCTGAGATTACAGGCATAAAATCCAAGCTCTACTGGGGCTCCAAACCAGACTTAATTTGTGCTAGGCAGAGTCTGAGATAGATACTCAACTCCAGAAAGCACATATTTCTATTTTATTTTTTATGTTTTTTTTTTTTTTTTATCAGTTGTAGAGCTTGAACTCTGGGCCTGGGCGCTGTCCCTGAGCTCTTCAGCTCAAGGCTAGCTCTCTACTACTTGAGCCACAGAGCCACTTCAGCTTTTTCTGTTTATGTGGTGCTGAGGAATTGAACCCAGGGCCTCATGAATGTGAGGCAAGCACTCTACCACTGAGCCACCTTCCCAGCCTGAGAAAGCACATATCTTTAAGTAAAAGTCAAAATTAAAAATTAAAGGATATATAAGTAATAATTTAATAAATATACTGAGTTAAAAGGATTATATCTCTAATGAATTTGTTAACTAAAGAGAACTGCTCTATCTCTAAAAGAAGTCATAAAACACCACTAAAATGATCAGACTGGGCCTGGCGGGGGGGTGTAGCTCAGTGGGAGAATACTTACCTAGCATGTGCAAGGCCCTGAGTTAGATCCTCAGCACTGAACAGAAACAAAAACAGGTAATCCTGGAGTTTTTATTTTCATGGGGGGGGTGATGGAAGGGAGGTATTCTTTTTGGTTTGTTTATGCCAGCACTGAGGCTTGAACTCTGGACAGTAGGCACTGTCACTTAGCTTTTTCTCCACATAACCACCAACCAGCTGTGAAGTGGAGGTATGGCTCCAGTGATAGAGCACCAGCATTACCTGCAAAGCAAGAAGCATGAGGCCCTGAGTTCACACCACTCTTTTTCACTGGGATGAAAAGAAAAAAAAAACCATAATCCAGGGTTTTTTTAAATTCTAACCACAATTTTAATGCTGAGCTATGTTTTCATGTACATCATTTTCTCATAATTTAGGTAACACATACTATCGCTATGAGAATGAACTCTTTCTTGATTCAGTTTTAGGCCGATAAGAACACATTATGCTGTATCATTAGTAACAACTAATAACAGTAATAATCTAATAAGTGTAATGCAATTTAAGACACTTCACAAATAAACAAAAATTAAACCAAAGTGGGCAGAATGCCCAGATCACTTCCTACACACACACACACACAAATAGAACTAGAAAAGTAAAAATGGAAACAAGCATCTCACTATAGTGGTGGTTATTTGGGGATGATAAAACAATCCCAGATATAGTCTATAAGACTCTTATCTCCAATTAACCACGAAAAAGGAAAAAGTGAGCTGTGGCTGAAGTGGTAGAGAAAAAAAGTAAAAAAGCTAAAAGACAGAGCCCAGGCCCTGAGTTGAGGCCCCACAATCGACAAAAAAAGAAAAAGAGAAGGAAAAAGGAAAAAAGAATGAGAGAAAAGAGAAAGGAGAAAGAGAAGAAAGAAGAAAAGGGAAGGAAGGAAAGAAGGAAGGATTTGAAATCTATTCTTTTAAGAAAACAAAAACAGGGCTGGGAAGATGGCTCAGTCGTAGAGCACTTGCCTTGCATGCATGAGGCCCTGGGTTCGATTCCTCAGCACCACATAAGCAAAAAGAAAAAAACCGGAAGTGGCGCTGTAGCTCAAGTGGTAGAGCGCTTGCCTTGAGCTGAAGAGCTGAGGGACAACGCCCAGGCCCAGAATTCAAGCCCCATGACCGACAAAAAAAAATAGGCTAAATAGCTTGCGTTAAGTTACATACTTATAAGCTAGGTTCAGTAGCTCACACCTATAACCCCAACTACTCAGGAGACATAAATCAAGAGGCAAACCTGAGCCAAAAGTTACCAAGACTCCATCTCAATAACCAAGTCCAGCATGCTGGCATGTTCCTGTGATTCCATCTATGGTTGGAGGCATAGGTAAGAAAAATTATGATCTGAGGCCTGCCTGGCAAAAAGTGTCAGACCAGTTGTAAAAAATAACTAAAGAAAAAAGGGCTGGAGTTGTCATTCAAGTAGTAGAGCACCTATCTAGCAAGTATGAGGCCCTGAGTTCAAACCTCAGTGTCACCAAAAAGTAATATGATAGCAGGGTATCAGTGGCTCACACCTGTAATCCTAACTACTCAGGAGGTTAAGATCTGAGAATGGCAGTTCAAAGCCAGCCAGGGCAGGAAAGTCCATGAGATTCTTACCTCCAATGAGCCAGAAAAAGCCAGATGAAAAGCTCTGGCTCAGTACATAAATTTTATAAAATATATATAACTATATGTCATTTATTTTATTAATTAATAAAATAAAGCTATACAGCTGTGAAAAAATGAAACCAGACTTTACAGAAGACATGTGGACACTTAGGCCTTGCCGTAAATGCCTGTCTGCATCCAATAAATGGCTGTGCTTGGGTGCAGGAGTGCATAAGTAGGCCTCACAGTCTACCCTCTGGGCAAAGGGATGAAAGGAAAGTTCTGCTCCAGCTTGGATACAGGAAGGTGGCCAGGGAGGCAGGGAAGGAATTCAGTCCCTGACTCTTCAGAGCACAGCTGAGTATGTGCAGCCATCTCTGAGCAAGGCCCTGCCCCACACCATGCTCCCTCACTGGAAAGCATGAGGCTAGGGGAGGCCTGAACAATAGGGATGTAAAGCCCGGGCCACTGCTGTCGGGACTAGAGAATGCAACACTCTGATACTCAAACACTAGTCCTGAACTTTTGTGATACATTGATTCAGGAAAATTTAAGTTAAAAGGTATTCCCTGTGAAATTAATTCTGAGAGAGGAGAGGAGGAGAGAGAAAGAAAGAAAAAGAAAGAGGAAGGAAGGAAGGAAGGAGAAAGAACGAAAGAACGAAAGAAAGAAAGAAAGAACGAAAGAAAGGAAGGAAGGAAGGAAGGAAGGAAGGAAAAAGGAAAGAAGGAAGAAAGAAGGAAAGAAAGGACACAGACAGACAGACACACATCTCCACATAAAATGGGCCAGAGAATCATTGGCCTTCTGAAATGAGACTGTAATAATAGTTATATAACTCTTAGTACTTGCAAAACTCATCAAATCAAATCCAGGCACTGGTGGCTCCTGCTTGTAATCCTATCTACTCAGGAGGCTGAGATCTTAGGAACACAGTTCCAAGCCAGCCCAGGCAGGAAAGTCCATGAGACCCTAGTCTCTAATTAATCACAAAAAAAGTCAGAAATGGTGCTGTAACTCAAGTGGTAGAATGCTGGTCTTGAGCAAAAAGAGTTTAGGGATAGCACCCAGGCCTAGAGTTTAAGGCCTAGGACTGACAAAAAAAAATCATAAAATGATATAGAAAGTGAATTTTGCTACGTATACATTAAAAACAAAATTTAAATATCTCACTAATGTGTATACTTGGCTAGATTAATTTATTGCTTCATTCCAGCCCTTCACTGTCTAAATAATTCTCTCTTATAATTTAGCTCTTACATTTAGTGGTTCACACTCATAATCTTAACTCCTTGGGAGGCTGAGATCTGAGGATTGAGGTTCAAAGCCACCTTGGATTTCAAAGTCTAGGAGACTTTTATCTCCAACTAAACACCAAAAAGCTAGAAATAGAAGTATGTATGGCTCAAATGCTAGAGTACTAGTTTTGAGAGGAAAAAGCTAAGGGACAGTGCCCAGGCCTTGAGTGCAAGCCCCAGTTCTAGCACACACAAGTGTATGTATGTTTATATATGCACATGTACATATCCATTTATGCATCCATACATATATGTATGTAGATATAGATACATAGAACCTGTTCTTGGTGTTTTGCAATGCTAGGGATTGAACCCAGGACCTTAATCATGCTAGGTAGGCATTGTACCATTAAGATGCAGCATCAACTCAATATACATCTTGACAAGCATTAAAAAAGAACAAAATAATAGCAAAACCAGGAGGAAGAGGAAGAGGAGGATGAGGAAAAGGAAGAGGAGGAGGAAGAGGGAGAAGAAGGAGGAGGAGGAGGAAGAGGAGTGGGGGAGAGGAGGGAGAGGGAGGAGGAGGAGGAAGAGGAGAAAGAAAGAAGGAAAGAAAGAAAGAAAAAGAAGAAAAGAAAGAAAGAAAGAGATAGAAAGAAAGAAAGAAAGAGATAGGAACAAAGAAAGGAAGGGAGGAAAGGAGAGAGGGAAAGAGAAAGAGAGAAGGAAGGAGAAAGAAAGAACCTTGAAAATATAAGCTAGCTCTTTGTTTCTTTATGTCTATTCAAGAAGATTCTCCATTAGTACAAATTATTCTCAGGATGATCTTTCCCAAGACTTTGGAGGAAGCTGCAGGAGCAGTTGAGCAGCTCCCAGGAGGAGCAAAAGCTGAATGAAGACTTGAGCTCTGCTCTCAGCCAACACAACGCTGGAGAAATGATCCCTTATGGTAGCCAGAAGTAAATGTGGACTTCGAGTTATTCTCATGTGATGGATTTCAGTAACAAAAATCATTTCAACAGTGCTATAAATCCTGTCATCAAATCAGGGCAACCCAAAAGGGAACCCCATGAGAACAGTTATAGATAGCTAGGAGTAACAAGAGGGCTGAATGGAGCCCCCTTAATAGCCAGGATGCTGGAAAATGAGAAGAGGAAGACAGCCAACAACAATAATTGGGAAGGAAGACACCATTAGGAAAAAAAAAGTTTCAACCCCTGGGTTTCAATTTCCTGGCTCTGCACTTGAGCATGTAGCTCAGTTTCCTGACTCCCACATTTTATCATCTGGAAAATGGGAATAACAATATCTCTTTTCTCAAGAGTGTTGAGAAAACCACCCTTCGATGAGAACTCTGCCTGGCTCATTGTAAATGTTTTATTACAGTCTTACTCTATGAGAGGTGTTTAAGTTAGTAGAGCAAAGGAAAAAACAAAACACTTTGCTGCTCTAAACAAAATAGTAGCAACATCTAGAGATCTGGGAAAAGACTGGTCATGAAATGAGATGGTCTCTACGTTTTGCTGGTACTATGATTGATGGAGGATGACTGATAACTCCTCCAGGTCTCACAATCATCGATTCCATGAGAATGCTCATCAGAAACCATCAGAAAGATGATAAGGGGTCTGGGAATGTAACATGCCTTACATGCATCCTGGGTTCAATTCTTCAGTACTACTTAAACAGAAAAAGTCAGAAGTGGCACTGTGGCTCAAGTGGTAGAGCGCTAGCCTTGAGCACAGAGAGGCTCAGGGACAGAGCCTAGGCTCTGAGTTCAAGCCCCAGGACGAGAGAGAGAGAGAGAGAGAGAGAGAGACAGAGAGAGGGAAAGAGGGAGAGAGAGAGATAGGGGAAGGGAGGGAGGGAGGGAAGGAGAAAGGGAGAGAAGGAAGGAAGGAAAGAAGATAAGGGCCAGAAATATGTTCCCAAGGTGCCTTGAACTTCAAGATATCAAAAAGTACTGAATTGATTGATTTAAATCCTTTAGGAATATGTCTCTTAACGTTTATAGAAAAACTACTCAATGCAGGCTGGGAAGGTGGCTCAGTGGTAGAGCGCTTGCCTTGCATGCATGAGGCCCTGGGTTCAATTCCTCAGCACCACATAAGCAAAAAGAAA
>NW_012267286.1:4022351-4053039 GCF_000151885.1 Dipodomys ordii
AGAGCACTAGCCTTGAGCTGAAGAGCTGAGGGACAGCGCCCAGGCCCAGAGTTCAGGCCCCACAACCAGACCCAAAAAAAGAAAAAAGAAAAACTACTCAAGAACTCAATTTCAGCCTGGACATTGGTGGCTCATGCCTGTAATCTTGGCTTCTAAGGAGGTTGAGTTCTGAGGATTGCAGTTCAAAGCCAGATCAGTCAAGAAAGTCTGTGAGACTCTTTTATTTCCAATTAACTACTAGAAAGCCAGAAAAAAAAAAAGGCACTGTGGCTCAAATTAATAAAGCACTAACCCTGAGCACAAAAGATCAAGGACAGCGCCCAGGCCCTGAGTTCAAATCCCAGGATCATCACACACACACACACACACACACACACACACACACACACACAAAGTATTTTTTTTTTTTAATTCCTCAATTACGAGCCGGGCGCTGGTGGCTCACGCCTGTAATCCTAGCTACTCAGGAGGCTGAGATCTGAGGATCGCGGTTCAAAGCCAGTCCGGGCAGGAGAGACCGTGAGACTCCTATCTCCAATAAACCACCAGAAAACTGGAAATGGCACTGTAGCTCAAGTGGTAGAGCTCTCGCCTTGAGCTGAAGAGCTGAGGGACAACGCCCAGGCCCAGAGTTCAAGCCCCATGACCGACAAAAAAAAAAAAATTCCTCAATTGCAAAAATATCATTTTAATATTTCTTTTATAAAGTTAGAAAATGTAAAGAATAAACCTGGGGCCAGATACAAAAGTATCTAACTTTAGTTCTAGCTACTCTGAAAGCTAAGGCAGGAACATCACAAGTTCAAGGCCATCCTGGGCAACTGGAACCCTGCCTCAAAAACAAAAAGTATTGGGAGGGTAGCTCAGTGGAAGAGTATTTGCTTGAATGCATGAGGCCCTGGGTTCAATTCCTCAGCACCACATAAGCAGAAAAAGCTGGAAGTGGAGCTGTGGCTCAAGTGATAGAGGGCTAGCCTTGAGCTGAAGAGCTGAGGGACAGCGCCCAGGCCCAGAGTTCAGGCCCTATGACCAGCAAAAGAAAAGAAAACAAAACAAAAACAGTATTGTAAAAGGGCTGAGGTTGTAGCTCAGTGGTAGAGTTCTCAGCACAGGTAAGGCACTGGGTCCAATCACCACAATTTCCACAATCATAAAGGAAAAATTAAATAATAAATAAATGAATAAGTAAACCTGAGTTGATATCCAGGAAATCTGTCTTCAGAGTTTGTTAACTAATTTCACACACACGTTTGGAAAGGTAGGTGAGACTTGCAATACTTACACTAGATATAAAATAAAAATAGAACTTTTACTAAGAGAAGGGAGAAAATGGAAATCTTTAATTTTTTAGAAGCATGAGAAGACAGTAAATGAAGAAAGTTTTTGTCTCTCCCTTAAAAGAATGGAGTTGAAGGTCATTTTAATTTTACCTTGTTTTTTAAGATTTTAACTGCATTATACAAAAACATTAGACTGTTTTAGGAATTTAACATTGTATAAGCATTTTCTGAAAAGCTTTAAAAACATCCAAAGATCAAGTTGTCAAATAGCATATCATTTGATATGTACTGTTAATAAGATAAATAATTAAATGAGACTAGAACTATAGTAGATCCAAATATGAACTCATTCAAACAGTAATACTTTGGGGTTTATACAAACTTAGGTATTACTTAGAATCCTTATTAGAGGAACACTCAAAACAAAATGGTAGGAAATAACTACTTTTCTTCTAAATAATATGAAAAAGACCCTATTAAACAATTCAAAGCAGCAAATAGTTTGAGGTTTGTCTTCATGAGAAGTACCTACGTGTTAATGAGAAAATTTTTTGTCTTCTTTGTTTTATCATCCTTTGGGTATTACTTTTATAATAAATTTTATAATAAATGTGTGTTGAATAAATGAATGTCCAAAGATCCTATTGTCATCCAAGTTAGTAGTTTAATATACCAACTCACTGGTTAATTTATATCCATTACAAACCTTTCTAAAATATTTTATTTCTGAATTTCCATTACATGAGCCAAACTATGACTGATACATTTATTGTTAAATTCCATGCCATGTCTTGAACTAAAATCCCTCAGTACTTTCTCTCCCAACATGGTTCAGACAGAGGAAAGCAATTCCTATTTTTTAAACTCATTCAACCCAGAACTGATTTGAAGAAGAAGAAGAAAAAAAAGAGAATAATTGAAGAACATGGAGAAACATGTCAGGGAAACAGTGACACGGTTAAAATACATTATGACTAAGGCATAAAATATTTCTCCAGTTAGCAAGATAACATATCCCTCCTATTTGTTTGTCTATTTCCAATTTGCTCAAAATCACTGATTCTGCAGCCAGAAGTTATCAGTCCCTCTGTTCTACCTGACTGGAATGACCAACAATTCCAGCAACCTATTTCTACATCCTATGCAAATTAATGCACCAATCACTACAAAAGTGCTTCTTTGTAAGGTCATATCAATGGAAAATCTAACCAGAGGACACCAGTCCATAACTTGAACGTTGAAGCATTATGCCATTTTACACAGCGTCTAATTATGAAGTCTTCCGAGTCAAGTGTGTACTCTGTCTGGAAAGCAGCAATGACCTTTCATGCAAGTATTTTCTAGTAACTATTTTCATACACACTGTTTCTGAGGTCAATTAATGTGCTCTAAATATAGAATGAGACTTTAGAGATGTAGCTATGAATGCTTATATTCTACCTAAATTAACATATTTAACATATTACACTTCCTCAATATCCCTGTACAAATATTAGTATCTGCATATATGTACAGACATAAATACATGAAAGATACATAGCTGAGCAGATACCAAAATGCTCTTTGCTTAAGATGTGATTTTTCTTGTATTTCGAGTAGCAATCATTCTACCTTCATTCTCATCTTCAGGAAAAATAATAGCTTCAAGCACCATTAAAAATACACTGTCATTAAATTAGAATCCTAAATTCTATAAGGATTTAAAACCTTGATAGTTTCTCAAGGATACAGACAGACATCAAATAAAAAGTACACATTAATTTTCAGTCATTGCATTAAAAATGTCCATAAACAAAGCCTACCCAAAGACTCCGCCCATATAGGTCTACCTTCAAGCATGAGAAATCCAATGTGTCTAAGTCCTTAAGTGTCACCCCAATTTTGCCATCATGTGTTCATAAATTCTGAAGTTCCTGGCTATTTTTTTAATTGTTTTGTCCTCACAATTTTCACACTGCCAAAAAATAAAAGCTATTCCTTTATTTATTTATTTATTTATTGGACATTACCTTCCTGGCCCAGATAGTAGTCACCTTGTTTCTAAACAAGGATTTAATTCTTTTTGGTAAGGAAGTTCCCTGTTTGCGGTCAATTAAGCCCTGTCTTACCTCATAGGAAATAAGAGACAATTACTTCCACTGTGACAATGTACCTTGCCATTGCTGTAGTTTCTGGCAATGGTAGCAGAGGGAGAAATAAAATAAAATAACCTTGTAGATACCAAATCACAGATCACAACCAGATGGAATACTCCCTTGTTTTAATATCACCATTCAAACAGAACACAGGACTTATTCAAAGAGCCAAGCACAGGTGCCTTCCCCATTTGCAAGGTTGGGGGCCAGCTGTCTGGGTCTCTTACAGGCGCCTGGAACCCAGGGCTGGCTGAAGGTGTTGGGGACAGCTCCATTATAAGTTGGGAACGGACGAAGCCCCCTCTGGACCTGGTTCTTGGCTCTCTGCTAGGGCTGACAGGGGACTGTCATAGTCAATCCTTCTCCAGGTCCCCCTAGATCTGAGTCTGGGGGTCTCCTCTGGGCCCCAGAGTTTCTTCTAGGACTGCAGTGAGTCATGTGATGCATAGCTGGGTGTGTGACTCTGTGCGCGGCGGGGTGCGGGGGATGAGTTTGCGGGGTGTGTGCGGAAGTTACACGTCTGGGTTTGGAAGAAGTGTGTTTTTCTAGGGCGTGTGTGTGTGTGTGTGTGTGTGTGTACCGACCTGAAGAGATTCTGAGAATGGTCTTGGGCCAGGCGAGGTGCACCAGCCTTGGATCAGTATTGGGGGACCCGGTCTCCTGGTCCTTGGGGTGTGGGGGGGCAGTGAAGGAAAGTGGGGTGTGGGCGCCCCTCCCCGCACTGTGTGTACCCACCTGACGAATCCGCGGCGGGTTCGTTGGGGTGCAGGCCCCGCCCTCTGGGGCCGGGGAGGTGGGAGAAGCCATCTTCCCGCTTCTGGGGGTCCCGGGGTCCGGTCAGCTCCCGGGTGTCCTCGGCGCGGGGCCTGCGGCCCGGGCTCCGCGCCCCAGCCGAGCGGCTGCCGCCTCCGATCGCTCTCCGGAGCCCCCCTCGTCGCCAGCCTGCGCGCGCGCCCTCCCCTACCTCCGGGTGGGGGGACTCGGGGCCATGGCCGGGCCGGGGGCGCCCGCGACCTTGGCGATGGGCTGGGCCAGCGCGCACGGCAGGGATGGTTCTAGCAAAGGCGCGGGGAGGAAAAAGAAGGGCGCCTTCCTCCTTCCCCGGCGGCTGCGGCTCTCACCCTGAGAACGATGAGCTCATGGACAGCTCCCAGAAATATGTCTATCTGCACCACTGACTGCCGGAGTTGGCGAGGTGGGTGGGGACAACGATGCATCCCAGGCAGACACTGCCTCGGGGAGCCTCCCGGCTGCTGGGTCCCTGCCAGCTCCTCCCGGTCCCTCTCCACGCTCGCCCTCGGCTTCTTCCAGTCATTCCTGACCCACGCGGCCCATGCGCCCCGGAGGGAGGTGACACGCGGGCCCCCACCCCACCTCCAGCACATCCACGCATCCTTTGTTCTACCAACCCCTCCCCATCGAGAAGGAAGAAACGGATGGATGGGTGGACTGAATAGGGACTCGAACTCCTGTCACCTGTGGGCTGATGAGGAGATGCCCTGGGCGTTTCCCAAGAGCCAGCTCTCCTCTCCCTGCCCTCCCTTCTTCGCTATGTATGAAAAGCACCAGGGTGGGGGTCTGGCTCCATTTCTCCACACCTTGTATGGCTGCCAGAAGAGCCTAAAAGTCAGGAAGGAGCATGCCACCACCCTGGTGACTCACGCCTGTCATCCTAGGTACTCAGGAGGCTGAGATCTGAAGATCACGGGTTTGAAGCCAGCCTGGGCAGAAAAGTCTGTGAGACTCTTATTTCCTGTCAACTACCAAAAAGCCCCAATCCTTCACCCACTCCAGAGATCTAAGGAAACACTCATGGATCCAGAGCAGTCCAGGCCCCTCCCCCAAGCTCTGATTAGTATTTATCTCCCTGCGTTGGATCCGCTGTTCCTGTGGCAGTGGGAATTATGTGGGTGGGAGGGGAGGTTATAAATAGCAAGATGACCTTCATGAGATCAAATGTCCTCTCTCTCTCTTTCTCTGATACATCATCAAATTGTCCTGTCCTATAGACCACCATGCAAACACATCCCTACATTTGAAAACAAACAAGTTCTGGGCTTAGGTCTGTAGATCTCCAGAAGTTGAGTCAAGAGGATCGCTGAGGCCTAGGAGCTTGAGACCAGTCTGGGCCTCATAAGGAGACAATGGCTTTTCTGTACTATAGACACCGTGTGTGTGTGTGTGTGAGAGAGAGAGAGAGAGAGAGAGAGAGAGAGAGAGAAAGAGAGAGAGAGAGAGAGAGAAAGAGAAAGAGAGAGAAAGAGAGAGAGAGAGAGAGAGAGAGAGAGAGAGAGAGCACATGTGTGCATGCACTCAGGCACAGGCATGTCTGTCTGTCTCTGTCTCTGTCTCTCCTTCCCCTCCCCCCCATGGTACTGAGGCTTGAACACATGGCCTGGGCACTGTGCCTAAGCTTTTTTGCTCAAGGCTAGGACTCTACTACTTGACCCACAGCTCTACTTCTAGCTTTTGATGGGTAATTGGAGAGTCTCATGGATTTTTTTCCCTGCCAGGGCTGGCTTTGAACCACCATTCTCAGATCTCAGATGCCTAAGTAGCTGGGACTACAAGCAGAAGCCACCAGTGCTTGACAGACCTGTCACCTCTCTCCCCTCACTCATAAGCTCAGTAACAAGCATTTCATTTTCTGATCATCATTTACACCTTCTATGCATCAGCCTGTCTCCAAAACTCTTCAATCCCACTTCATTCTCTCAGCACTACCTTCTTCCCATCCTTCATACTCCATCTCATGAGTGTCCTTACTTAAGCTCACCTGTCAAAAATAAATCTTTGAGGGCTGGGAAGGTGGCTCAGCGGTAAAGTGCTCGCCTTGCATGCATGAGGCCCTGGGTTCAATTCTTCAGCACCACATAAGCAGAAAAAGCCCACTTCGGGTGCTGTGGCTCAAGTGGTAGAGCGCTAGCCTTGAGCTGAAGAGCTGAGGGACAGCACTCAGGCCCAGAGTTCAGGCCCCACGACCGACCAAAAAATAAAAAATAAATAAAAATAAAAATAAATCTTTGAGCCTGGTGCTGCTGGTTCATGTCTGTAATCCTAGCTACTCAGGAGGCTGAGATCTGAGAATCCTGGTTTGAAGCCAGCCTGGACAGAAAAGTCCCTGTGAGACTCTTACCTCCAATTAACCACCAGAAAATGAGAGGTGGAACTGTGGTTCAAAGTGGTAGAGTGCTAGCCTTGAGCAAAAGAGCTCAGGGACAGTGCCCAGGACCTCTGTTCAAGCCCCTGATTAATAATAATAATAAAAAAAGATTGAATCCAGGGCTTCATGCATGCTAATCTCATGGCAGGTTTCTGGGCTCCAAATCCCATCAGTTTTATGACTTGTTTCCTTTTCTGTCCTGCATCTGTGCTTGATGGTCAACTTGATTGGATTGAGAAGTTCTTAAGAGATTAGTAAAGCACATCTCGAGGTGTGTCTGTGAGGGTCTTTCAGGGAGGATTACTAGAAAGAAGACCTGCTCCCATCACCCCACAGGCTGGGAGCCTAAAGGGCATGAAGAGGGAAAGGAAAGAGCCCACACCATAGGTATTTTCTCTCTCTGCTTTGGGGCAGCCAGGATGTGAGCTGCTTTCCCTCCCCCTTAGCCACCCCCCCCAACTTACCCTCCCCTCCATGATGGCTATGCCCAGGGCCACAGAAACCCTTCCTCCCTTAAATTATTCCCCCACATATTGTCATAGTGTCAAGATACTAACACACTGTGGCTGTAGTCCAGGCTTTCAGCTACTCCTAGTATATTGTAGTTTCTTAATAATGGCACTGCAGAGCTCTTTCTATCCTGGAACATCTTGCATAATTCATGGAGAATATCTTCCTTAAAAAAAAGTAAGATCCCATTTAAAAAGGCTCCATGGCTTTCCATTGCCTTTGTGATAAAATATACATTCCCTTTGTTTTGAAATAAAAGCCCTTCTAAGTATTGATATAATTTTTGGTGTTGGGGAGGATATTTTTAAGACTGAAACCTACAAAGGAATGAAACAGGAAAAGATTGAAAAACTACTTTCCATAAAAATGTAAAAATTTCTTTCTTTCTTTTTTCTTTTTGTTGTTGGTTGTGGGGCTTGAATAAAAATTTTTCTTTACATTAATAGGTACTTTACTACTATTTTATAATTTGGGTATGAAAAATGCAGAATATAGATGTATTTATGGGCCTAGAAGGAAAAATTTAAACAATGATATTTATGGACCGAGGGAGTTAATATCCTTAATATATAATATAAATAAAACAAGTACTTTAGTAAAAGAAGAGGAATTTAAAAAACTCACAGAAGAAAAAAAATCCCAAAGATTAATTTTTTCTTTTCTTTTTTTTCTTTTTTCTTTTGGTTGTTGGTTGTAGGGCCTGAACTCTGGGCCTGGGTGCTGACCCTCAGCTCTTCAGCTCAAGGCTAGCACTCTACCACTTGAGCCACAGCACCACTTCTGGCTTTTTCTGCTTATGTGGTGCTGAGGAATCAAACTCAGGACCTCATGCATGCAAGGCAAGCACTCTACCACTGAGCCACCTTCCCATCCCCCACCCCCAAAGATTGCTAACAAGCAAATGAAAAAATTGTTCAGCTTTATTACAGATAAAATAAATGCAACTTGAAATGTCAAAACACTGATAAAAATCATCTGAGAAGAGATTTTTGTGTTTGTGTGTAAATTTCTCTTGAGAGCTTCAGAAATGATATCTGGTCATTCTTTTTCTGTATGACAGGGCTGGTTTGAACTCGGGGCCTGAGCACTTTCCCTGAGCTTTATTTGCTCAAGACTAATTCTCTACCACTTGAGATACAAGTCCACTTCCAAATTTTAGTGGCTAATGGAGATAAAGAGTCTGATGACTTTCCCGCCCAGGCAGGCTTGAAACAATGATCCTCAGATCTAAGCCTCCTGACTACCTAGGATTACAGGTGTGAGCCATTGGCACCCAGCTGTCAACTTGCCTTTCTTTTTCTTTTTTTTGTCGGTCGTGGGGCTTGAACTCTGGGCCTGGGTGCTGTCCTTCAGCTCTTCAGCTCAAGGCGAGCGCTCTACCACTTGAGCTACAGCGCCACTTACGGTTTTTCTGGAGGTTTATTTGAGATAGGAGTCTCACGGTCTCTCCTGCCCGGGCTGGCTTTGAACCTCCATCCTCAGATCTCAGCCTCCTGAGTAGCTAGGATTATAGGCGTGAGCCACCAGCGCCCGGCTGCCAACTTGCCTTTCTAAATGTTACATTTTGTATGCATGTCTATGTAGATGATGAATCCCAAAGAGGACATTATTACTCCTGCTCAGGAGATTGAGATCTGAGGATCGAGGTTCAAAGCTATTCTGAGCAGAAAAATCTGAGGGACTTTCATCTCCAATCATCCAGCAAAACAAGGTCAGAAAGAAAGGAGTAGCTCCAGTAGTACAGCAATAGATATCATTACTCAGCAGGGAACTCAACAAATGTGAGGAAAGGTAGATATTACTTCTTTCCTTAATCTGAACTTCCCACGCTTATAACTTATCTCTCATTTATAGTCTTTTATACCGATCAGACATGTTTGATCTTCACAATTACTTTAGCAGCATCATGCTTATGATATAGATAAGGAAAAGGAGACTGACCCAGAGAAATGTTGATCTACAATCTGAGTCACATAGAAATTCAAGTCTTTGTCAAGAAGTTCTCATTAGCCGGGCACTGGTGGCCCATGCCTGTAATCCTAGCTACTCAGGACGCTGAGACCTGAGAAAAAAAAGCCAGCTCGGGCAGGAAAGTCAATGAGACTCTTATCTCCAATTAACCACAGAAAACCAGAAGTGGCACTGTGCCTCAAGTGGTAGAGAGCTTGCCTTGAGCTGAAGAGCTGAGGGACAACACCCAGGCCCAGAGTTCAAGCCCTATGACTGACCCCCCCCAAAAAAGATCTCCTTGAATTATACTATCATGGTAGTGAGTCTGGTAGGGGGCAGTGGCACATGCCTGTATAATCCAAGCTACTCAGGAGGTTGAGATCTGAGGATCATGATTCAAAGCCAACTGCAGCAGGAAAATCTGTAACTCTCATCACCAGTTAACCACCAAAAAGCCATAAATGGAGGTGTAACTCAAGTGGTAGAATGCCAGCCTTGAGTGAAAAAGCTAAGAAATACAATCCAGGCCCTGAGTTCAATCCCCAGTGCTGGTAAAAGAAAAAAGTGGGTGGAGGAGGGAGAGGGAGAGGAGGTATTTTCTGATTCTAAGTACAAAGCCAGAATCAGAATATAAAAGTGCTCCCTTCTTCCCTCCAATTTCCCTTCCATTTTCCGCGCTTCACACTCTCCTTTCCTTTTTTCTTTTCCTTTTAACTGTAGTCCTTGATTGCTCATTGAACCAAAGATCAAGAAAAGAGGTGATTGAGCGGATGCTGGTGGCTCATGCCGGTAATTCTAGTTATTAAGGAGACTGAGATCTGAGTATCCCGGGTTCAAAGCCAGCCCAGGCAGGAAAGTCCATAAGACTTTCATCTCCAATGAACCACCAGAAAACCCAAAGCAGAGCTGTAGCTCAAGTGGTAGAGCACTAGCCTTCAGCAGAAAGCCTCAGGGACAGTGCCTAGGCCTTGAGTTCAAGCCTTATGACCAACCAAAAGAAAAAAGAAAGAGGTGAATACTGCCATTTGCCACCATATTAGACCATGTAAGACTCAGAATCAAGTTCCCAGGAAGCTTTAAGTCTAGAAATAAGGTCCTTTCTCACCCCTTCCCACACTTGTCAAGGGCTGCATTCCACAGGAGAGTATACATATATATGACGCCATATAGTAATGGATAAATGGCCCTGGCACACAATGTCAAGTTGAGATATCCTCTCCTGGACCTGCCACCTGGCATTAGTTACTTTACTAACTTATGGGTGTTTCCTCCTTCTCTGCCACTGTAGTTAACCAGACAAGAAATCAGAAAAAACTTGTTAGTCCTGAGAACAAGATAGTTCTAATAGAGTATAATTGGCATTTTAGGTGAGATTGTAATTTGAAAGTGCTAGATTTTGCTCTCTATCCTATATTCTAAGGTTTACAAAGGCTCTCAATAACTTCCAGACAAAATTGAGAGAGGCGAACTTTCTCTAAGAGAATGGGGCTCACTCCCAAATAAACATCTTAAACCAATATACATAAGGTCCAAAAAACAAATCTTAAAACTAATCACGTAGGAGGGTCCAAGTTTCAGCTACGCAAAACAAATCCATAGGCTAAAGTGCAGACATTCTAGCTTGCAGGGATCTCGATCCAAGTTCTAGTCATATTAAATACAAACTGAATGTCAGGAGACTGAAATTCAAGACTCTGCACATTAAGACTCCTTCCTTCCTCTCCAATTTTATTTCCTGTCCCTTTTTCCCATAAACATTTTTCAGCTGAATCAGTATACTCTATCTTAAATATGCTATTACCTTTATCTCTGTCTCCAAACAAAAGCATTATTGGATTTCCCTAGACTTTCTCAATTACCTCCTCCTCTGATCTTTCGTTAACATTTACTGTCTCTAGTGATCCAATAATACATATCCTACTCATGTTACTTGTATGATCGGCAGCATATTTATGCAATATGTATGGTTGTCTTTCCTGTACACACACTCTTTCAGTACCTATACTATTAACATTTTGAAGTTGGGAGCCTATATCATATGCTTGTTTACCAAAATAGTGGGCATGGGAAAAAAAAAAAAGATGATTGTGATTTAAGAAACTCACCAGAAAAGGAAGATGTGTTAGCATGGGAGTTTTTTTTTCTCTTAAAGAACTTTAGAAAGAGTATGACGAGAGCTGGGCGCTAGTGACTCATGCCTGTAATCCTAGCTACTCAGGAGGCTGAGATCTGAGGATCATGGTTCAAAGCCAGACTAGATGGGAAAGTCCGAGAGACTCTACTCTCTAATAAACCACCAGAAAACCAGAAGTGGCGTAGTGACTCACGGGAAGAATACTCTCCTTGAGCTGTAAGAGCTGAGGGACAATACCAGGCCCAGAGTTCAAGCCGCACGACAAAAAAAAAAAAAAAAAGTAGAGGTGTAACTCAAAGAGCACAGTATCAGACTTAAACAATTAAATGAGCATGCCAGGCTCTGAGTTCAAGACCTAGTACCAACAGATAGCCACAAAATGTGAAGGACATGGTATGACACACCTGTTATCAGAGCAGTTGAAAGGAAGGAACCAAGCAATTGTGAGTTTGAGTAAGAACCTGTCTCAAAGAGAAAAAGAAGAAGAGAAAATGAAAAGTGAGTATTCCTTTCCAATTATTTTCAGTTTCTTTAAAACAATAGTTTGTGGCCAAGTGCTAGTGGCTCACGCCTGTAAGCCTAGACAACTCAGGAGGCTGACATCTGAGAATCACAGTTCAAAGTCAGCCCAGGCCAAGAAAGTTCATGAGACTCTTATTGCCAGTTAACCACCAAATTTATTTTATTTTATTTATTTTGCTGGTCCTGGGGCTTGAACTCAGGGCCTGGGTGCTGTCTTTAGGCCTCTTTGTGCGCAAAGCAAGTGTTCTACCACTTGAGCTACTGTGTCACGTCCAGTTTTTGTGAGTAGCCTCCTGAGTAGCTAAGATTACAGGCTTGAGCCACTGGTGCCCACTAACCACCAGAACTTTTTTGGGGGGTCTGGTCCTGGGGCCTGAACTCTGGGCCTGGGCGTTGTCCTCAGCTCTTCAGCTCAAGACTAGCGCTCTACCACTTGAACCACAGCGCCACTTCCGGCTTTTTTTTTCTGCTTATGTGGTGCTGAGGAATCAAACCCAGGGCCTCAAGCATGCAAGGCAAGCGCTCTACCACTGAGCCACCTTCCCAGCCCCCACCAGAACATTTTTAAAAATAAATAAATCTGGAAGTGGAACTGCAACTTCAACGATAGAATACTAGCTGTGAGTAAGAAAGCTCAAAGGCAATACCCAGGCCCTGAGTTCAAGCCCCAGGACTGGTACATCCACAAAAATGTGTGTGAAAAAAAGGCAGCTTTGAAGACTATACATTGGTCTGTAGCTGACAATTTACTATTATCTTATTGTTTAACATGATTCCCAATATGTCTACCCTCACATTTGACATCATATTGTTTCCCCTGATTATTTATTTATTCATTCATTATTTATTTAGTCAGTTGTGTGGCTTGAACTGCAGGCTGGGGCACTGTCCCTAAGCTCTTTTGCTCCAAGTTAGTGTACTACTACTTTGAGCCACAGTGCCACTTCCAGCTTTCTGGGGATTAATTGGAAACGAGAGCCTCATGGACTTTTTGCCCTGGACTGGCTCTGAACTGTGATCCTAAGATCTCAGCCTCCTGAGTAGTCCGGATTACAGGTGTGAGCCACTAACATCCACCTTGTAAACTGCATTTTTTTTTTGCATATACTATGAAGGTAGCAAGTGCTTATGGTAAACAGGATACAAACTTTACAAATTTGTATCAAGCGAGAGCTCCCCACCCCCAGTCCTCTAGTCTCAAAATTAAGTATTCCTCCAAAAGTAACTACTCTGAACCTCTGGCTCTTCCAGATCTCTTGGCACACAAATCTGAAAAGATATAATATGCATATTTGAGGGTTATGTTACACATGCTGGGCATGGTGCCTTATTTTTACTCTCCTATATAGCATGAGTATGTTTCTATATACTCATTAACAAACATAATATTTAATCCATTTGATATGTTTTGATGGATGTCATTACATTATAAAATATTTTTGTTGTTTTGGTTTTGCTTTATTGATTTGATTAGAGAATTGGAGGGCTTTTCCTGTTTTGTGCTGGCTGGGCTTGGAGCTTCAATTTAGGGCTTGGGTGCTGTCCCTGAGCTTATTTGATCAAAGCTGGTGTTCTACTACTTGGATCACACCTATACTTTTGACTTTTTGCTGGTTCATTCGAGATAAAATAAGTCTTTCAGACTTTCCTGTCTGGGCTGGCTTCAAACTATGAACCTCAGATTTCAGCCTACTGAGTAGCTAGGATTGTAGGCATGAACCACTCAACTAGTGCCTGGACTTTGGGGGTTTTGTTTTGGTTTGGGGGCAGTACTAGGGTTTGAACTTGGGGCCTAACACTTGCTAGGCAGGTGCCCTCCTGCTTGACACACAACCCTCAAAATATTGGGATTACAGGTATGTGCCACCAAACCTGGCTTAAAAATACTTGATAAGAGCCTGGGAAGGTGGCTCAGTGGTAGAGCGCTTGCCTTACATGCATGAGGCCCTGGGTTCGATTCCTCATGCACCACATAAGTAGAAAAAAAATCCGGAAGTGTCACTGTGGCTCAAGTGGTAGAGTGCTAGCCTTGAGCTGAAGAGCTGAGGTACAGCACCCAGGCCCAGAGTTCAGGCCCACAACCAGACCCCCCCCCAAAAAACAAAACAAAACAAAACAAAAAAACTTGATAATACCATTTATTGTGAAATTGAAAATTTTAACCTAGTAGATTGTAGATTCACATGTAGCTATATGACATAACACAGCAAGATCCCTTTTACACATTGTCCAGTTACCCTCATGAAAATGCTTTTGTTGTTGGTTGTGGGGCCTGAACTCTGGGCCTGAGCACTGTCCCTGAGCTCTTCACCTCAAGGCTAGTGCTCTACCACTTTGAGCCACAGCACCACTTCCAGCCTTTTCTGTTTATGTGGTACTGAGGAATTGAACCCAGGGCCTCATGTATGCAAGGCAAGCACTCTACAACTGAGCTACCTTCCCAGCCCATGAAAATGCTTTAAAATGCTATAGTAAAGCCAGGTACCAGTGACTCCCACTTGTAATACTAACTACTCAGGAGGCTGAGATCTGAGTATTGCAGTTTGAATCCAGACAATCTACGACTCTCATCTCCAATTAAACACCCCAAAAAGCCAGAAGTGATAGAGCAAATGGAAAAGCACTACGACCCAGGACACACACACACAATAGTGTAATTGTACAGTCATGTATAAACATGATACAATCCAAGAATCTTATTCAGGATTCTCACTGTTACTTATACATTCCTACTTGTATGTGTGTGTTAGGTAGTATATAACTGAGAGTAGTGGTGTGCAAGCCACTCCAGAGGCTGAGTCAAGAGGATGAAGTTCATGGTCAATCTGGGCAAGTTAGTAAGATCTTATCTTTAAAAAACAAAAACAAAACAGTTGATATATATATATATATATATATATATATATATATATATATATATCAATGGTAGAACACTTTTACTTAGCATGCTTAAGGCCCTGGGTTTGATTCTTAGCACTACAAAAAGAAAACAATATCCTTTATAATTTTGCCAATGCCCTAAGAGTCCTTTTGCCAGTACTGGAGCTTGAACTCAGAGACTGGACACTGTCCTTGAGCTTCTTCTGCTCAAGGCTAGTACTCTACCACTTGAGCTACAGCTCCACTTTCATCTTTTTTTTTTGGTAGTTTATTGGAGGCTGAGTAGCTAGGTTTACAGGCATGAGCCATGGGTGCCTGGCTGGTTTACTCTTTTATAAACAACCCCTACTCAACTTCTGGCGACCACGAAATGATCTTTCATTCTAAAATGTCACTTCAAAAATGTTCTTTAAATGGAACTGTAGAGTATGCAACCTTTTGAGATTGGGTTTTCCCCCCCTTTCTTAGTAAAATTCCTTGGAGTTTCATCCAAGTAGTTGCATACATTAGCACTTCGTTCCTTTTTACTGTGGAGTAGTATAAGTTGGAATCTTAATGCCAGACATCGAAGCATCTATCTTCTATTACAATCCATTTTAAGACACAAAAATGGAAGGGAGTCAGCAAGACAGATTGTATTGAAGTCAATGTCAGCCTAGTCTTGTAGCAGGAATAGAATGCTAACATGGCACTGGGTGCGATCTGGGACAATCATTCCAGTAGGAAATGTATAAAGTTAGAAAAATGCATTTGTATGGATTCAATTGCTTGGTCAGCATGATTCCCTTGTACCTTGAGAGACAGGAACAGTGCTCTTAGACGGAAGGAGACCTGGAGGTGAAGCTCTGACCTTCTGGACTGGCATTGTTTCCAGGTCTCCCAGGGTGGTATACCTGCTCTATGAAGAGCCAGCAAGAAAATGAGCTGAGTAGGTCAACTGGCAAACAGATTCTTTTATAAGCTGGCTCTTGTGTTTCTGACAACTTCCCATGGGCGGACAGGATTATTAATACTGTCTAGTAAGAAACCCTTGCCCATTCAGAGCAGTCAGGAAGCTGGGAGGGGAAAAGAAGCACTGCCAATTCAGGATTCATTGAACCTCACCATGACTGAGACAGCTTCTATAAAGTGCTTCCAAAAATGTGAAATAGCTGAGCACCAGTGACTCATTTCTGTATTCCTAGCTACTGAGGAGGCAGAGATCTGAGGATCACAGTTCAAAACCAGCCTGGGTAGGAAAGTCCATGAGACTCTTATCTCTATCAAAATGCCAAATGTAGAACTACGGCTCAAGTGGTAGAGCACCAGCCTTATAAAAAAAAAGCTAAGGGGAGACAGCTAGGCCCTGAGTTCAAGCCCTAGTATCAGCAAAAAAGAGAAAAAAGAAAGAGGTAAAGGGGAAAAACTGTGAGCTAGTTCTTTATGAAATTTAACATTCCAAAAGAGGAAACTAGAATATAAAAACCTGCAGAAATATATATTTACAAAAATGCTACCATATGCGCTGGGAAGGTGGCTCAGTGGTAGAGCGCTTGCCTTGCATGCCTGAGGCCCTGGGTTCGATTCCTCAGCACCACTTAAGCAGAAAAAAAGAAAGCTGGAAGTGGCACTGTGGCTCAAGTGGTAGAGCACTAGCCTTGAGCTGAAGAGCTGAGGGACAGCGCCCAGGCCCTGAGTTCAGGCCCACGACCGGACCCAAAAAAAAAAAAATGCTATCATATGATAGAATTTCTTTCTATTATGGTGCTAGCTCTTGATGAAATTGTGAATCTAGGAGTAGAAATCATTAGATATAAGTTTAAGAATAAGAAAATGTGCACTAGTCATTTATGTTGTTTATCAATTAAAATATGATTTAAAGATCTATAAATAAGACCAGAATAGTCATAGGCAACTAGGAAAATTTGAATAGTAAATCTCATTGGTTTATACATGGTAACATAATTGTGACTTCACAAATAGATTATAGCAAAGAGCAGAATAATTTATTTCAATGACAAGGAAAAAAATCTATATTTCAGATATAAAACACAATTGTTTTCCTATTTATTGCTAAAGCATGTCTTTTTTTTTTTTTTTTTGGGTCCGGTCGTGGGGCCTGAACTCTGGGCCTGGGCGCTGTCCCTCAGCTCTTCAGCTCAAGGTGAGAGCTCTACCACTTGAGCCACAGCGCCACTTCCGGCTTTTTTCTTTTTTTTTTTATGTGTTGCTGAGGAATCGAACCCAGGGCCTCGAGCATGCAAGGCAAGCACTCTACCACTGAGCCACCTTCCCAGCCCGCATGTCTTTTTTTGTTGTTGGTTGTGGGACTTGAACTCCGGGCCTGTACATTGTCTCTGAGGTTTTTTTTTTTTGCTCAAGGCTAGTGCTCTACCACTTTGAGCCATAGTGTCACTTTTGGTTTTCTGGCTGTTAATTGGAAATAAGAGTCTCACAGACTTTTCAGCCTAGGCTGGCTTTGAACCGTGATCTTCAGAAGTCAGCCTCCTGAGTAGGTAGGATTACAGGCATGAACCGCTAGCACCCAGCTCCAAAATATTTTTTATTTTTTATTTATCAGCCATGGGGCTTGAACTCTGGGCCTGGGCTCTGTCCCTCAGCATTTCAGCTCAAGGTGAGTGCTCTACCATTTGAGCCACAATGCCACTTCCAACTTTTTCTGCTTATGTGGTGCTGAGGAATCGAACCCAGGGCTTCATGCATGCGAGGCAAGCACTCTACCACTAAGCCACCTTCCCAGCCCTCCAAAATATTTTTATATTAATCATTTTTGTGGAAACATTTCTAGTTAGTGTCATAGTTTATCTCCCCTCAAAGAATTATTAAAAGTTAAACACTGATTGTTCACGCCTGTAATCCCAGCTACTCAGGCTGCCAAGATCTGGAAACTGCAGTTCAAAGCCAGCTTGGGCAGGAAAGTCTGTGAGACTCCTATCTGCAATTAACCACTAAAAAGTTGGAAGTTAAGCTGTAGCTCAAGTGGTAGAGTTCCAGCCCTGAGTGAAAAAGCTAAGAGAGAGATAGTGCCTAGGCCCTAAATTCAAGTCCTGGGCCTGGCACCAAAAAGAAAAAGACAATGTATGGTCCCACTAAATACCTCTCTATTGCATGTATGTGTATGTGTTTATCATATGTGGTGTATGTGTGTGTGTATGGTGTATGTATGTGTGTAACACAGGAGATTATGAATGCCAGGCAAGAATCCTACCATGATGCTACAGCCCTCTCCTTTTTTCCATGTTAATATTTTTCAGAATAAATTTTCCTTCTATTTTTCTGTTTCCACCTTGGATAACAGGAAATCATCTGGCACTTATTGCTTGTTGATCTACCACGTGAATGAGCTGCCTTTTCTCCAACACCATTCTGTTGGAGAATTCAGTTTGGAGGCTAAATTATTGTAACTATAAGCCAAGTATGGGAAAATGGATTCAGATGAATTTGTAGAGACTATTAATGACAGTCACGGACTCCAGTGCTCTGACCTTTATATTGACAGTTATTTTCCATTCTCAGAACACTTTGGATTCCAAAGTGGTGTGGTATTAATGTCTAAGGTTTACATCATTGCACTTTATTTGAGTGTATTAACATATAAAATGTGGTATTGCTGTATAAGGTTTACAGAATGTCAATTTATATACTGGTTTCAGTGCTTGAGCCTCAGGGCTTTACATGCCCACTTAGCTGGTGCTCTACCACTTGAGCCATACCTCCAGCCTAAATTTACATCATTTCAAAAACTAGGAGAGGCAAAATTTCAAAAAATAGGAGCTGAGGGCATAACTTACAACTAGGTTGCTTGCTAATCTGGCAATATGAAATTTGATGTCTAGCACCAGAAAATAAAATATATAACAACCACAAAACCCAGAAATTAATATTGAGGCATCTGATACATTTTTAGGAAATAGTGAAAGAAAGATAAGAGTATGGGGGAGGAACTATATTAAAGTTTTTCTTTGTGGGATGAGGTTGTAGCTTATTGCAGAGTGTGCCTTATTTGCAAGGTCCTGGATTTAATATTCTATAGCACACATGCATGCAGGCACGTGCACACACGTGCACACACACACACACACAATTTGACTGAAATATCTGTCTTAGTTTATGTTACTGTTCAGAATACAGTGAAAGAGAAAGAACATGAGAGCTGAGAACAGATAAACCAGGTCAAAAGCTTTGATCCATTCCTTGGGTTGACTTTTGGGTAAGTTAGCTATTTTTTTTTTGCCTATAAAATCCCTAGCCAGTAAAACTGTAGATAAAAGCCTTTTGTTGCTGAGTTGTTTACAAATAGATTAAGATAATAATTTAAGAGCAGTTGCTTATATTTTCTCTTGCAGAAATGAGCTCCTCAAAATAAGATAAGGCTACAAATCAGTAACTACAGGAAGACCACTAATATCTCAACAAAACCATCAATGTTTTACTGGGCGAATCTGGTGATCTCTTTCCAATGTGTGGTATTGGAGCTCTAGTGACCTTTGTTCATTTAGAATCTTGTCTTTTCTACTTTGCTTGAGTGGCAACAGATTCTTCTGAATTCTATATAGATCACCAAGCTCTTTTGAAAAAGGTGCTGGGTTTACACTCCAGTGTTAAAATATGTAATCATTACAGGTAAAGTATGGTAGGTAGCACCTGAATAGAGAGTCCTTTTCCTCCGGTGTTATTACCTATGTTTTGCTCTAGTGTGTGTGTGTGTGTGTGAGAGAGAGAGAGAGAGAGAGAGAGAGAGAGAGAGAAAGAGAGAGAGAGAGAGATGGTCCTGAGGCTTCAACAGTATCTAGGTACTGTTCTTAAACTTCTTTTTGCTCAAGGCTAGCACTCTACCACTTGAGCCACTGCGCCACTTCCAGTTTTCTGAGTGGTTTATTGGAGATAAAGAGTCTCACAGACTTTCCGGTCCCAGCTGGCTTTGAACTGTGATGTTCAGATCTCAGCCTCCTGAGTAGCTAGGATTGCAGGCGTGAGCCACAAGTGCCCAGAGTGGTTTTCTTGATAGTTAATGGACTTTTCTGCTTGGGCTAGCTTTGAACCACAGTCCTCAGATCTCAGCCTCCTAATATAGCTGGGATTGTAGGTATGAGCCACTAGCACCTAGCTTAAGTTTGCCTTTTAAAATCCAAATCTGGAGGGAAAAACTGGGAGAGAGCAACGGAAGTAGTGATATTGTCCAAAAAGAAATGTACTCCTCCCTTGATTTATGTTACTGTAATCCCTGTTTACAATAATAATTTATAACTTATAAGTTTATATAACAATTTAAAAAGAGTAAAAAAATTACAAAACTAAAATTCCAATCTGTGCAACCAAATTCAACTCCATGAGGTATATACTCTTATTATGTACATTTTACAGATAAGAAAACCAGGTAGCTGTTTAAGTCTGCACTGTCTAGTATTCTAGCCAATATTATGTGTGACATCTGAACACTTGAATGATACACAATATGAATGGAAATGTAAGTATACATACTAGATTTCAAAGAAATAATACAAAGAAAAAGGATGTCTCAAGCCTGAAATCCTAGCTACTTATAAGGCTGAAATTAGAGGTTTGAAGTTTGAAGCCAAAATAAATCTTGTCTCCAATTAACCAGTAAAAAGCCAAAAGTAGTGTGACTCAAGTGGTAGAACACCAGCCTTGAGCATAAAATCCAAGTGAGAGCAGAAGGCCCAAACCCCAAGACCAGAAAAAAAATATATAATGTCAACTGTTTTATTTAATACTAGTTTATATCATTTGCATATTGGAATATGTTTGATATTTGGCTGAGGGAAATAGGTTATTAAAACTAATTTCACCTATTTGATCTGTTTCTTTTTCTTTTAATCCAATACTGAGCCTGGAGCAAGATATGCATTTGCTCCTCATCAAGAGGTTGTGTGTTTGTTGTACTGGCACTGGGGTTTGAATGCTGACCTCTGAGCTTTTTTGCTCACAGTCAGTGCTCTACTTCTTGAGAAACATCTCCATCTCCAAGTTTTTGTGTGTTTAATGGGAGATGAGAGTCTCATGGACTATTCTGCTCAGGCTGGCTTTCAACTGTCATCCTCAGAGTTCAGTCTCCTGAATAGCTAGGATTACAAGAGTGAGCCACTAGTTCCTGGCCAAAATTTTAATTTTTTTTTTAATGCCAGTCCTGAGGTTTCAACTCAAGTCCTGGGCACTGTCTCTGAACTTCTTTTGCTCAAGGTTAGCACTCCACTACTTAAGCCACAGTGCCACTTCTGGCTTTTACTGTTTATGTGGTACTGAGGAATTGAACCCAGGGCTTCATGAGTGCTAGGCAAGCACTCTACCACTAAGCTACCTTCCCAGCCCCAAAATTAAATTTTTTATGAGTCTGATATTCTGCTTCTGTGAGACAGAGCAGGTTTATGCGAAATCACCCTAGTGTATGAGGCATAAGGCACTTGGAACCAAGTGGTCTTGAAATTTCTACTTTCTAAATTAATGCTACCAAGAAATTACTATATTTTAATAAAATAACCAATCAAAATATAATCATCCAAGAGATTCATAATTTGGTATGTAGAGTACATTCGGGCATTCTTAAGATCATTTTAAATAATTCAGAGGGAAGAATATTTCATTAATATTTTTTTCTTTTATTTTCCCTTCCCCTCCCCCCATAGTTCCTAGGGCTTAAACTCCAAGCCTAGATGCTAACTTTGAGCATTTTCTCTCAAGGCTGGTGCTCTCCCACTTGAGCCACAGCTCCACTTTTAGCTTTTGCTGGTTAACTAGGAATAAGAGTCTCTCAGTTGTCTCTTGAGGCTGATTTGTCTGCTCAGCCATTAAATCTCAGCCTACTGAGGACTATAGCCTTGACCACTGGCACCTGGCCATATCCTTAAACATTTGATAGGATTTATGTCTTAATTTTCAAATGAGCGAATCTATAGTGAGTTAATTTTGTGCACAGTGAAAATAAAACAAAAGAAAAAAACCTTGCTTTCATGGATCTTATATTGTAGCTAGGGGATTGGAAGAGGAGATAGATTCCAAACAAATAAATATAACAAACTAGGTAGGGTTGTAGTTTTCTATTTAAAACATACACACACACACACACACACACACACACACTAATAAGCCAGAGTAAAGGGACAGAGAATGACAAGGGAGTGATGGACTGGATGGAGCTATTTATAATAGCTGGGTCTGGAAAGTCCTCTCTGATATGCAGACACTTATTTGTACAGGGAGCTTGAAAGAAGACGTGTAGGCAGGCTAGCTAGTTATTTTGGGGAAGAACATTTCAGGCAGAGGACAGGCAGGTGCAAGAACCGAAGTTAGGAGCCAACAGCTCATGTGGCTAGAGTGGAGTGAACAGATTAGAAGATGAGGTTGAAAGATGTGGTGTACAGGGGGTTGCATAATCCATTCAAAGCACTTTAGGTTTCCCCTTGATTGACACTGAAAAGTCACTTTTGGGTTTTTTTTTGTGCCAGTATTGGGGCTTCAGATCAGGGCCTGGATGCTGTCTTAGCGTTTCGCTCAAGGATAGTGCTCTATCACTTGATCTTTACTTCTAGCTTTTTGCTGATTTATCGGAGATAAGAGTATCGTAGACTTTCCTGCTCAGGCTGTCTTCAAACTATGATCCTCAGATCTCAACCTCTAGAGTAGCTAGGATTTACAGGTATGAGCCATCAGAGCTGGCTCATTGGAAGGTTTTTTATTATTTTCAAGTTTTAAAATTTAATTTTCATTTTATTATTATAACAGTGATGCACAGAGGGACTACAGTTACATAAGACAAATAAGGAGTACATTTCTTGTGGGACAATGTCACCCCTTCCCTTGCTCTCTCCCCATTTTTCCTTCTCGATGTAAGTTTTAAAGGAGAAAGGTTGTTAGTTACAGGAAAGGGCCTGTTAGACATGGCTGCATTGATTCAGTTGTGCGAGCAAAACTGTGTGGACTGTGATGGTATCAGAGCAGGATGGGGAAAGATCAGCTTTGTGTTGTCTATGAAGGGAAGGCTACAAAAATCTGAGGACAGAATGGAAATGCAACAGAGGAAAAGATGTAGTCACAAGGCCTGTGACTGTCTAATTTCATTATTTTTTGTCCATTTTACAGCTCCACTTCCAGTTTTCTGATGGTTTATTGGAGATAAGAGACTCAAGGACTTTCCTGCCCTGGGATTTGAACCAAGATCCTCAGATCTCAGCCTCCTGAATAGCTAGGCATGAGTCACCAGCACACAGCTCCATTCTTCCTTTTGTGTATTTATTTTTTCAATAATTCAGGCATTACAGCAGAGTATGCAAGAAATATGTTGGATGCTAGAAAGAGAAGGATGAGAAAACCTTTCAGTCTAGTGGGTTTTAGATATACATTTGTCCAGAATTTTTTTTCTGATTATGAAACTAATGTACATTGAAAATATCTTGATGTGAAAAATTAAAATATTTATGGAGATATTGAAATATTGAAATTTAGTTTATATTCCTTCCTGAAATTATTAGTATATTAAAAAGTCTTCATCCTGTGTGTGTGTCTGTGTGTGTGTGTCTGTGTGTGTGTGTCTGTGTCTGTGTGTATTTGTCAGGCCTGGGGCCTGAACTCAGGGCTTGGGCAGCACTTTCTCTGAGCTTTTTTGCTCTAGGGTAGTGCTCTACCACTTGATCTACAGCTCCAATTCTGTTTTTGTTGATGCTTTTGTTCTTGGTGCTGAATTGGAGATAAGAAACTCTTGGAAGCCGGCACCGGTGGCTCATGCCTGTAATCCTAGCTACTCAGGAGGCTGAGATCTTAGGATCACGGTTCAAAGCCAGCCCAGGCAGGAAAGTCCAAGAGACTCTTATCTCCAATAAACCACCACAAAACCAGAAGTGGCGTTGTGGCTCAAGTGGTAGAGTGCTAGCCTTGCTCTGAAGAGCTGAGGGACAGCACCCAGGCCCAGTGTTCAAGCCCCATGACCCACACACACACACAAAGTCTCATGGACTTTGCTGTCCAGTCTACATTTCAAACCGCAGTCCTCCTGAGCCAACAGTATCCAGCTTTGTATTTTGTCAGTTGTGGGGCTTGAACACATTCACATCCTGGGCGCTGTCCCTGAGCTTCTTTGCATTCAAGGCTAGCACTCTACCACTTGAGCCACAGTACCACTTCTGGTTATATGCAGATAAGAGTCTCAAAGGAACTTTTCTGCCTGGGCCAGCTTTGAACCACAATCCTCATATCTCAGCCTCCTGAATAGCTAGGATTATAGGCATGAGCCAACAGCACCTGGACTTCTTATCTTTTTATTTCTTATTTGTATCTTATCTAGGATGTTTATATACATTATATATACACATACATGTGTATATGTATAGATCTTGATATATCAATGTAACATACTCAGAAACCATATATATAGAGTTTTATACTGGAAATTGGTTTTCAAGCAACACAATTAACTCAGCAGGTCATTTAACATTTTCAAATATAGTCTTTAATGGGCACATGATATTTTATTTTATAAATACATCATATATTTATTGACCAGTCCCACATATGTTTTCCTATTGAAAAAAAAATCCTACACATGGAGTTACCAGGTCCAGGACAAAAGTTTTCTTGACAGCTCTTCAAAACATTATTTTCTTAAACATATTCATTAGAGTAGGCATAAGAGGCTCACACCTGTCATCCCAGCTACTTAGGAGGTTGAGATCTGAGGATGCATGAAGCCAGCCCATGCAGAAAGGTCTGCAAGACTCTTATATCCAATAAACCACAAAATGCTGGAAATGGAGCTGTGGCTCAAGTGGCAGAGTGCCAGCCCTGAGTGAAAAAGCCAAGTGAGAGTTCAGGGCCCTGAGTTCAAGCCCTAGTACTGAAACACACACACACACACACACACACACACACACACACACACACACACACCCTTGAAGCTGGATCCTTTTTTTTTTTTGAAGCTGTATCCTTGAAGTCGTCTTTGTGATGTTTTTCTCAGAGCAAAGCTTCTTTGCCTTTTAATTTAGGAAAGAGGAAACATGCAGAGAGAGGGGTTGATGTTGGATCCAGACAAAAGTAGAAAAAGTAAGCCAAGGTCAAGAAGAAAAGTCAGGCCTGGGAGGCCCTGCCATTCCCTTCACTGGGTTCTCAGCTGCTGTTGCTTCTCATTTTGCACTTGGCCCCCTGCCCAACTCCAAGTGCCTGCCCTTCACCTCCCTCTTTCAGCCTGGCCTGGACGCACACATGAAGACACCAAGCCTGAGCTCTTGGCCTTTTGAATTCACCCCTCCCCACCCCCAATGCAAGTAGCCAGGGTATTTCAGCCTGGGCAAGGGGATTTCTTTACCTTTCTAGTGGTTAGCCTTGCCTTAATGGAAATGCCTTGTGTTTGGACAACAGTTTGGCCTGAATAAGAGATCAAAGACATTGCCTGCCCTGGGAATACACAATGTAAATAGCCTTTAATTCTATTTCATGTTCCAAGGAAGAGTGACGCTAAGTATGTAGGTTATGCTTGATATTTATATTCTTTTTTTTAAACATTACTATTAAACATTACTATTTGTGCTAGTAAAATATGGGCTTTAACTGTTAAATAAACTTGGAATCTTACTATTGACTTTGCCATTTGCAGGTTTTGGGGAAATTGATCAGTTTTTCTTAAAACTTGTTTAGGCAGAGTAGGAATAACAATAGCTAACTACAAGTGTAAATGTTAAGTCAAATGATATGTCCTGAATTTCCAAAAGCATAATACAGAGTCAGACAGATAGTTTTAAAATCTTTTTTCCTTCCTTTCTTCCTTTCTTTCTCCCTTCCTTCCTTCTTTCCTTCCTTCCTTTCTTCCTTCCTTCTTTCCCTGTTCTTTTTAAAATTTTGTTTTCTGACAGTGGGATTTGAATTCAAAGCCTTGAACTTTGGGATAGGATTGTATTTTGTGTGTGAGAGGTGAGGAGTCCCAGGGCTTAAACTCAGAGCCTGGGTACTGTCCCTGAGCTTTTATGCTCAAGGATAGCACTCTACCATACTGAGCCACAGATCATTTCTGATTCTTTGGTGGCTAATGGCAGATAGGAGTCTCACAGACTTTCCTGCTTGGACTGGCTTCAAATTGTAATCTTCAGAGTCAGCTTCCTGAGTGGCTAACATTGTGAGTACCCAGCTGGGACTCTATTTTAAACAAAGACCAATCTGAAGCTTCACTTGCTCATTCTGTTGCTGTTCTACTACTTGAGGTACACCTCTAGCCCAGGTTTTTGCTGGCTAATTGGATATAGTAAATAAACTGTGGATTTTTCTCCCCTAGATTGGCTTCAAACTATGATCCTCAGGATTTCAGCCTCAGAGTAACTAGGATGACAGGCTTAAGGCCACCAGTGTCCTGCTCTTTTTTTTTGGTGTGTCATGGGGCTTGAACTCTGTCTCTCAGCTCTTCAGCTCAAGGTGAGCGCTCTACCATTTGAGCCACAGCACCACTTCCGGTTTTCTGAGTGGTTTATTGGAGATAAAAGTCTTACAGACTTTCCTGCCCAGGCTGGCTTTGAACTGTGATCCTCAAATCTCAGCCTCCTGAGTAGCTAGGATTACAGGCCACCGGCACCCAGCATTTTTTTTGGGGGGGGGGGATTGGTCGTCGGGGCTGAACTCTGGGCCTGGGTGCTGTCCCTCAGCTCTTCAGCTCAAGGCTAGAGCCCTACCACTTGAGCCACAGTGCCACTTTTTCTGTTTATGCAGTGCTGAGGAATCGAACAGAGCCTCATGCATGCGAGGCAAGCATTCTACCACTGAGCTACCTTCCCATCTTATTTTTTTTAATCATACCTAACTTGTGCCTCTAGCATGTATTTTACAAATGAATTAGGTAGATGAATAAGTAGTAAATAATAAGTAATAATTAGTAAAATTAAGTTCCTTTTTTCTTTTATTTTTGTATGTACTAGTATTTGAACTCAGGGCCTCTCCATCAGCTTGCTAGCTCTACCACTGAGCCACGCCTCCAGTGCATGATTCTTGCCACCATAGGCCCTGGGCTCTCCATACAGTAAAGTGATGTCAGAACTGTTTTCACAAATGCTCATTCCAGGTTATGGAGTCCAGGGGCTACAGTAAAGAAATGCAAAAGTAGAGCTGTGGTTCAAACTGGTAGAGAGCGAGACTTGTGCTTAAGAGCTCAGGGACAGTGATCTGGCCCTAAGTTCAAGCCTCAGAACTGGCACAAAACAAAACAAAATAGCTAAGAGCCAGCTGCTGGTGGCTCATACCTGCAATCCTAGCAGCTTAGCTGGCTGAGATCTGAAGTGTGTGCCAGACTGTGTAGAAAAGTCTAAGAGACTCCATTTTCACATAATGAGCAAAAAGCAGAACTGGAGGTGTGGTTCAAGTGATAGAGCACCAGCCATGAGCAAACAAGCAGACTAGGTATGAGGCTCTGAGTTCAATACCTGGTACCAGCAAAAAGAAAAAGAATGATTGAGTGAGTGAATGAATGAATGAGAACCTCTATTTTATATCGGAAGATTTAAGAAAACACCTTCCTAACACCAGTCATGTGGGGAACATGAGAGACAAGATCCCACCCAGGGAGCTGAAGGATAGAGTTGGGAAGTCCAATTTGACTTTGTGGAAAGTTATCCCCAACAGTCCTGCCTTCATGCTGGTGACTGTGGAAAATCTGAACCTCATCTCAGAAACCCCAGGGCCTTATGAAAACCCTTTTGTTGTTCTTTCTCATTCATGTTACTAGATCTTTCCTTTCTCACTAAGGTCAGTAGGGCAGAAGGAATGACTTCAAGGGCCTAGGAGGGAACAGCCACTAAATATAGCTACGCTGTGCTGTAAGGAATAAATACTATATAAGTCTGCTAAAACAGGATTCTCGTTGACAGGGAACGTATTGTGTCATTTGTCATTTCAACCTTGACCTAGGAACATTGAAGAAACCAACATTCACAATTCTCTCTTTTATACCATAATCGGATATGTGCGTGTATGTGTAAGAGTATGTGTGTGTGTATTTGTTAAGGATTGGATCCAGGGCCTTTACTGGGCCCTAGGTAAGGGCTCCACTATGAATCTGATACCCCCAAATTTTAAGTGATTCAGTGCTCAGATGGTCCCTTTCAAAGTACAACCTGGATATTTAAAGATAGGGACTACGTGACTCCAGACAAAAATACACGGTATCACTCCGCATGCTCGGCAGTCCATCCCAGCTGCTGCAAGGAAGAGTCCTTGGTGACAGCCCACTTATGAAAGCTGATAGCTTGCACACGCTCACCAGTAGCCAGGTCCTTTGCTGTGGTTTCTGTCTTGTTTTTGTGTGTTTTCAGGTATTAGGGCTTGATCTTGGGGCCTGTGAGCCTGTCCCTAAACATTTTGCCCAATGTTAGTACTCTACCACTTGAACCACACCCTGCACTTCTGACTTCTTGATAGTTAATCCAAGAAAAGAGTCCCATGGATTTGCCTGCTTAAATTGGCTTTGAACTGCAATCCTCAGATCTCAGCCTCCTGAGTAGCTAGGATTACAGGTATGAGCCACCAGCTCCAAGCTCAGGGTTTTTTTTTGTTTGTTTGTTTTTTTGTCGGTTGCAGGGCTTGATCTCGGGGCCTGGGTGCTGACCCTGAACTCTTCAGCTCAAGGCAAGCGCTTTACCACTTGAGCCACAGCGCCACTTCCAGTTTTCTGGTAGTTCATTGGAAATAAGAGTCTCATAGACTTTCCTGCCTGGGCTGGCTTTGAACTGCAATCCTCAGATCTCAGCCTGCTGAGAAGCTAGCCATGAGCCACCAGCACCCGGAAAGTTTCTGTCTTTTGAAAACAATTTGTAGGAACCATTTGGGAGCAGAATAGCACAAAGACATCTTAAGTCTCTTCCAGTTTTTTTCAGCTCATCTACCCAGAAGTATATCTCTCATTAATAGAAATTTTGTGTCAATAATATGTATTTGGAGCCAGAAGAACAGTGAAAGCAAACACTTGTTCAGGCCTATGTACAGATCCTTACAGTGCTAGGATTAAGGATCCATTTTAGCCCATCAGCTGCATTGGACATTGATCAAAATGAACTAAACAACTCAATGGCAGCAATTGGAGGGAGGGAACAAGTGGGAAAGAGGGAACAGCTGACACTATGCAAAACAAAAGAAATGTATGTATCACCCAATGTGGAAGAAATAACTGTATTGTCAAAGCTCATAGAACTCATAAATATTATAGACCGTGATAGACAATTTGCCCCATGAAAATTAGAATGTGTTTGTGACTTTAACTAAGCATCACTATCCCACAATACTGTGAAATTTGGGAAATTATGTAATCACTTAATCACAATAAAGAATTTGAAAAAAAAAGGATCTACTTTAGATGCCTAGTTATTATAAACAAACAAACAAATAGATAGGCCGGGTGTTGGTGGCTTATACCTGTCATCTTGGCTACCCAGGATGCTAAGATCTGAGGAATGGATTCACAGCCAGATAGGGCAGAAAAGTCTATGACTCTCTGTTATCCAGTTAATCAGCAAATAGCTGAAGTAGAAGTATGGTTCAAGTAGTAGCGTACCAGCCTTGAACAAAACTTTGCCCTGCCTCTGAGTTCAAGCCTGGTACCAGTTCAGTAATGACAACCCCTACCCACCTCACCCCAAAAAAAGGAAGAAAAATTTTTATAAATCAGGCACTGGTGGCTCAAATCTGTAATTCTATTTAAGAGGCTGAGAACTGAGGATCGTGGTGTGAAGCCAGACTGGAGCAGGAAAATCTGTGAAACTCTCCCCCCCCCACTCCACCCCCTGCTTTGGTTGGTTTTGGGGTTTGAACTCAGGGCCTGGGCGCTGTCCCTGAGCTCTTTTTCTCAAGGCCAGTGCTCCACCACTTTGAGCCATAACATCACTTCTGGTTTTTGACTTTTCTGCCTGGGCTGATTTTGAACCATCATCCTCAGATCTCAGCTTCCTGAATAGCTAGGATTATAGGCCTGAGCCATCAGTGCCCATTCTGTGAGACAATCTACAATTAAGTACCAAAAAAACTGAAGTAGGGCTGGGCATGTGGCTTATTGGTAGAGTGCTTGCCTAGCATGCATGAAGTCCTGGGTTCAATTCCTCAGTAGCACATAAATGGAAAGAGCCAGAAACTGCACTGTGGCTTAAGTGGTAGAAGCTCAGGGGCACTGCCCAGGCCCTGAGTTCAAGCCCCAGGACTGACAGAAAAAAAAAAAAAAGCTGGACGTGGAGTTGTAGAACTAGCCTTGAGCAAAAAAGCTCAGGAACAGCACCAAGGCCCTGAGTTCAAAACCCATGACAAAAAAACAAAAAACAAAACTTTATTTTTATCTGTAGATTACTGGGGGCTACTACGTATTTTCACACAGTTTTGTATGTACTTCCATGGATCAGCTTAACGTGTATTTTTGTCATATTCTCTTGCAACTTCTCTGTGTGTTTTCTTTAATACAACCATTAAATTCTGATTTTATTTTTTTTTTAATGACAAGAGTGATAGCAACATTTGAATCTCTGCTGGAAGACAATGGGGGTATCAGCAGGTGTTAAATTCAACTCAAATAACAAAGAAACAAAGACTTCATTCCCCCCCCCCCCCAGAGACAATAGTCACTTGAAAGTGAAATTAACTTAGGGAAATTAACAAGGACCAAAGTGAGAAGCCCCAGGGAGCTTAAGGAGCGTGACAATGGGAAATCTCCCTAGTGAGCCCTTCTCAGCACCCCTACACCCCAAGAAAATCCACAGTTTGGAGCAACACTGAGAGGAAATGATGGATAGGAGTGGGAACACCACTCCAGGTTCAAAGAAAGATCTTTCTCCAACAGTCCAAAGACAGGAACTAGCGAGTCATGTGCTGCCTGCTATCTGCCAATTAACTTGGCTCTAGAAGAAGGTCATGTTAGGGGAATTTAAAAAAATGGGAGTTGACAGCCAGCCCAGAATGCTAAACTGAGCGCCACAGCAAGCAGTACCAGGGAATCTTATTATCTTCATCAATATGGCAATGAAGTGCAAAGACTCCAGAACTGTATTTAAAAAAAATAGTTGATAGTCCACATGTCATTATAATAAAAAAAAAAACACAAGGTGGATACTGGTGGCTCACACTTGTAATGCTTGCTACTCAGGAGGCTGAG
>NW_012267286.1:4056301-4085442 GCF_000151885.1 Dipodomys ordii
GCATGCAAGGCATGCTCTCTACCACTGAGCTACCTTCCCAGCCCCAGCTTTACAGTTTTTCTTAAGCTAAGCCCTAAACAATCAAGACTGAGTTTAAAACCTTTTAATGTACTTGGAATAAAGCCCAGATTCATCATGAAAAAGCACCATGTCCTCAAATGTAAAGTCTCAGGAGTTCAAACTCTGAGATTCCTTCTCTAATTCCCATCTCTCATGTGAGGTTCTGACTTAGTTAGATATGAACAAGTCCAAAGTGAAATCAGGTTCCTAATTTGGGGCCATGTCAGACCTTCCTTAGCAGACAGGCCAACTCAAATACAAAGGATTTTGTATACTGGATTGCCATACAGGTATGTAGATTGTTCACTGCCCAAGTCTGAGAATACCAGTCACACAGTAGTCACTTTAAATGCTGCTGTATGTGTGCAACTTGTGTGACTCTATGTTCAAGACAGCCTGTTTGTGCCTTAGGCCAACAAACCAGAAATAAGTATAATCAGTAATGGTTCTGGTGTTGACTCCTTCCTAGTTTTGCATGCTAACTGCTCTTCTGTGGTGTAAACTTCCCAAGGCATTTTTGAAGAATGTTCTTTAATGCTGTGCTGGGATGTAACACAGATCTGTTTGTATCCTAGCTACTCAGGAGGCTGAGATTTGAGGATCATAGTTCAAAGCTAGCTGGGGCAGGAAAGACCATGAATAGTTTATCTTCAATAAACTACTTGGAAAAAGATAGAAGTAGCTCTGTGGCTGAAAGGCAGAGGTCTCTTTGGCTTTAGCCTTGGCAAAAGAAGCTCAGAGACAGTGCCTAGTCCCTGAATTCAAGCACCAGAACCAGCAAAAAAAAAAAAAAAAAGCTCCCAGGTTTTCAAACAAGTATGACTTATATCTATTATCACCTGTTGGCACATAAGCTCCTAAAAAAAGGGAGATATTTTTGTTTACTCTCAAGTGCTATAACAATGTTCAAATGTAAAATATTTAACACATACTTGTTGAATGAGTACTTGCTTTAAATGTTAAGGGTAATTTCTGAAATTATATATTTTAATGTCTCTGGTGTTGCCCTAAGACGTAAGAACCACTGAAACAGGCATTTACTTCTGATTAATTTCTACCTACTGGAGCACCATTTGTTGTACTCTTAGTAGAGTGTAACAGCTTTATAGATCTTCCTTCTGGATAAGTCCATGTATGCTAATATTTTGTTTTTTTTTAGGAGAAACCAGGGAATAAATGACTGCCAACTTGTCCTTATTTTTGGTAAGTATCAGCTGTTTCCATTCTCTCTCCAGAAAGTTAGTTAAATCTCTGATTCACAGATGTGAAGAGATTCCTGATTTTAGGTCTTAGCCCACAGAAGGTACAATCAAATGAGTCCCCCACTTTTACATAAAGCTGCAACCAGGAATGGGTGTGCTGTCCAAGAAAATAAATCTGATGACCATCCAAAGTACTTTCTTAGGATTTTGGAAAAAGACTAAGAGCTGGGTGCTGGTGGCTCATGCCTGTAATCCTAGCTACACAGGAGGCTGAGATCTGAGGATCATGGTTCAAAGCCAGCCCAGGCAGGGAAGTCTATGAGACTCTTTTTTTTTTTTTATTTGTGAACATATTGTACAGAGGGGTTACAATTACATGGGCAGGTCTATGAGACTCTTATCTCCAGTAAACCATTCAGAAAAGTGGTGCTGTGGTTCAAGTGGTAGAGCACTTGCCTTGAGCTGAAGAGCTGAGGGACAGGTCCAGAGTTCAAGCCCCACACCCAGGGGAAAAAAAAAAAAGACTAAGGTACCATCCAAAGTACTTTTTTAGGATTTTGGTAAGACTAACTAAAGTACCATCCAAAGTACTTTCTTAGGATTTTGGTAAGACTAACTAAAGTATCAGTCCTGTATAGATACTGTAAATTCAGCTCTAGGAATGCATTAAACATTCCAGTCCTGAGATTTTTCCTGAATAAAATGGTAAATCTTTAATTCCCATAAATGTTCCTTTCCCCTCCACCATTTCAAGTTACTTTATCCTATTATCCTTGCTTAAAAAAAAAAAGCAAAAATTGACACTACTTAATTGTTTGATGTTGACTCCTATACAACTCAACCTGGCTCAAAGACACTGGTACAGTTTATTCTGTGTAGTGAAAATAAAGTGTTTATTAGAAAGAAATAATAATTCAACATTTGAATTACCAACAGTTCATATGTCTTCTTTTCAATGGAAGCACAATTAGAATAAAATATTATACATACATGTCTACAGATACCAATACGAAAAGATATTCAAGGTAATTTATTTTTCTAGTTCTGGGGCTTAGTCTCTGGCCTGGGCTCTGCCCCTGAGCTTTTTTTGCGCAAAGCTAGCACTCTAGCACTTAAGCTGCAGCTCCACTTCTGGCTTTTTCTGAGTAGCTTATTAGACATAAGAGTCTCATGAACCTTCCTGTCTGGCTTGGCTTTGAACCATGATCTTCAGATCTCAGCTTCCTGAGTAGCTAGGATTACAGGTGTGAGCCAACAGCACCCAGCTGCAAGGTAATTCTAATTAGAAAGTTACAAAATCCTGAGCCTACTGCTTATTTCTAAACATTTCCATGCATGTCTTTCACTTTTGTTAATCATGAATCTATTTTGCAAATAAAAATAAACAATAATGTTCAAAACACGTTTATTTATGAAATCAATTGAGGTTGCATTACCTACTTCAAATAAAATATTTGGCAAAAAAACTGGTTTGCAATGTACTTGTCAAAAGTCTTATTTACAAGTTTAGGGATTCTTTTGTGTTTTAGAAAAACATTTAGCATGTTGTACTACCATAATAAAATGAGTTTCCCAAGAATCGCTCAAATATTCAGTGAAATGAAAAGGTAAAGTCTAATTTTCTTCAGTCATATTCAGAAAATCGAATGTGTTTACTTGCTTGTTGAGTTTTTGCCAGTCTAATCTTTTCAGCCTTGGTGATTAACTACAGAGAAAGAAATGAAAATGTGTTAGACACACACAAAAGTAAAACTGAACAACCAAATTATTATTACAAAGATTTCATTTTGAATGAAATTTTTGAGAAGAGGAAGAGAAGTGTAACAATTATGTTTTAGGTCAAATCAAAGGGAGAGTTGTTGAAATTATAGATTATTAAGTAAAATAGATATCAAACTTTTGAAATATCTACCTATTCCCACTTAAGCTGAACATGATTTAAAAGTCTTTCTAGTTAAAATAGTCACTCCTCAACTCTGGTAAATCTTAACCTTTCTTAGAAAGATACATGACATACTTTTATTGTTCAGTATGGACTTGGTACTAATTACTAAGTTACAAATCCAATGATCAAAAGCACTTAATTACATGGTACTTTCAAAAAGACAATATATTCCTAAGCTGTTATAAAAGTTTGTTTACAAACTGCTCATTAGAGTGGTTCTTCAATTCCAGTAAACCACAGTAGGTGACTAGAGTTTACAACAATTTATATGTTTTATAAGTAACCAGAAGAATGGTGACGCCCCAGGCCTGTAATCCCAGCACTGGAAAAATAAGAAAAAAAAATCACGAGTTGGAGAAAATTCTGGACTATATAAGATAGTGAGATCCTGTCTTTTAAAAAAAAGTACCAAACCTTTCCAAAATACTCAAACAAAACAGGAAAAATCCCAAAACAACATAAAAATACTGACAGAACTTTTCAAAGTTCCTAAGACAAAGAAATGCCACAAAGATGTACAATTATGTGTCAAACATGTTTAAACACTTAAAAAAATCATTTAAGATTTGACAGAGATCTAATATCAAAAGTAGGTATTATTTATTACACCCTTGCAACATCCATTGGATTTGGTTACTTTTTAAAAGTAAAGGGCTAGTAAAAGGGCTAGAAATCAGGGCCTTGGATGTGGAAGGCAAGCATCTTTCATTTGAACTACATTATAAGGAAAATGAAGCTGTGTGAAAACAAGCTAACACATAGTATGATTCTAGACTTCAAAATTCCTTGGTAGAAAATTAACAGCAGCTTATTTAGTTTGAGTTAATTATTAAACAAGTAGGTAAATTGTGGTCTTCTCCTTTCCTTTAACAAGCTTTGTATAATACTCTGTGTAGTATCTCCTTTTTATTTTAGTTTATGAGCTAACTAGCTTTAATTCTACAGCTTCAGCTGTTTCTACTTCACAATAAATTGTGCTATCACCAACCCTGATAGTGAAACAGGTAACTATGGAAAAGAATTCTCCAACTCAATGAAGAACAGAACTTTATACAATTTCTAAAATTAAAAAACAAATGTTCTTAATTTCCAGTATTAAATGACACTTCACACAAATTAAAGGATTAAGTTTTACTTACAAACTAACTTCCAGTTTTAGGTTCTGGATCAGTGCTTTTAATATTTAAATAATTTCAAAAAGGCTTTGAAATTAGCACCACAGAGACCTTAGTCATTAGGAAGGCAGGAGGCTTCCCTATCAACAAGTTCAGTCTCTATTCTAGAAAACACATTTAACAAAGCCCAGTAGGAAACTACCCCTGAAATAATCATAAGTTCCAATGAATGCTAGCGCAATGGATGGCTGAAGAAAAAATCCATATGTATTTTTTACTTTTGAGTAACTTTTGTAACAAGGGGGGCTGTCTCGTAGTATTTTAATAAACACTAAATTTTTATGTTAAAAAACTAAGTACAACACAAAACAAGCTGCGAATACGTAAAGTTTGACTTTCGAAGTTTTCACCAAACGTACATTTTTTAGGATTTCCTCAGGCTTTCATAAGAGTTCTAAGTTGTGATAATATTTTTATCATATACTCTACTCTGTTCTGAACACATTAGCTTGTATAAGCATATGCCAGAAAATGTTTCCAAAGAACGAACTCCATAGTTTAATAGCAAAAACATAAAGTTATTAGTATCATATTTGTTAAAAAATTGAGAGAAACTGCCTAAAGCTTATTTATGCTGACTCTCTTTTTTGGAGAATAACAATAATGCTTAACAATGCTATAGGTGCCATGTATCTCAGTCTTAACTCTCTGAATGTTATCTCTGTAGCCACCTCCTATCTTCATAAACTACATTCAAAATATATTGTGGTTTTTACATAAATACAATCGATATACAGTCATGTAAACTGCAAATGTCAAGACTAAATTTATTGTGTAAAATATTGCTGCTTTAAACAAAAACCATATAATATTAATTTAAATATTATGTATCCTTACAGAAAAAAATCTCATTTCATATATTTCATATATTTTAAAACTGAGAAACATGTAGTCCCTCTCAATCTAAAACACTGTACTTGCTAAGTTTTAGTTTTACTAAATAACTAAAGTTATTTATGATTATCTGTTACTAACTTTCAGAAGATAATTAACCTCCAGAAACAGTTTAGGATATAAAACAAAAAACTGATTACCTTCTCAGTGCCTCTTTTCTTCTCCCGAGGCTGATTAAGTTTGGCTTGTCTATCTACCAAAATCTTCTGCCAATATCTCTGTTCATGATCACCTTAAAATAAAAAAAGCAAGCTATAATCACTGAATAATGACACACACGAGAAAACACAAATGAAACCCTATTAATAGAAATAGAATAGCTGGAGAAAGACCTGAATTTGAAATAGATCAATTTTTAAAAAATATTTCTAGTAAGTTTTACCAGAAAGGACTTCAAGTTTCCAGTTATGCTTCTTTTTAATTTCAGTATGTGCATTCATTACTGCTTGAGCATCCTCAGGGGTTTTAAATCTGGCATGGCATTCTATGTCTCCTTCTAGCAAATCAACATAAACAACTTCTGAGATTGTGGCCAAGGTGTCCTGCATTGGAATTAAACAGAATACCATAAAAATCAATAATGATACTTCATAATACATCTAAAGTAATTCTAATGGGCACTGCAAGATATTACACAAACAAGTACACCATGATGCAGATTGAGTAAATATATCAAACACTTTTGAAACACAGAAATGGTCCTAAAAATAGATTTGGGTTTACAAAAAGCAGAACCTAATTCACAAGTCTAATGATTAACCTCCTTCCTTTAAACCATGTCCTTAAAATATGAATGAAGTTAGAAATATTCTATTAAGGACAACATATGTGTAGAATGGGATGGACAATCCAAAGGAACAAAGTTAAAAGAAAAGACAAGGCTGGGAACTGAAGGCTCCCTCCTATAATACCAGCTACTCAGGAGACTGAGAGCTGAAGATGACAATTCCAAAGTCCTATCTCCAGTTAACTCCTAGAAAACCAGAAGTGGCAAGGTGTCTCAAAGTGGTACAGCACTAGCTTTGAGTCCAAAAGATCAGGGACAGCACCCAGGCCCTGAGTTTAAATCCCATGACCAACAAAAAAAGACAGAGGACTTGGGGATAGGCTTATTTTTACTCACCTGTACACCACTTATGACTTAAAATATGTGTAATGACCTTTCAACTCTTTATAACTCATGAAAACTAAGTTCTATTGAACCTACCAAAATTCTAAGGTTTGTCAGTAGATCTATAGGAACACAGCACAAAACCACTTAGATTTTGATAAGATACCAATATAACTTCTAAATAAGTGGAGATCACCAATAAGGGTTAAGTTTTACCTAGGACTCCTGCTGTGAGGGCAAATTAGCTAGATTCCTGCATCCTTAATTAGTCTCTCACAGCAGGTTCCAGAGAACACTGAATGCATTTATGCAGGAATGTCACACTAATTCTTAATTCATCAATTTTCATTCATAAAGCTAAAGAAGTAGAGGGAGATTTCCAACTGGGGAAAGAATGTTTTATTTACCTGGTTTCCTTTTAGTTTTTACCTAATTTTTTAAGAAGGAACTATTTCTATTACTCTTGAATATGAATTTCTAAGTATCCAGAGATCAAGCAGTGAATGGAAATACTTCATTATAGACTAAGAAGAGTTTATGCTATGTAGTAATATACATGAGTCTCTAAAAAAAGGGTACTGCTTCACGTCTATGTACCCTAACATACTGTTTCTCAGAAAACCAGGCATGTAGTAAATGTTTGGTGAATCAATAAAAAGAAAAAACTGGAGAGCTTTATTTAGTTTATAGTACAACATCTAGAAACACAGCCAAGAAAAACCACTGGTAATAAACTGATGAATTGTGAATTATTCATTGAGTTTTATAACCACTTTTTCAGGTAGAAAAGCACAATTCAAATGATATTTACTAAATATCCATTATAATGTGAGCCTAATCTTTAGATTTAAGACCGATTTAAAACCCTATAATGACAAATTAACTTGGTAATCACAGGGGCAAGTCACAGTTACCAACACAACTTAGTTTTTGTTCCAGCAAAATATAAGCAAAATGTAACTATTAACTTCATTACTGCAGTTGCTTTCTGATTTTGCACAAAACATGTTTATTTCTCAATTTTCTAGCCTGTTCTCCTAAATTCTTTTAGGGTTGGCAAAATCCTTACTTATTAGTGATAGCGATAGGATTTTAAGGATAAAGTTTTAGATAGAGGGTATAGTGAAAAACTATCTGCACAGGTCTCAAGCCCCAAACAAGACAAACTACACAGTAGTGAAAGTTACAGAAGAGAATATAAAAGATTGGTACCTCACCTTGTGTGATCAAGTACTGTTCCTCACAGAGGAATCTAACTACATTAAAATGAATGTATTGCTTTGTTTGTATAAAAGACTGTTTAGATGTAAACTATATAACGTTTTATAGAACAGTATTTAAAATTTTTGTTTTGAGTTCTTTGGGCATTGGGGTCCAAATTCATGTTTACTGGATCTACTCTGCTAGCTCTGGATTGAATTAAAAAAAAAAATCCAAAGGCTATTTTCTAAAAAAAAATTTCTTTCAATTCCCCCAAATCTGCAATAGCTAATCAACAAACAAACAAAAATCTAAACCAACACCAAGTGAAAAACATACATTATTCTTTTTATTTTGTAATAACAATTTCTACTTTTTGTAGGTAATAAAATATAAGAACCTATTGAAAGCTAAAAAATTCCAGATAAAAATTTGTATGTTTTCTAGTTTGCTTCAAAATTAAGCAATAATTATAATTTCGGAATAACTCCAGATAAATAATGATGATTATATCTTCACAAAAATTATCTACCAAGCAATTTTCTAAAACTCCGAAAATTGATAGTGTTTCAGAAAATGTGTGGTAAATACTAGTGTGTGGTCAAGATGACTATCGCATTATTTCCCTTTGCAACTACACAGCAGGCAACCATCAGTGACAGAAAACAAGAATCCTTAAGATGCAGAGTCTTTAGAATTTGCTTCAAATTATGGAGTGGGGTTTTGGCTAGAATATAGATTCTAATTTGATCTCTTTTGTCTTCTATATTACAGTGACAATATTTTCACACCAGGAAGTTAAGAAAAGCAACGACCACCTAGGAGCTTGAAAGTATTACCCGGATTTGTTTTCTCCCAGGTAAAGGCTCGGTGCTAATGATTTTTACAATCACGCCACTAACAAATTGTGGTCCTGTGTTCTCCAGAGGGCGACACTCTTGACTGTTGGCTGTTGATTTGAAAAGGGAAAAAGACCAGGATTAAATCACTCACATTGAATAATTTAACACTTAGAAAGTACTACTACAGAATAACAAAAGATTTCTTCATAAGCGACCTGAAACAATTTATTTAAAACTTACTTAGTTTAAAAAATACGATGAGTTATTTCAGATTACTAAGATAGAAAATATCATGAAGGTAGAAAATATCATTATTCATGTTGTGAAGAGAATTTATAAAAATACACCCCCTTATCCATGAACCAAAGAACTAAAGTATTATACTTAAGACTTTTTGTTAAACATTACTACTCAAATCTGAGGATATATATAGACATTTTTTTGCAAGCTATAGGTATTTAAAATTTATCCTAAATTGAATGAACTTATCCTTGCTTGTTGTCCACCTTACTGAATGAAATTTCAGGTAAGAGCCAGGTGCTGGTTGCTCACAGTTCAAAGCCAGCCCAGGCAGGAGAGTGCATGAGACTCTTATCTCCAATTAACCTCAGAAAACCGGAAGTGACATTGTGGCTCAAAGGTGTAGAGTGCTAGCCTTGAACAAGGAGAGCGCCAGGTCCCAGGACTGACAAAAAATATTTCAGGTAAGAAACTATACTTCTATAAACTATGAACTTATTACACAATCAAATCAGTCATAAAAAGTAGGGAAAGAGTAGGAAAAAAATGTTATTTAAAAGGAGCCCTTATGATTCTTTTCTCTTTCTTTCCTCTTCCTCTTTCCCACTCCAGAGATGGAGAGCCAAACCAGAGTCCTGTCCAAACAAGGCAGGCACTATATCACTGGGTATACCTACAACTCCTAAATATATATTATAAAAATGATATCTTTACATCCATTACAATCTTACAAAATAGGTGATCTTTACCTTTTGCAATTTTCACTTCAGGCTTACTAGGTAAACTACTGTCTGTTTCCATTTCTGACTCCAATTTTATTTGAGATATTGTTTTTTTTAAAGAAGCCATGCTGGCTTTTTGTAGTGCTAAATACTCTTTTTTTAAATCCATCCATTCAATCCTGTAAGGCAAAAAATAATGTTTAGAAATAATGACAACTGGCTCAAAACAAGCATAGAGATTAATCTAAATATTATACTTTTCCAATGACTTTCAACTTTCCTCTTTAAAATATATAAATTACTTAGTTTCTAAATCTTCACTATTTTCGTTCCTAAATACATTCAGTAAACAGGCACAGGAAATTCTTTTGGTTTCAACATCGATATTAAGTGCTTCTTTTCAGAGTTTACCTTATAAAAGTAAAAATTATAAGGTAATTCCTTGGTTAATTACTAGTATTTATCAAATCATTTTGTGAGAAAATTTAAAGATTATTTGTAAAATTGCTTCCAATGTGAGACAAACATTCCTAGGGGTTTAGTTGAATCAAAAGGATTTCAGTGAAGAAAATAGCACCCCAAGGAAGCAATTTATTTATTTACATATATTTTAACATGTAGCTATTTCTCCAAACAGCTAGAGCTCCTCAAGATATAAACACAATGCATCTCTTAGCTCAGTAGGAGCATTCATTGTTAACTCTAATCAGTGCCAAAGGGAAAAAAAGAAAAAAAAGATACAAGAGTTTTGTTTTTTTAAGAGGATATCTAATGGTAATGGTTTTAGCAGTTAACATTGACATCTGTACTTAAAAAAAAAAATATGGGGTGGGGATAGGGGCAACCCAGAATCCCACCCCACCCACCAGAGTTTCCCTGAGAGCAGATACATTAAAATAACAAAAGGCTCTTGTAATGATTCTCCGAGATAAAAAGCAAAAGGAATTTGGGAGTTAAGAATAGTATAAATACAAGTGCCCCAAGTCTCTATCTTTCACCTTTGAAAAGAGAACTGCACTTTGGTAAGTATGCTCTGGAGGTAAAGGAAAAGTTTGTATGGAGATGTTTCTTTCTCTTCTGTGTGCTGGATTCCCTTCCACTTTAACATGGGTGTGCTTTCTGTGAGTTTTAAATAACAGAGTAAGTGCTTCCATGTTTTAGTAGAAGTGAATTCAACTTACTTCAGGATGAGACATCTCACCAGTGATTGACTATTAGGGAGTTCCCTTTGCTTTAACATGGGGGTACCTGCTGTGTGATTCAAAAGTAAGTGCTTCCATGTTTCAGTGGAGGTGACTCTACATTGGCACACGTTTGTGAGTTTTTCTGTTTTTTGTTTTTTTTTTGCTATGAACAGTTTTGTTCCAAGTTACAGCAAACGTGGGCTGCCCATCACTTAAACGTGGATGTACTTGCTTTGGATCTAAAAAAGTAAGTGCTTCCATGTTTTGGTGATGGTAAGTTTTCCTTTTGCGTTTTATGAAGCTTGTGTTTAGTGGAAAAGTCTTAAGGGGCCCCCTTTACTTTAACGTGGAGGCTCTTGCTGTGACATAACAAATAAGTGCTTCCATGTTTGAGTGTGGTGGTTCCTACTTAAACCTCAGGACATACCACGTTCTGGTAACTAGGCGATATGCCATCACTGTTGCTAATATGCAACTCTGTTCACTAAATTGGAATTGCACTTTAGCAATGGTGATGGAATGTTGTCAGTCATCATAATATAATACTCACTTGGAAAGTACCCTCAGTGGTATAACCTCTTCACCCATTTTATGTCTCTCCTTATGTTTTTTCTTGTGCTTTCTTTTAGTTTTCAGTAGTGAACCATCTTTAATATCTCCAGTGTCTTTTTCCTCTTCTGTAGAAAATTCTAGATCTATGAGAATCCAGTTAAAGAAAGTGATTTTTTTGTTTCAGATATAACTTAAAAATTTAACTTAAAAGTTAAATTTAATTAAAAGTTTTTAATTGTCAAACCTCTGTTTTCTTTGGAAATTTCAGAAGCTTCCGTTTTAATGCCTTTTTGAGTTATTTTCTTAATTTTTGATCTTGGCGCCAGGCATTCTGCATCTCCAGAGCTGCTTCTTTTCCTCTTCCCCGCTCTGCCTTCCGCTAGGCTTTCACCCCTATCTCTATCTCGTTTTTTCTTTTTCTTTGCAGGTTGCTTTTGGGGTTCCGGTGTCTCTGCGTCAGAGCCCTCAGATGCAGTCCTTGATCTTTTTATCTTACAGAGGGATAAGCTACTTGTGTCCATGTTTAAATCTTTGGTCTGTGTGCTGTCTTCTTTCTTTATTCTGCCTTTTTTCTTTTTCTTCTTTTTCTTCTCATCTGCAACAATATTTGTTTTTATTTTGCTTGAGCACTAAATACAAAGTAATTACTATAGTTACTGTACTCACCAGTTACTCTTAAGGCCGGAATAGGTTTATTTTTTACAGTTTTGGGAAATATGCCAGGTTTCCTCGGTGCTTCTTCTGGTGGGTTGTTAAGGAACTGCAATAAAAAAAATTTACTATAAAGCGTGACTTTTTTCTCTTTCTTTTCCCTTAGGACCCTGCACCCACCTCAATAGCTTTTGCTGCCTGCTCCTTTGTTTCAAACTCCACAAACGCAAATCCTTTTGGATCTCCAGTAGACTTATAATGTGGTATACTTATATAAACAACATTGCCACATTTCCCAAATACTCTTTCAATCCAGCTGTGATTAACATTTTTGGGAAGTAATTCCTGTAACAAATATTAATAAATTCAAAATATTGTGTCTTTAACAATGAATAAATGCTTGTCTCTTAAAACTTTCCATTAAATGTACTTGCCACATATACTGTGCGTTCATCTTCATCTTTTGGTCTTTCACCCAAAGGTTTTTTTCGCCTAATTTTGGTGCCTTCTAAATCCAGCTTTAGTCGATGGAAATATAAATTAGTTTAATGATGATAAACTTGTAGTTATAATGTATAATTAAACATACACCTTACTTACCTCCACAACAGCTGAGCCTTTTAATGCTCTGGCAATTAACTTCCCATCAGTGGTCAACTTTTTCATTTTGTTAAAGGATACCAGAAGTGATATATCAACATCTATTGAAGGAGGTTAAATTCAATAAGGTTAAATAGTTTTAGGTTTGTTCCTTGGTTACCTTAAGCCCCCAGGAAAGTTGGTCCTCTGCTTATTTCTTTCCTATTCATTACTGGCCCCTATACCTTTAATCATCCATGAAAGTCCTTATCACATTTATTTGTTTATACAACATCAATATTCGTGTGTACGTAATAAAACAAAAACTTACATCCATCTCTCGATTTTTCAATCTGCTCCCGAAGAAATCTGTCCTTATGAAGGTTTGCATCCCCAAACCAGAAGTCCACTTGCTTAGCAATGTCTGCCAGCACCTGTTTAACTCGAGAGCGTTTCTTTTTTTCGACTTCTTTTTTCTTTTCAGTACTTTCTTTTTTTTCACTTTCCATTCCTGTAGAAAGACACCCATATGTGCATTCCTGTAGAAAGACACCCATATGTAGTAACTACGAATATGGCTTTTTTTTGGGTCCAGTCGTGGGGGCTGAACTTTGGGCCTGGGCACTGTCCCTCAGCTCTTCTGCTCACAGCTAGTGCTCTACCACATGAGCCACAGTGCCACCTCCGGCTTTCTTTTTGCTTATGTGGTGCGGAGGAATCGAACCCAGGGCCTCAGGCATGCAAGGCAAGCACTCTACCACTGAGCCACCTTCCCAGCCCTAGTCATTGCTTCTTTTTCTGTCTTCTCTGTTTTGAATTGTTTTCCACAGATAGAAAAATCTATTACAATGTCAGTCCCAAACATGGGACAAAAACAATGTGGAAGTCAAGGGCATGTGTGAAATAATGATGAACACAAGATAGAAGCTAGGGAGCTAGGTCTGGGTTTCCACAAATGAGGCAGAAATTTTAACTTGATCACTATGTATCTGTTGAATAAACATATTTTAAAGTATCTGTAAAACATTAAACATTCCAAACTCTTGTCTGTGTGTGTCTGTGTATACTAGTCCTGGGACTTGAATTCAGGGCATGGGCACTGTCCCTGAGCTTGCTCAAGGTTGGTGATTTACCAGTTGGGCCACAGCTCCACTCTGGCCTCTTGCTGATTAATGGGAAATAAGATTCTCACTGACTTTCCTGCCGGGGCTGGTTTGAAATGTTGATCCTCAGATCTTAATATCTTGAGTAGCCAGTATTATAGACATGAGCCACTGGCGCCCAGCTTCAAATTCTTTTTGTATGATTGTGGGATATAAATAACATACAAATGTAGGCTATGATAATCTCTATAGCAGGCTCTCCTGCTTCCTGTAAATTATAGAAGGCAGACTATCTGTTCTACAATCCCTTTCTTTTTGAAGCCTATCATCTAAGAAATAAAATGGTGTATCTAAGCCTAGAGACTCTCTTTCATTTTTCTCCTAATAAGCATTTTTGTAACTTTGAGTAGTCAAGTGCAGAATGAGCAAGTACACCTTTGATTTAGAGGATAGATTAAACAGGTTTCATAAGATATAAAACAATTTTTCATACAATATTACACAAAATCAGGAAGTTACATGGCAATAATTTTCTTAATTCTCAAAGCTTGTATTTTCTCGAGGTATTGTATTGTCATTCCACACATTCCAAGTCAAATTCATTATCTTTCCTACCAAGATCTATTCTTTCTACAACCCTTATATTATTTAACAATGCCACATTCTTCCGAGCATTTGAAATTGCTGCTGTAGAGAACATAATTATATGTAACTACATTATTATTTATCAATTTGTCTTGACTATCCCCAACATTTTATGCCACTAAAATAAGGCAGACACAGCTTATAATCTGTTCTGAATATCATGCATTCTTCAAAGAACCCTATTTTTGTGCAACTGGCATAATCACAGATCTGATTTATACTGCTGATGTCAAATGTGCTATTCCTCAGCAATGTAATATTCCTTTACTATGATATGTAATGAAGATACTGTAAGTAAACTGGTCACCCTTGACTTTCATACATGGGCTTTAGGAAAATAAAAGTTACTATGTAACAATGCTAATTACTTTATACACATTGTTCTAAATCTCCATAATCCCACATAGCAGTTCCACTTTCTTTAAAAGGAGGCTTAAAAGTTTAAGTAATATGGCCCAAACTAGCTGGATAAGAGGGTCCTGATACGAACAACTTTCACACAAACTACTCTTCAGTAGAACCTACCATCACATTATATTTTGATTCTCGAATCCTTTTGTTTTGTTTTGCTTCATTGAGCTAGAGCCTTGCTATGTTGCCCATGCTGGCTGTGAACTTGCAACCTCTTGCTTCTTCTAGCCAAGTACTGGAATTTTTTTTTGTCAGCCATAGAGCCTCAGCCTCAAGGCCTGAGAGCTGACCTGATCTCTTTTGCTCAAGGCTAATGCTCTGCCACTTTGAGACACAGGGCTATTTCCGGTTTTCTGGTGGTTAACTGGAGATAGGTCTTATGGACTTTCCTGCCAAGGCTGGCTTTGAACCATGATCTTCAGATCTCAGCCACCTGAGTAGCTAGGCTTACAGGCTTAAGCCACCAGCGCCATGACTCAGGAATTCTCAAACAGAAGTCTAAGGAACATCCGTTGAGTTTCAAGAATTTTTGTAAACTTCATAAAACGATTAAATGATAAATTTAACAGAAAGGCCAAAACATTCTTGTACATGAAGACATGGTAATTAATGAGGTAATCAGGGAAGTGCTATAAAACAAATCAAAGGAAAATTCAAAAAGTAGATACACATGCTGGCAATCAGGAATGTTAAAATCAATGTAAGGACATTGTAGTGACAATTCCCCTGAACAAACCTAATTTCCACTTCTTTTTTCCTGCAAGTTACAGTTGTAAAATAATAGCTATAATAATAAAATAATGAAAGGCACAGATAAAGTTAGGTAGGATGTGAGGTAACTTTTTTGGCTTTCTCAAATTTTCCTTATAAAATTATACTCAGAATAGTTTGATAGGTACATGAACAGTTCTCAGAGAAACTCATCTACAACTTCTTCAGGTTAAAAAAAAAATAACTCATGTGGAAAAATAAAAGGTTGTGGTCACAGCCAAAGTGAATAGGTCTTTGCTTTTGTTTTGAATGAGCACTCTAAGCTGCATAAACCCCTGTTCAAGGCTGGAGGTAGTGGCTGAAGTCCCCCCGTCATTCTGGCTTACAGTGGGAGCTGGTGGCTAACGCTGGTAACCCTGGCTACTCAGGAGGTTGAGATCTATAGATCAGGGTTTGAACCCAGACAGGGAAGAAAAGTCTGAGACTGATTTCCAATTAACCACCCCAGAGTAATAGTGGACTGTGGACCAAGTGGTAGAGCACCAGCTTTGGGCAAAACAGCTCAGGGACAGAAACCAGGTCGAGTTCAAGCCCTGTACTGGCACCAAACAAGCCAGCAAACAAACCTTTCTATTCAATTTACGAGGCTTAGGCCACGTGGCCTACCGCCATGCCTTCCTTGTCACATCTGTTTTCCCCAAATATCTCTTAACAACGCACTTGGCACACCGTATTTAGTTCTCTTTTACAACTGAACTTTCAATTCTCTGTAAAGACTTTAACGGTTTTTGTCTGTTTGAGCCCTTCCAAGGGCTTGAAACCAGGGCAATGTCTCTGAGCTTTTGTACGAGAGGCTGGTGCTCTTCTACTTAAGCCACAGCTCCACTTCCGGCTTTTTGGTGGTTGGCCTCATGGATTTTTTTTTTCCCCTGCCTAGGCTGGCTTCGAACCTTGATCTTCAGATCTCAGCCACCAGAATAGCTAGGGTGACAGATGTGAGCCACTGGCGCCAGGCAAGGATGAGATTCTCGCATAGAAGAACGACTTAATCGTAGACTGCAAGGCGTCACACACTCATTATCCTTTGACAGTCGAAACTCAACTCCAATCTAGGGGCAGAGGGGGAGGGGACCCCGTCGGCATCCGTACTTCCGCTCAGAGGCAGCCAAACCCCGGGCGGGCCCCGAAGCTGTCCTGTCCCCGGGAGACGCGCGCCCCCACGCGCGGAAAACTGGAACCGCGCCGCCTGAGCACTTCTGCGCGTGCGCACAGAGAACCAGCCGAGTGAACGGACGGACTGGCGGGAGGGGGCGGAGCGAGCGCCACACGTAAGATGAACTGTATGAAAAAAAGGCGGCGAGGAAGATGGCACCCGATCGGAGGGACCCCACAGGCCACCTGGAACTTACTTCGTCCAATTCCCGCAAATGCAGGCTCAGAGCCTGCTTCCTCCAGCACTTTTCGTTCTCTGAGCCTTACGGTCGTGGTTATTTCGCGTCACACGAAGAGCGACACCGTTCTCTCGTTCCTCCAGCAGAAGACACGCTGGAACGCCGTGCGTCCGCCGTAGACGTCAGAGGACAGCGCCGCCTCTTGAGGGGGCGGGGTTTCGGAGAGCTCAGCGCGACGTCTGAGGGCGGGGGGAACGCCCTCCACCCCGAGGAAGAATGTGATTGGCTGTTGGAAAAAACGGCGATTCTGGCTAAGACGGCTAGGGGGCGGATTAGTAGTTGATCTTCCGGTGCGGTCCCATGTCGATGACGTCACACTCGTACGCGGGAGAAATTCGAAAATGTCCATTTTGTGCAATGGGACAGGTGAAGTGAACTATTTCTCGCGTTTGGGGGAAGTGAGGGATGAATTGGAGTGATTGAACGACTAGGAGTGAAGGGAGGGAAGAATGGGCTCCACAGGCAGCGACCCGGGACCAAGATTTGCTGTCCCTGCCGGCTCCGACGGCCTGTACTCACCCCGTCATCCTTACCGCCTCGCTCAGACCTGCGCTGCACCTCCTCCGAGTCTGAGGCCCTGGAGACCTTTGCCATGTGTTTTTAAGGCTGACAGGATCTCCACTGCCATTTTTAGTACACAAGATCTTTCCTGTGAAAACCTTTGTTGTTGTTCTGATAACGAGGCTTGAACTCAGGGCCTGGGCACTGCCCTTTGGATTTTTCCCTCCAGGCTGAAGCTGTAGCGATTGAGTCACCCTTCACTTCTGCCCCTTCCCCCCCCCCTTTTTTTGGCTGGTTAATTGGATAGAAGAGCCTTACAGACTTTTCTTCCTGTGTCCCACAGATCCCAGCCTTCTGAGTAACTTAAGATTACATGCGTGAGCCACTGGCACCGGAGTCCTATTAGAATCTTGGTAAATGACATTTAGGTTTCCTTTCGTCATTTAGACTTGATGATTCACTTATGATGTTGAATGCCAGGGTCTGAACGTTTTTGAGTTTTCAGTATTTTCTGCAGGGCCTCGTGCACACTAAGCAAGAGCTGCATTGAGCTGCAGCTGCAGTACAGGGAACTTTAGTTTTTTGAGGTAGAGTTTCACTAGGTAACCCAGTTTGGCTTTCTCCTCCCTAGGGCTGGGATTAGAGCTCGGCATTGCCATTGGGGTTTTGGGAAACAATGTTTTGTGTTTTTGTTGTTGTTGTTTGTTCGTTTTGTTTTTATCGGTTGTGGGGCTTGAACTCTGGGTCTGGACGCTGCCCCTCAGCTCTTAAGCTCAAGGCAAGTGCTCTGCAACTTGAACCACAGTGTCACTTCTGGTTTTCTGGTGGTTAGTTGGAGATGAGATTCTCACAGACTTTCCGGCCCAGTCTGGCTTTGAACCACGATCCTCAGATCTCAGCCTCCTGAATAGGATTACAGGCATGAGCCACCAGTGCCTGGCTTTTTTTTTTTCTGTGTATGTATTTGTGCATTTGTGCAGCCAACTGGGGCTTGAACTCAGGGCTTCTCAGTTACCAACCAGCTTTTTTTTTTTCCCCAGTGCTGGGGCTTGAACTCAGGACCTGGGCACTGTCCCTGAGCTTCTTTTGCTCAAGTCTAGCACTCTACCACTTGAGCCACAGTGCTACTTCTAGCTTTTTCTGTTTATGTGGTTCTAAGGAATCAAACCCAGGGCTTCATGCAAGGCAAACCATCTACCACTAAGCCACCTTCCCAGCTCTCAATCAGCTTTTTTATTCACAGCTGGTATTCTACCACTTGAGCCACATGCTTCCAGTTCACAGCCTTTTTGCTGGTTAATTAGAGATTTGTCTGTCTCAGCTGGCTCCCCAACCTCGACTTTCAAATATTAGCTAGGAGTCTAGAAGTAAGTCACTGGTGCCCTGCATCTTTAAACTTTTAATATAGACATCTAAGGGTTTTCATTCATTAAATTCTTTTATGTTCATAAACATACAGACCAAACACACCTTGCCCAAATTAACAGGAAGAATGGCAGGTATTTTACAGATAACAACTTATGAAATTTCTATTTATATAGAGCATGATATGTATGTAGATACATATTGAACATCTGGAGTCTATACCACTTTAAAAAAACTCCTTTGTAGACTGTACTTTTACCTATTAGTGGTTGATCAGCACTTGAATTGTCTGAAAGATTGCCTTAACAGAATGATGCTGGTGGATAAAGCCTTCCTATTTTGTGGTAAAATAAGAAGGGAGGAGTTGGAGATGTAGTTCAAAGGTAGGGGGCTTGCCTAGCGTGCTCATGGCTCTGGGTTTGAGCCTTAGCCCTGCCAGAAGGGAAAGGAAAGGGTACTCCATAAAAGGAAAAATTTTAACTCAAAGGTGCCATCTTGTGGTGGGTATGGCCATTCAGGAAAAAAAAATTGAATTGATACATGTTCTGTTGCTTGGAAAAGTGTTTGCAGACTGTTAATTAACTCACTATTTTATTTAGTTTTCTATATATTTGGTAACTTCTTTTTCTTTTATCACCGTGTGGTATCACTCTGTGTCTTGGGTCACAAATAATTTGATCGAGCCTCTGTTTTCCTTGGTCATTAGAGAATATTTGGACAATGATTCCAGTTTCCAGTCAAGAGTTTAGTTTAGGGACTGGGAAGGTGGTTCAGTGGTAGAGTGCTTGTCTTGCATGCATGAGGCCCTGGGTTTGATTCCTCAGCACCACATGAGCAGAAAAAGCCAGAAGTGGCGCTGTGGCTCAAGCCTTTAGCTTCAGCTCTAGCTTTGAGCTGAAGAGCTGAGGATAGCACCCTGGCCCAGAGTTCAGGCCCCACAGCTGACAAAAAAAGTTTAGTCCCTTGAGACATTTAAAATTTGTTCTTTTTTAGTCTATTGAGACATTAAAGAATTTTTTTAAAGTCAGAATTGCACAATTCTCTGCCTTTTTAACTTTAGGTGAACAACTACTGATTATTTTCTGGACTTGACTGGCTTATATCTTCAGAAGAAACTATGGAAAGCCACGAATTTATTGTAAGTCTTAATAATTTTCACATTTTTTTCACTTTCTTTTCTCTTTTCCTTTATTCCTTTCTTTCACCAATGTATTTCTACTATGGCCAGATTTATCCAAACAAAAAGAACAAGCAGTATATTCAGTAAAATTTGAATGATAAGTGTGTATCACTGTGCTTGGCTTTTTAAAGAAAAGTAATTAATTTTTTTGTAAATCCCCAATAACAGCCAAAGAAAACATGGAAAAGAGTGACATTGCTATTAATTTTTTTTTCAAGTTTCTTTCACATTTGGTGTAGAAGTCAGTTGGATTCTCACATCTGCTTCTCCATCCAGTTTGTGATCCAGTCTGGCACAATTACACATGTATAATCCTGGGAAACTCTATTCTTCACTTGAAGAAATGAGAACAGAAAGGCCAAAACATGAAAGTAGTTTTAAGCTCATAGATGCATGTACAGGTTATTGAGACCTTTAGGAGTCTGGACTGCAGTTTAAAAACTAACTGTAGGGCTGGGAAGGTGGCTCAGTGGTAGAGCACTTGCCTTGCATGCTCAAGGTCCTGGGTTTGATTCCTCAGCACCACATAAGAAAAAAGCCGGAAGTGGCGCTGTGGCTCAAGTGGTAGAGTGCTAGTCTTGAGCTGAAGAGCTGAGGGACAGTGCCCAGGCCCAGAGTTCAGGCCCCATGACCAGACTTCCTTCTTTCTAGTCCTTCCTTCTTTCTTTCCTTTCTCTCCTTCCTTCCTCTCCTTCCTTCCTTAAAAAAAAAAAAAAACTAACTGTATGAATCATAAGTTCTCAGTAAACCAATTTTTTTTCTTCCAATGGTTGACTTATAGGAATAAGATTATATTTTGATGCTCAAAATTTTATTTTTAATGTCTTCCTTATATTTTCCTGTCCCTGTGTTTTGTTTTGTTTTTAAAATTACTATCCAGTTAGCTGGCTTTCTTCCTTTTTCTTTCCTTTTTTTTTTTTTTTGTGGGAGGTGGTGGTTGGTGCTGGGAATTGAACTCAGGGTTTCATACAAGCCAAGAACACATTCTACCATTGAGCTTCACTCCAAGCCTCTTTTATTTATATTCTTGTTATTGTCATAATATCTGTGCTTTTATTTTATTTATTTATTTTCTTTTATTTTTTTTTGGTCAGGTCGTGGGGTCTGAACTCTGGGCCTGGGTGCTGTCCCTTAGCTCTTCAGCTCAAGGCTAGCACTCTACCACTTGAGCCACAGTGCCACTCCTGGCTTTTTTCTTTTTGCTTATGTGGTGCTGAGGAATCAAACCCAGGGCCTCATGCATGCAAGGCAAGTGCTCTACCACTGAGCCACCTTCCCAGCCATAGTGTGCTTTTCTTTTGCAGCCAGGCATCAGTGGCTCACACCTGTAATTTTAGCTACTCAATTGGCTGAGATCTGAGGATCACAGTTTGAAGCCAATCCAGACAGAAAAGTACATGAGACTTTTATCTACAATAAACTACTCAGAAAAAGCTGTGGCTTCAATGATAGAGTGCCAGCCTTGAATACAAAGAGACTCAGGGACAGTGCTGAGGTCACAAGTTCAAGCCCCAGGACTGGTAAAAAGAAAAAACATGTCTTACCTGATATTTGTGGCTCATAACTACAACCCTAGCTACTCAAGAGGTTGATATCTGAGGATCAGAGTTCAAAGCCAGCCTGGAGGAAAGTGTTTGAAACTCTTATCTCCAATTAACCCTCAAAAAGCTGGAAGTGGAGTTGTAGCTCAAGTAGTAGAGCTCCAACTATCAGTGATAAAGTTAACGGACAGTGCTCATGTTCCCTGAGTTCAAGCCTAGTTCTGGCATGCACGTGCATCCATACACACACAGATACACACAAGTGTCTTAAATATTTCCTATTTGTAGGAGGGTATATTAAAAGTTACATTGAATGTATTTAAATAGAAACTTACTTTGCTTTTGTACTTTTGGAAATAAGGTCCTATATACTCATCAGAAGACAAAGAAGTCAAAAGTGTGGCAAGATGGCATTCTGAAGGTCACTCACTTAGGAAACAAAGTAAGTGCAAAGCCACCAGTTACAGAATCTAAGAGCTAGGACCTTGTCTTTGATTTCCTTTTAAGAAAACTCTAGATAAAATGTTGGCTATGGTTACATTAATGTGATATGAAAATAAACATTATTAAATTTGTATTGATTAAAAACATTGTTGAGTGCATTGTCATGCATAATGCTTTTTTTCCCCCCTGCCAGTAAAAAAAGCTTTATTTTTATTTGTCTTAAGGCTTGGGAAAGGCAACAGGGTGACTGGTTAAGAAGTTGCTTAGGGGTTGGGAATGTGGCTTAGTGGTAGAATGCTTGCCTAGCATGCATTAAGCCCTGAGTTTGATTCCTCAGTACCACATAAACAGAAAAAGCTGGAAGTGGTGCTGTGGCTCATGTGGTAGAGTACTAGCCTTAAGCAAAAAGAAACATTAGGGACAGTGTACAGGCCCTGAGTTCAAACCCCAGGAATAGCAAAAAAAAAAAAAAAATCAAATAAAAAAAACACCGCTTTTGGGGCTGGGAAGATAACTCAGTGGTAGAGTGCTTGTCTTGCTTGCATGCATGCAGCCCTGGGTTTGATTCCTCAGCACTACATAAGCAGAAAAATGTGGAAGTGGCTCTGTGGCTCAAGTGGTAGAGCGCTAGCCTTGAGCTGAAGAGCTGAGAGACGGTGCCCAGCCAGAGTTCAGGTCCCAGAACTGACCAAAAAAAAAAAAAAAGAAGTTGCTCAGGGGCTGAAGGGAGAGGCTCAGGTTGAAACCCTGAAGGCAAGCATTGCAGAATGCCCCTCAAAGGCTGGTGTCCAATTCCTTGAATGTATCAACACTCTACCTATGAGAAGAATTCTTGGGTCATATGGTAACTTTATGTTTAACGTTGTTTAGAGTGCTGAACTTTTCAAGAGTGATGAAAAATCCAATAGTAAAGGAGCTAATAGAGAAAATGCATTGAGAAATGACTCAGACACAGAGGAAAGCTGTGTCACCTTCGCTTTTCTCCTCTAACCCTCACATTCAACAAGATTTCATCATACCTACCCCCAGTGCTAATTCCTCATTTCAAGTACTGGTCATTCTCAGTGCTCACCCAAAACATGCTGCTAAAGTATCTCTGGATTAGTATTGTGCCTTTTGGCCCCCTCTACTGCATTCTAATTCTGTGTCTTCTCATTTCCATTCTAGGGTCTTGCTAGTGGAAATTAAGTTCTTGAGTCTTGTATGTGTATATCTACACTTTCTTACTAAGTGATACACAGTAAATATTTGAAAAAGATGTACTTTCAGATGCAAGTCAAACAAAATGGATAATTCTTATATTGCATGATTTACTTGAGTAACAATTTTGTGTGTGTGTGTGTGTGTATGTGACAGTGCTAAGGCTTGACCTCAGACCTAATGATTTTGCTTAGCTTTTTTACTCAAAGTTGGAACTTTACCATTTGAGCTGTGCCTTCATTTCTAGCTTTTTGCTGGCTAGAGGTAAGCATTTTTTGGATTTGTCTTCCTAGGCTGGTTTCAGTCTGTAGTTCTCCCATCTAGCCTTCTGCATATCTAGGATTACAGGTGTGCAATTCCAGTTCCTGGCGTATATAATAATTTTTGGCTTGCTGAAAAAAATGCATTATATACTGGTTCTTTTTTCTAACATTTATTTTGTTTTAACACAGGCAACTTTATATGATGATAAAGGAACATGTTTGGAAACTCTATTTCTTAAGTGCTTTGAGGTATTTTATTGTTTACCTTATTTTTGTTATAATTAAAACATTTTCTTAAAGATTGCTTTGTGAATAGAAATAGTATAATCATGATACCAATGCTAACAATTATAGCTGATGTTTGTATTTTTTTAATAAAGTTTTTATATATCATTTAATCTTGTTGGGAATGATGGTTTTTTTTTTTTTTAGATTGGGAGTACAGCACAAGTATAACTTGCCTACATTCATAAGATTATGGTAGTAGCGCTGAAATTTGAACCCAGGATGTGAATTCTAGGTCTACTTTTATTGCATGAAGATTTTGTTGTTGTTGTTACTCTATTTTCTGTATTTTTCCCTTATTGGAAAAAAAGGAAAGGAAGGGAATTAAAGACATTATTTTATAAGAATGGAGTATTATAGTTGGTTCCTCTGGGTTTATTTCCTAGCTAGCTAACCCAACTTCTCTGTGATTGGGTACACAAACACTTTCTATTTCACCCAACTTCTCTGTGTCTATTCTTCAATTATAGACTCTAAGGTTGGTTATTTGGTTAAAATAGCTAAATGTAAAGTGTGTGGAAGTTTAGTGCGTTTATTTTTATTTTTTGCATTGATTGTAAATGTGTTAAAATCCATATTACTATCACTATGGACTTTTGGCCATGGTATGTAATTAACTTTGAAATTTGTATGCCATTAATAGTAGTTACACTTTTATATTTATGAAAAGAGGGTATAAGAAGAAGGGAACCATCTTAGTAGATGTGTAATTGGTTAGAGCTGCTTTTTCATCTTAATTTTACTAGTAAAAGATCAATCTGATAGATTTTGTGTATTTTCAAATTAGGTTGATAGTCTTGATAGTCTTATTTTTATGCTGCAATCAGAAGTGGTAGCAAATGCTATATAGTCATTAAACTGCTTTTTTTGGAATATGGTTATTCAAGCAACTTACATAATTTATCATATTTAATAGTGGTAATTATAAATACATTTTTGATTCACATATGTTTATAAAGAAGACATAATTTACAATTTTTTTTTTTTTTTTTGGTGCTAGACCTGGGCTTTGAACTCAGGGCCTGGGTGCTGTCCCTGAACTTTTTTGCTCAAGGCTAGAGCTCTATCACTTGAGCCATAGCTCTACTTCTGGCTTTGTGGGTACCTAATTGGAGATAAGAATCTCATGGACTTTCCTGTCCGTGCTGGCTTTGAACCATGATCCTCAGATCTCAGCTTTCTGAGTAGGTAGGATTATAGGCATGAACCACTGGCACCTAGCTACTTGATCTTTTTTAAAATACATGGACTTACATAGATCCTAAGTAAATTCCTTGAGTAGGAACATTTATTTTTGCTTGTCTTTATTCCCTTAGCATGTGACAAAGGGCCTCCTAAAGAACTATAATATGTATTTATGAATGAACAAACTAGAGAAATTTGTTATTGTATTTTATTGTCACTTTTTTGCTTGTTTGCTAATTAGTGCATAATAAGAAGTAAGGATTTAGTAACTCATTCCTTCATTTAACAAGTATTTATTATACTTTTATTTATCTTCTTATTTATTTATTATTTCATAACAAGTATTTATTATCCTTTAAAATTTAGGTGAAACCAGGAGATGACTTGGAAAGTGATCGATACTTAATCACAGTTGAGGAGGTTAAAATTGCTGGGAGTAGAGCAGTTAAACAGGATATCATTGAAACAACAGAGCCCAATTTAAGGAAGGTATCTTCTGGCCGCTCTCTTGGATGTCAACCTGCTGGGTTAAAAAGGAAATTCACTGTAAGTGCAAAATGATATATCAATGTATATTTATAAAATCATTTCAAAATATTTTTTAAGGTGCTCTTTCATTAAAATGTTACTTCATAGTTTATTTTGGTGGCAAGGTAATAAATAGTAGTTAGAAAAATTCCCTAGGACTGGGAATGTGGCTTAGTGGTAGAGTGCTTGCTTAGCATGCATGAAGCCATGGGTTTAATTCCTCAGTGCCACATAAACAGAAAAAGCTGGAAGTGGTGCTGTAGCTCAAGTTGTAGAGTGCTAGCCTTGAGCAAAAGAAGCTCAGGGACAGTGCCCAGGTCCTGACTTCAAACCCCAAGACTGGCCAAAAGAAAAAGGAAAAATTCTATTATTTCCTTGCCTTAGGCAAAGCTTATTATTTTTAGTCAATTGATTTTGTGTTTTCTTTGTAGTTGGTAATATCACAATTATTTTACTGTTTTTAGGGTTATCAAAGACCACATCAAGTTCCAAAGAAAGTGGTTGTTACAGAAAATGCTTCATCAGCTGAAACATTGGAGACTGAGAAACCCCATCTTCCTTTTTTTCCTCCATTCTCAAGCACACTTCCTTTGTTTTCTACTGTTGGCAAAAGAGATCTAAATAATATGCCAACAGTCCCTGAGAATGTGGTCCCTTATAAGAACATAGAAAGAAATGACACACCTTGTTCTTCAGTTGTCTCTACTTCATCCTTCAATAGTGACCCAAAACTGCTAAGTGAAGAAAGTTACTTTTGCTCTTCTATCAATTCTCAAAGTAAACATTCAGACTCTCTACTGACCAATGAGCCCATAAGTAGAAATAGTTTAGTATCTCACTGTGAAGTTTCACAAACCATCAGAAGCAAAGCACAGATATTAGCTCTTCTGAAGTCCAAATCAAACCTAAATTTTGAGATTACAAGACATTTTTCTCAGGTAGAACCACAAAGAAGTTCTGAAAAAAATCCTACTACATCAAAGCACTTAGTTCAACAGGAAGAGTATGCTCAGACAAAAGGCACAGAAAAGCTACGTGAAGAGCAACCATCAGAAAATCATAGCAGATATAAAAGCCGGTGGGCCATATATCTACCCTCACAGAGTTGTACTGTAGATGAGAATGATAGAGAAGGGGAGCCTGAGTCCCAGGAAGATGATATAAATTTGAAAAACTTTTTGGCACAAAAGACACTCGAAGCGTGCCCTGAAAAAGGAAAAAAGTATCATGAAGACAACAACAACCAATTCTGGAATCAAGAAGAAAAATTAGAATCTCTTTCGTTCTGTGAAAGCAGCAGCTTACCGGTTAGTTGTAACAGTACAGAAAATGATGATTTATTATTGGCATCCAGTAATCAAAAAAGTAGTGAAATCTCTCTTAATCATAATGGAGTATGCATAGAAGAACCAGTTTGCATTAGAGAAAAGGTAGTCTATACACATGGACTGATAGAACAAGACTATAAGCCAGTGTCACCGTTGCCAAAATCAGAACATATACAAGGTGAACCTCTTCTACATAACAACAACTCTAGTCTCTCTGATGGTAATGCAGGCATGTCTTCTGAATGTCATACTGAGAATGAAAGTCTGAATGCTGTTTGTGAACTTTCACAACCATCTATAGAGGTAACTTTTAATCTAAGCAATTTTGAGATCAGTGACACCGATGAGGAATCACTGGAAAGCAACGAACATTCCCAGGATTCAGAGCAAGGGGAAAAAGAAATTTTGGTTAATGATGGCAATTCATGTGTTCAAAAGAGTTCTGAGGATATAAACTGTCAAAAAATTGGTAATGAACCTTTACCACTCTTAACAGCTATTGGTGGCAAACTTATGGAAATATTGCCCAGAAAAGAGCCTCTGTTATCAGAGTTTTGTGATAGAATTTGTGTGGGTTTTGACACTGGAGCTTGTAAAGATGTAAACACTGGAAAAGCGATAGAGGAACAGGATAGGGACACATTAAGCAATTTTGACTTGTCTTTAGAATGGGATGTTGTTGATGAGCATGCGAATAGCAATGAAGGTGCTGAAAAATCTATCCAAAAAATTAGAAGTAACTATGATTGTGTTTCACCTTTGAGTAAGTCTGAAGGTTTAAAAAGGAGCTTTCATATGCCTCACTTTGCAGACACAGTCACTAATCAGACTCCTAAAAACAATTATGTGTTTTCAGAAGATGCTCACTCTCAGTCTTCTATTTTGGAAAGTAACTTAGACAAAAATGAACATGAGGTTTTAACACCAATCTCTAACACTGATGATAATATCCAACTATTAAATACCAGTAAGGATCACTCTGAATATATTACCTTTGATAAATCAAAAACTCAAGGCTTCAATTCTTTAGTTTGCCCTCTGAGAAAAAACCATCCCATTTCTGAAGAAACTGAGGCATGTATTCTGGAGCCTGAAGATTTGGAAAGAATTACAAGTTCACCCCAGGACTGTATTGCAGTTGAAACCACAAGGAAAAGCACACATTCCTGGAGTAACTCTAGAGATTGTTCAGAACTTCCTAGGGTAGTAAATAACTTTTCTCTCTTAAAATCACTATCTGAACATAGTACAGCCTTAGAAAGCTTAGAAATATTTCAAAAGAAAGACTCTGCCTTTCAACAACAAGGAATTGAGCAAACATATGAGCCAGATAGCAGTCCTAAAGGTTAGAATGCCATGTCTTTTGGAGTGTTCTCTTTGTAGCTCAAAGGATAATAGATACTTACTCTGACAGTTCTATTAAAAACTTAGGTAGCCATGTGGAGGGTGGTGGCTCATGCCTGTCAGTTTAGCAGCATGAACAGAAGGATCACAATTCAAGGCCAGCCCTGGAAGAAAAGTCTGTGAGACTTATCTCCAAATTAACCACTAGAAAGGTGGAAGCAGAGGTGTGGCTCAAGTGCTAGAGTGCCCTTAAGTTAAAAATCCAACCAAGAGCTCAAGTCCCTGAGTTCAAGCACCAGTACCAGCGCAAAAAAAAAGATATACAACCTTTTTGTTATTTTAGAACAAATAGAGATTCTTAGATTATTGAATGTGCATTTTTTATTTTTATTATTTTCTGTTTATTGATTTATTTACTTATTTATATTTTGTAGTGCTAGAGATGAAATCCAGGGTCTTATGTGTACTATGCAAGCACTGTGCTTCTAACCATAGTACTTACTGGGGAAAACATCCTACTTTTAAATGCTGACCTGGCCAGGTGTAATAACTAGTCTTTGCCGTCTTTTCCGTTCTGGCTTGCCAACTTTTTTGTCTCCTACTCTGCTTTGTTCTGTCTTTTACATGAATACTTTTATCGATGGTACTAATGAGTGTTTTCTTTAGGTCTTCACTTCTTATAAGAGGCCTTCCTGATTACCCTATGGAAAAGTATTCAAATTGCATTACTCTTCTTAGTGACAACTTTTTTTTTGGGGGGGGGTCCGGTCGTGGGGCCTGAACTCTGGGCCTGAGCACTGTCCCTCAGCTTTTCAGCTCAAGGCTAGCGCTCTACCACTTGAGCCACATCACCACTTTTGGCTTTTTTCTTTTTGCTTATGTGGTGCTGAGGAATCGAACCCAGGGCCCAGGCATGCAAGGCAAGCTCTCTACCACTGAGCCACCTTCCCAGTCCCAGTGAAACCCTTTTGTATTAGAATCTGATTTAATTATCTTCTATGCCCTCCTTTTCAAGAGATTTTGTTTTATTGCTGTTTCCTCAGTGTTGGCATGCTGTGCTTACAAAATAACTTATGAGAGTGTTTTCCCTAAGTCATGGATTTAAGATGGCCTCAGAAATAGCCTTAGGAGCTTTTTTTCTTCTTTTTCTTTTCTGTGGTTGCACACAGCAACAACATGGTTTATTTCAGCTCCTTTGTTCATAAAAATTGGTCATTATTTGATTTTTAGCATTTTTACTGTAGGTTGATTTGTTGTTGGCCTAGTATTATTTATATTAATTTTTTTTTTTTTTTTTTT
>NW_012267286.1:4085570-4091462 GCF_000151885.1 Dipodomys ordii
GTCTCTCCTGCCCGGGCTGGCTTTGAACCATGATCCTCAGATCTCAGCCTCCTGAGTAGCTAGGATTACAGGCGTGAGCCACCAGCGCCCGGCTATATTAATTTTTTTTAGTTTTAAGTAGTTGTACAAAGGCATTTCAATACAACAACTTTATTTTTAAAGTTAATTTGAGAAATCATAATACAAGGAAACATTTTTGTTGCTGACTTAGTCATTAATATTGTATTGTCTAATTTTCTTTTTCCAGTATTAGTGTTTTCAAGGAAGGCCTTCATTGAAGCTTCAATCAAACTTGCTAGGCTGATATACTCTACCACATGAATCATACCTCTAGCCATATTTTTGAACTTTTTTTTTTTTTGGTTGGTTGTGGGGCTTGAACTTGGCCTGGGCATTGTTCCTGAGCTCTTCAGCTCAAGCTAAATGCTCTACTACTTGAGCCACAGCCCCACTTCCAGTTTTTTGGTGGTTAATTGGAGATTTAAGTCTTATGGATTTTCCTGTCCAGGCTGGCTTTGAACCTTGCTCCTCAGATCGCCAGCCTCCTGAATAGCTAGAATTGCAGGTGTGAGCCACTGGTGTCTGGCTTTTGAAACTGTTTAATAAAGAACATTTCCCAGCCTATACAGAATAGTAAAATAATCTGTATATTCCCTCAATTCAGATTAAAGTTATCAAGACTGCATCATCTCAAAATCTTACATTCCTTGTTTCAGTTTTAGAAATGCTTAAAACATTAGAAAACTACTATATATATGATGGATAAGACTGTTTCATTTTCTCCATTATAGCTAGGAAAGCATTTACTACAGTAGTTTCACAAGCTATACCAGTATCTCCTCAACTAAAGCAGGATTCTCAACAGGTATTTGTATATTTTCCTCTAAACATACTTTATTTTGATATGATAGTTCTGTAATTTATAGTAGAATTCCAATATTTCAGAAAGTCCAAGCTTTTGATTCATGACACCCCTTGTAATAGTTTCTTAAAATTGTGGCATTGCCTGGCCACAAGAAATAAATTCCTAGCACTTCCAATTTGATTAAGTACTTACTACTATTAAAACAGTAAATATTTATTTCCTAGTAACTTAGTAAGCATTTCATTTTTAAATAAACACAGCTATTAATGGAATATTATTAGAAATATTAATAGGATGCCCCTGCTGGAAACTACACAACTTCTAGACCTTGGAACAGATGGAACGATACCATCCTATTCCATATTGATTTTCTCGAAAGAATTATTGTTTGTCAAAGATCTTATGTTGAAATTGAACTATCTCTCCTGTCCCATAGGTATTAACACTGTTTCCTTAAGTTTAAACATCTTGAGGAACCCCTGTTTTGGACTTCTTAATGTACTTTATTGCATAGTTGGGAACCAGATAGCAGTTTTAGAAATAATAATACTAATTAGGATGAATTGAAATTCTAGGGAAAAAAAAATCACCCAGAGTAGTATTTATGTAGATGTTGTTAAGTTTTTCTGGAGAGAAAACTTATATGGCACTTCTTTAGAAAACATGTTTGGAAGAAAAGTGAAATCTTTGCCTTTATTTTGAATATTTTCCATATTACTAGACTATTTCCTTCTTTAAAATCTTGATGTCTTTTTGGTTTTGTTGAGTTTTGCTAGGTATCCCTGACCGTGAACTGATTCTCCTGTCTGGCACTAAGCTTTTTCACTCAACACTGGCACATTACCACTTGAGCCACAACTTCACTTCTGGCTTTTTGCTGGCTTATTGCAGATAAAAGAGTCTCATGGTCTTTACTGTCAGGGCTGGCTTCAAACTGTGATCTTCACATCTCAGCCTCCTGAGTAGCTAGGATTACAGGCATGAGTTGCCAACGCTCAGTGAGAATATTATTTTTTTAAATTTAGAAAACAGTGGAGAGCCGGGTGCCCAGTGGCTCATGCCTGTAATCCTAGATACTCAGGAGGCTGAGATCTGAGGATCGAGGTTCAAAGCCAGCTCAGGCAGGTAAGACAGTGAGACTCCTATCTCCAATAAACCACTAGAAAACCGGAAGTGGCGCTGTAGCTCAAGTGGTAGAGCACTCGCCTTCAGCTGAAGAGCTGAGGGACAGTGCCCAGGCCCAAGTTCAAGCCCCATGACCAACAAAAAGAAAAAGAAAATTGTGTGGAGAAAATTTATTTATACTACTTCCCAGATATAGATTGCTAACTTCCCAATTTTTTGTGCTTATGTAAAAGCAACATAGTTAAATTGTGGTGTATAAGTAGTTTGTTACCTTTCCCTTTAATATATTGCATTTACTTACATTATTAAGAACTCTTCTTAAACCTTTGAAGGTTACTAATGATTCCATCCATTCTGTGGATGGCTTGTGCTTTGAACAATAGTTCCCTATTTTTGGACATCTGGATTATTTCTGGTGTTTTGTGGTTATAAATAATATTTCAGTAAATATTTTGGCATGTAATCATTGTACTTCAAGTTTTTTCCCTTAGATTCTATTCCTAGAAGTAGAAATGATTACTCAAAAGACTAGAAATGGACTGGGAAGATGTCTTCATGGTAGAGAGCTTGCCTTGCATGCATGAGGCCCTGGGTTCGATTCCTTAGCACTACATAAGCAGAAAAAGCCAGAAGTAGCGCTGTGGCTCCTGCTAGAATGCTAGCCTTGAGCTGAAGAGCTGAGGGACAGCACCCAGGTCCAGAGTTCAGGCCCCACAACCGACCCCCCCAAAAATAGAAACGGGGCTGGGATATACTTGTCTAGAAAGTGCAGTGTCCTAGGTTTGATCCCCAGTACCAACAAAGAAAAAACAAAAAAAAAATACAGTTAAAAAGGAAAGACTAAGAACAACTTTGTTTCTTAACATCAAATTTAAAATACATCTGCCGGGCGTTGGTGGCTCATGCCTGCAATCCTAGCTACTCAGGAGGCTGAGATCTGTGGATCCAGGTTCAAAGCCAGCCCAGGCAGGAAAGTCCGTGAGACTCTTGTCTCCAATAAACTACTCAAAAACCGGAAGTGGCACTGTGGCTCAAGTGGTAGGGCACTTGCCTTGAGCTGAAGAGTACAGGGTCAGCACCCTAGCCTGGAGTTCAAGTCCCATGACCGACAAAAAAAAAAAAGAAAAAAATACATTTATCATTTTACTGGAAGGATTTTCTCTCTCTCTCTTTTTTCTTTTTAACATTTTGCTCAGTAAAAATAATGTCTTACTAAAATTTTATTTATTTTTATGGCATTACTGGGGTTTATACTTAGGGCTTCATGTTTAACAGCTTGCTTGCTTGGCTGGTGCTCTACTTCTTGAACCATGTCTACAGGCCTACTTTTTCATGGCTATTTTGGAAACTTGAGTCTTGGGGACTTTTCTTTTTCTTTTTTTGGGGGGGCGGGGTCTGGTTGTGGGGCCTGAACTCTGGGCCTGGGCGCTGTCCCTCAGTTCTTCCAGCTCAAGTCCAGTGCTCCACCACTTGAGCCACAACACCACTTTCAGCATTTTTCCTTTTGCTTATGTAGTGCTGAGGAATCGAACCCAGGGTCTCATGCATGCAAGGCAAGCACTTTTCCACTGAGCCACCTTCCCAGCACATCTTGGGGACTTTTCTGTCATTGAACTATGATCTTTCTGATCTCAGCCCCCTGAGTAGCTAGAATTACAGGTGTTAAGCTACCAGCATTTGGTAAAATTTTTGTTTTTATTTCTTTTTTGTTGTTACTGCTGGTGTGGGGCTTGAATGGAGGGCCTGGGTGCTTTCCCTGAGCTCCTTATGCTCAAGGCTAGCACTCTACCACTTTGAGCCACAGTGCCACTTCCTAGTTTTCATTTCTTACTAGTAGTGATGTTCTGGTATTTTTTATTTTCCTTTGTTGTTAATTATTGTATTTATATTAATGTTCTTTCTAAGGTTCTACCTGAAAATGAAGTTGAGCCAAGTGAACAACTTGAGCCTCTACCAGTGAGTTTACTTATATATATATATATATATATATATATATATATATACATCTACACACACACATATATAATATATATATGGAACATAATTTTAAGCTTATATTATTCTCAGTTTTCAAACTCATTTGTACTTAGTTAACTTTGGTTTAGATTAGACTTCTGTTTGCCCAGACTGGCTTAAAACCTTTATTTTCAGACCTCAGCCTCCTGAGTATTATAGTTCTGAGCCCCAAAAATCCAGCTTAGTATTTTCTCCTTTAACTTCATATTAATGATTATTTTGACGTCTAGGGGTTGGATCCAGGTTATTGAAATCCTGTACTGGCTTTGTACCTACTATACCATTTGAGCCACACCTCTATCCCCTTTTTGGCCTAGTTGTTTTTCCTGATAAGGTCTTACCTTGTTTGCCTGGGTGGGCCTTGAATTGTGATGTTCTTATGCATGTTGAGATTACAGGTGCACACTACTATGACTAACTCCTAATTAATTTTTGAGACAGGGTCTTACTAAGTAAGCCAGACTGGCCTCAAACTTCTATTCTTGGGGCTGGGAAGGTGGCTCAGTGGTAGAGCGCTTGCCTTGCATGCCTGAGGCCCTAGGTTCGATTCATCAGCACCGCATAAGCAAAAAGAAAAAAGCCGGAAGTGGCGTGTGGCTCATGTGGTAGAGTGCTAGCTTTGAGCTGAAGAGCTGAGGGACAGCGCCCAGGCCCAGAGTTCAGGCCCTACGACCGGATCTCCCCCCAAAAAACAAACAAAAAAACCCTATCCTCCTGCCTCAGCATCATAAGTGTTGTGATTTTAAGTGTGCACCACTGTGTTTGGCTTAATTCAGTTTTAATACATAAAATTTGTATGTATAAGTAGAATACTAAATTTTCAAGCAAATAGTTCACATTAAGAGAAGTATTAGATTGTTATGTAGTTAACAATTTTTTCTAGTTGTAAAAGTTTTAATTAAAAATCTAGATCAGGCTGGGCACCAGTGGCTCACGCCTATAATCCTAGATACTCAGGAGGCTGAGATCTGAGGATCATGGTTTGAAGCCAGCCCAAGCAGAAAAGTCCTAGTGAGATGCTTATCTCCAATTAACCACTCAAAAACCAGAAGTGGAGCTGTGGCTCAAAATGGTAGACTTGAGCAAAAGACGTCAGGTACAGTGCCCAGGCCCTGAGTTCAAGTTCCATGACCGACCAAAAAAAAAAAAAGTAGATCAGAGTCAGGTGCCAGTGTCTCACACCTGTAATTCTAGCTACTGAGGAGGCTGAGATCTGAGGATCACAGTTCAAAGCCAGCCTGGCAGGAAAGTCCATGTGATTCTTATCTCCAATTAACCACCAGAAAACTAGAAGTGGAGGTGTGATTCAAAGTGGTAGAGCACTAGCCTTGAGTGAAAAAGCTCAGCGACAGTGTCCAGGCCCTGAGTTCAAGCCCCACAACCAACAGAATCAAAACAAAAACTAGCTGAAAGCTTGGCACCTACCTATTTAGGAGATTAATCTGAGGATTGTGATTCAAAGCCAACCTGGGCAGTAAAGTCTGCATCTCTAATAAACTACTAAAACAGCTTTAAGTGGCGTTGTGGCTCAAGTGGTAGAGCACTAGCCTTCAGCAAAAGAATTCAAGGACAACACCCAGGCCCTGAGTTCAAGTCCCAGAACTGGAAAAAGAATAGACCAGAAGTTTTTAGTATGCTGAGTATGCTAATTTGAGTACTTTATCTATCAGAGCACTTTTTTTTTTTTTTGTGAGGGGTGGCAGGCATAGATTGTGTATGTGTATCAAGAGCAAAACAAGATAGAACAGTTGTGTTTTCAAAGATCAAACTTAACCTTGTTATTTAAGTCTCTTCCCATCAAAATCATGAGTCGTCTACAGAATTATTGTAATAAGCTAGATAATAGCTAACATTGATATTTTATTCTAGTTCTTTCCTGTGGGAAA
>NW_012267286.1:4093882-4101783 GCF_000151885.1 Dipodomys ordii
CGCTCTACCACTGAGCCACCTTCCCAGCCCCTAATCTAGACTCTTGAATTAGTATTTTCAGATTCTATGTTGTCATTTTGTAAATTTGTTAGTTAAAAATAAATGAATCCTTTATGGACATTCCTTTAGCAATCTTATTTTTCCAGGCTGTTACCCTATATAGATTATAATCCCAAAACCCTCAAGGGGGTAGCAGAGAAAGCTGTTTAAAGCCTGAAAGCAGACCACTTTTATGAGGGGATAAGAGAACTTTGGAGAATTAGGCCTTTGAAGAGGACCCATTCTCTATAACTGATTAGCCCACTAGTTAAACAATACTTTACAGAAGCTTTAAGCTAAGGAAAATGCTTCCTGCATTCCTCTCTTTCTTTTCTTTCTTTCTCCTTCTTACCTCTCTCCTTCCTCCTTCCGTCCTTCCTTCCTTCCTTTCTTCCTTCCTTCTGTCATGGGGCTTGAACTCTGGGCCTGGGTGCTGCCCCTCAGCTCTTCAGCTAAGGTGAGTGCTCTACCTCTTTAGCCAAAGCGCCACTTCCAGTTTTGTGGTTGTTAACTGGAGATAAGAGTCTCACAGACTTTCCTGCCCAGGCTGGCTTTGAACCACAGTCCTCAGATCTCAGCCTCTTGAGTAGCTAGGATTACAGGCGTGAGCCACCACCATTGGTGCCTGGCCTTTTTTCTCCTTTGTATTGATTGTTTCCCATGTGCCAGCACTACATTGAATGCAGGTGATACATATAAGTTATATTATAACTTATAATTACCTTTTTTTTTGAGGGAAAAATGTCTGTGCCCTCAGGGAACTTGTAGTATATTTGTATATAAACAAAGAGAAACTTCATTGTAGTATAAAATAATGAGTCTATAATCTATCATATCATATGTAACTTATTATATATGTGATGTGTAAAAACTGCATAAAGAGGGACAAATAGTTCTTCCTCTTTAATTAGCTGATATATTTGTCCTTACATAGTAACATAGAATTCATTTGGATTAATATTGACATGAATGTAGTTAAATCAATGCACTTTATTTTTTTAATTTCTTTACATTTATTTTTTCTTTTTCTTTTTTAAAATTTATTTTTATTGTAAAGGTGATATACAAAGGGGTTACAGTTACATAAGTCACATAAGGAGTATATTTCTTTTTTTAATTTTTATTTATTTTTTATTGTGAAAATACTGTACAGAGGGGTTACAATTACATGGGCAAGATAATGAGTACATTTCTTATCAAGCATTGTAGCCTCCTCTTTTGTTTCCCCTTCCCATCCCTTCCCAGCCTCCTCCGGTCCCCCACCTAATCTTCCCCACCTCCCCCCACACACCAACGTTGTAAAGCTCATTTATGACATGACAACTTGTACTTCTCATTGTTGCAACGGGTCCACCTGTATCCTTATTTAGATGACTTGTTTTTCCCCTTCCCCTCCACAAATTATACCGACATCAAATACAGTGAAAGAAGGGGTTATACTGTGGGGGAGAAATCAATGCACTTTAAAGTGGTTACACTTAACATGTTTTAGGATAATGGAAGTGTTTCTTGACATTCAGTATTAGTCCCCTAGCATTTATTTTCATTAAGTAATATTTAATAAAAAAAGTTAAATTATATTCAATATATATTGCAAATATATCCTTATGCCATTCTTATTTTTAATAATTTGCCTACAGCCTGTTGAGTTTCAAGGGCACCAAGTGAAAGGATCAGCTACTAGTGGTGAAATGGTCAGAGGACATCGCTCACAGCTGGTAGAACGCAGTCACTTGCCAAATAGCATGGAATATAAAGACTGCATGACAGATATGTGCTTCTTGGCTCCAGATTTGCCTAGAACTTATATGCAGGCTGACTTCTTGGAGGTAAAAATATTTTTATAGTTGCATTTGCCAAATCATTTTCTTTATGTCAATACTAAATTTTGTAAAAGAAATTATTGTTAAATCTTTGTATAGCACAGTAGTAACTTGACAGGAAGTATAATATCTCAAACTACATAAGACCTGTAGTTTATTAGATTTTCCAATTTGTAGCATATAGTTGTTTATAATAGTTCATCATATCCTACTTTGAGGATTCTCATGGTTATTGGGGGCAAGTCAGCTTATAATAAGACTTTCCTATAGTAGCTACTGAGGTACTCCTCTATATTGCTAAGTCTATGCTGCTTCCTCATCCTTTTAGTGTTATAACTTATCATTACCCTTGTTTTTTAGTCTCATCCAAGATAGTTTCTGTTTCTCATTTTTTGTGTTTTCTGAGAGGAAAATAAATTGGAGAGTACCCTTTATAGAAAAAGAAACATGTTCATTTGTATTTGTAATCATTCCCTGAAATATTCTGTTTGATCAAATTCATTGCTACAACTGAAATAAGCATTTTGTTACATATCATTCAGAAAGAAGTTCATTAGCCAATGCTTCATCTTTCAGACTTTAAAAATACCAAAAATTTTTATTGTGACAAAACCACATATCACAAATTTGCCATTTTAAAATGTGTAACTCAGTAGCATTACATGCATTGGCGTTTAAAAAAGTAGAACTCAAAACTTTGTCATCATCTTAGGCTTTTAAAATTCATTTTTTCGAACATTTTAGCTGGGCAGTGGTGGCTCATGCCTGTAATTCTAGCTACTCAGGAAGCTGAGATCTGAGGATTGTGGTTTGAAGCTAGTCCAGATAGGAAAGTCCATGAGACTCCAGTTAACCACCATAAAGCTGGAAGTAGAGTTGTGGCTCAAGTGGTAGAGGCACTAGCTTTGAGAAAAAAATCAGATAATGGTAATTGCATATCTATTGCCTGAAACATTTACAGTTTCTTTGTTGGAACCTTCAAAATCCTTTCTACTAGTTATGTTGAAATATTCAGTTCCTTGTTGTCAACCATGTTATTTCACTTGGTTATAGAGCATAGAAAATACTCCTTCTATTAAGCTATACCTCTGTACCAATTAACTGTCCTTTTTCTTTTTTGCCTTTTCTGGGCCTTGAACTCTGGGCCTGGGCACTGTCCCTAAAGTCTTTTTGCTTAAGGCTAGCTAGCACTCTACACTAAAGCTACAGAACCACTTCTGGCTTTTCTGTGATTAATTGGAGATAAGAGTCTCACAGACTTTCCTGCCCAGGCTGGCTTCAAACTGTGATCCTCAGATCTCAGCCTCATGAGCCATTGGCACCTGGCTCCACTTAACTATCTTTTCTCCACTTCCCTCATACCTTTCCCAAATAATCACTGTGGTCACTATTCTCTAATTCTATAGGGTAAACATTTTTGTTTCCATGTAGAAGTGAGAGTGTGTTATATTTGTCTTTCTGAGCCTGCCTTAATTAATATTATGTTTCCCAGTTCCATCTATAGTGCTACAAATGGCGCAATTTTATTCTTTGTCATGGCTGAATATGTCATTGTGTACATGTACAGTATTTCCTTTATTTGTCTGTCGATGGACAAGTTGACTCCATATCATGGCTCTTATGAATAGTAATGCAACAATTACTGGTGTGCAGATGTCCTTTTAAATATTTTTGGTCATGAGGCTTGAACTCAGAGTCTCAGCGCTGTACCTAAGCTCTATTGCTCAAGGCTAGTTAGCGCTATCACTTTGAACTACAGCTCTGCTTCCAATTTTTGAGTGGTTTATTGGAGATAAGGGATTCACAGAGACTTTTCTGCCCAGGCTAGCCTGATCAGAGAGTATCACACAGGACATACGCATGCCTTATACTTTCAGAGAGATTGTTTTAGAGAGTTGCAAAATAAGGGAAATAAGAGTCTATATAACCCACGAGGTTATATTCTGGGTTAAAGTTAATAGTGAAAAGTGCTTAGATACATAGTATATATATTATATGCACAGGCCCTGCCACATAGTAAGAACTTCTTAATATAGTTCTAATTGATAACATAGCTATATTTTCCCATCTGCATGTCTGTCTTTCATTAGACCAAACTGAATACAGAGACTTAAGAGTGTTTATTTTCATATCCTTATTTCCAGGCCAACACCTGTGATATAGTTGCTAATTAAGAAAATACTTTAAAATGAATATATAAACATTTTTTTGGCACTGCTGGGGATATTAACCCAGTATATAATAGACATATGATAGACAAGTGTTTTGCTACTGAGCTGTATGTACAAACTTCAAAATTTTATTGTCATTTACACAAAAAAGCCCAAGAAAAACCAAAATAAACACAGATGTGTGTGCACATGTTCACACTCATACACAAACTTATTTTTACAAGTCAGTCCAGAAGGCTGTGAAGTTCAAGTTAAAGAGCTCTTTCCCACTCTCATCAAAAACATTCTTGCTGGACATTGTGGTATATGCCAATAATCACAGCACTTGAGAGGCAGAGACAAGGTGGTTTGAGAGCTGGAGGCTAGCTTGGGGTACTTAGGGAGACCCTCTCAAACAGAACAACAAAAAAGAGTTTGATGAGTAATCTTTTTTTTTTGTCGGTCGTGGGGCTTGAACTCTGGGCCTGGGCGCTGTCCTTCAGCTCTTCAGCTCAAGGCGAGCCCTCTACCACTTGAGCTACAGCGCCACTTCCGGTTTTCTGGTGGTTTATTGGAGATAGGAGTCTCACGGTCTCTCCTGCCCGGGCTGGCTTTGAACCGCGATCCTCAGATCTCAGCCTCCTGAGTAGCTAGGATTACAGGCGTGAGCCACCAGCGCCCAGCCTTGATGAGTAATCTTTAAAGCATTTATTCTTTAATATGTGTATAGCAAGTCAGAAACAGGACTGCATGGCTCAAGTGGTAGAGAACCAATGTAGCAAATGTGAATCTTTGAGTTCAAACCTCATACTGGAAAGAAAGGAAGGAAGGAAGGAAGAAAGAAAGAAAGGAAGGAAGGAAGGAAAGAAGGAAGGAAGGAAGGAGAGAAAGAAAAAGTAGTGATATGGCTGTTCAAGTCTAGGATATATTTTAAAAGTCACTGTATTTAGCCAGGCACTGGTGGCTCACTCCTGTAATCGTAGCTACTCAGGAGACTGAGATCTGAAGATCACAGTTCAAAGCCAGCACGGGCAGGAAAATCCGTGAGACTCTTATTTCCAATTAACCACCACAAAACTGGAAGTGGTGCTGTGGCTCAATTGGTAGAGCGCTCGCCTTGGGCTGAGGAACTCAGGGACAGTGCCCAGGCCCAGAGTTCAACGCCCATGACCAAAAAAAAACCAAAAAAAAAAAAAAAACCAACCAAAAACAAAAAACTCATTGTATTTGTGAGCATACTTAAAGTTTTTTTTGTGTGTGTGTGTGTGGTTTATTATTTGTTGGTCAAGGGACTTGAACTCTGGGCCTGGTCGCATCCCTCAGCTCTTTAGCTCAAGGCTAGCACTCTACCACTTGAGTCACAACACCACTTCCAGTTTGCTGGTGGTTTATTGGAGATAAGAGTCTCATGGACTTTCCTGCCTGGGCTGGCTTTGAACCATTATCCCCAGATCTCAGCCTCCTGAGTAGCTAGGATTACAGGTGTGAGCCACTGGCGCCTGCCTTATCACCCACTGTATCACTGAAGTTTATATCAACTATTGAGATTCTCTTAACTGGAGGATGTGAGAGCTACTTTAGCCTTGAGTGTGCACGATGTATCCAAACATGAGGTTTGATTTGCCCTGAGCTCTTTAAAGTAGAAACTGGTCTAGGTCAGTTCAAATCAGATACTCATTTTGAAAGAATCCAAAGCCTTTATATTTTATATTTTACTTTCTGTTCTTGTTGATTTTAGTGTTTACTGTTTCCTTTTTGGAACACATTTTATAGTTTTTTTTGTCTTCATCATAGTTCTATATAATGTGCTTGAAATAATTTTTATAATATAGATTACCTGAAATCAAACAAGATTTTCTTACTTTCTCATTCAGTAAGAAGACTTGTCTTTTCTTCTTTCCGGATAGGTAATATCGCCAGAACAAAAGATCTCTACATTGAATCCGGCCTCTCCTTTTTCTTTGAACTCAAGAAATGAAGACGTTGTGATTGAGTTCTCCGAGGAATCTCTGAAAGCAAGAACTTTACCTGGTGATCTTTTTTATTTTTTATTTTTTTTTTTATTTTTTATTTTTTGGTCCAGTTGTGGGGCCTGAACTCTGGGCCTGGGCGCTGTCCCTCAGCTCTTCAGCTCAAGGCTAGCACTCTACCACTTGAGCCACAGCGCCACTTCTGGCTTTTTTGTTTTTGCTTATGTGGTGCTGAGGAATCGAACCCAGGGCCTCATGCATACAAGGCAAGCGTTCTACCACTGAGCCACCTTCCCAGCCCCATGATCTTTATTTTTTAAACTACTATGTCACCCTTCATATGTATTCATTCATGTAAACTAGTGGTTTATGGGAGATAGTTACTAAGCTAAAAATATCTAGGAACTGGATTCAGTGCCATCTCCCGTGAAGCTTTCCCACACCTTTTCTTCTTTTGACTTTCTCTCTTGTGGATAGATGTTGGAAGTACAATACCACCTCCTAGCTCTCCCTCTAGGTGTGTCTTCCAACTTTGTCATACTTCATAGCTGAAACTCCAGAGCTGGTACATTACTCACCTAAGAAAAGGCTCGTTGTGAATATCATTAATTTCCCTTAGGAAATATGGTTTCCTTTGTTACTCTGGCAACATCCCAAAACTCTTCACCTGCTGCCATCACCATTATACTCTAAAACTCAGGGTTTTTACACATTTTGATTAGTTCTTATGAACATTACTGCTTCTTGTTAATTATAATATTCTGTAGGCTCTCTCTTTTTCCTTTCTCTCTTTTGTGTGTGTGTGTGTGTGTGTGTGCATGCGTGCGTGCGTGCGTGCGTGTGTGTGTGTGTGTGTGTGTGTGTGTGTGTTGATACTGGAGGTTGAGCTCAAGGTGTGAGCCATACTTTAGTCCTTTTTGATCTGGCCATTTTTTAATACAATCTTGTGTTTTTGTACCCTTCCTCCCCAAATGATCCTGGATTCTTTATTTTTTAAGCACCAAACGGAAAGTAAATTTAATTTTTAATTTTTAATTAACTTTATCATTATTATAAAGGTGATGTACAGAGGGATTACAGTTACATAAGTCAGGTAATGAATACATTTCCTATTATACAGTGTTACCCTTTGCCTTGCTGTCTCTCCTTCCCATCCTCACCTGCAAGTTTTATACTGCAGTTCACTTTGAACAGTGTCCAGTGAGCATCACTGCTGCACCCCTCCCAAAGACAGACAAACAGACCAGACAGAAAGAAAACAAATACAACAAATAAAAAAAGTCGTTTCCATTTTTTGGAGTTCATTTTGATATATGTTATTTTATATTATCAGAAGCACATAGGCGTTACACCTTTGTATTTCTCTCCTAAGAGTACTCTCTTGGTCTCACTGTGTATATTAAGTCCTGTATAATTTATCATGTCCCAGTGTATTGTATATTTAGTTTCAGCATGTGAGAGAAAACATGAGCTATTTATCTCTCTGAGCTTGGCTTACCTCATTTAACATGACTTGTTCTAGGTCCATCCATTTCCCTGCAAGTGACAGTATTATTTTTTCTAATGGTTTTGTAAAATTCCATTGTGTGTAGATACCACATTTTTTTGGATCCACTTATCTGGGCTGCTTCAGTATTTTGGCTATTGTGAATAGTCAGCAATGAACATGGATGTTTTTATGGTATCCTGGCCCGTGATGTCAGCCTGGATTTCAATCCTCCAATTTACACAACTTGCCCACCTTTTTCTTTTGAGCTGAAGTCTCTCTCTCTTTTTTTTTTTTGTGCTAGCCAGGACTGTGATTTTTTTTCCTTATTTTATATATATTATTATTATTTTTTATTGTAAAGATACTATACAGAGGGTTACAGTTACATGAGTGAGGTAATGAGTACACTTCCTCTTGAACATTGTTAGCC
>NW_012267286.1:4102318-4142318 GCF_000151885.1 Dipodomys ordii
TGTTGTTCAGGGTAGATGCCTAGAAGTGGTATGACTGGGTCGTAAGGGAGGTCAATCTTTAGCTTTCTAAGGAGGGACTGTGATTTTTATGATCTCACCTCTTGAGTAGTTACAGGTATGAGCTGCTGGTACTCAACCCTTCTCTTTTCTTTATAATGTCTTTAATGTATCTCCTTTTGATTTTGAAGTTCTTTGGGTGACGTGTGAAGTTGTAGGTAACTTTTTTTGGTTGTGAGTTGATCATATAAAAAATTTAATACTTATAGAATTCACAAACTTTATAGACCATGATGAGACAATTTGCCTTATGAAGGTTAAAATGTGTTTGTGACTTTAACTAAGTATCACTATCCCACGATACTGTAAAATTTGTGAAATTTATGTAATCACTTAATCTCAATAAAAATTATTTAAACAATTTAATATGTATAGGTAGTTGGGTTTGAGATGGTTAATCGATGTGGTTGTTAGAATGCAAAAGACAAGGCAAGTCAGGATGGGAGGAGAAGGAAGACATTCTAAAATAAGTAAGTCTCCAGTGGAGTTGCAAGTGATTTTTTTTTTTTTAAATTTCACTTATTTTGTTTGTTTTGTTGGTTGATCTATTGAAACGGAGGCCCACTATATAGTTCAGACTGGCCTGGAATTGCAGATCTTTTTGCCTCTGGAGGGCTTGGGTTCCAGGTGTGTACCTCCATGCCCAGCTGTGAATCTTTTACTTCTTTAAAGGAATTTCATCTCTTCTGTCCATTCTTGAATACTTTGAAAACTTTGTTGAATTAGAATACGCATTTTATAAAAGAATATTCATTGGCTTATCTACTACTCTGTTTCTTTCCAAATGATCTCTAGAATTTACTGCCAACAAAACAGTCACTTTGTCAGCAATGTATGCATTGTCAGATACAAACTTTTAAGTTTGTATAGTTCCCATGAAGTGTTATTCATGGTTTTGCATTCAGCACTGTTAACTTCTTATACAAGTATCTCTTTTAGTAAAGTTGCTGATAGAATGAATTATAAAGACTTATCCACACCAGTCTGCCATGATTTTACCGTTACCTTTCAGTAGATCAAATTAAGGCCAACAGTTTCCTAGTCTTGAGAGTAACAATAAGTTATGAGAAGTTCATAGTAAGTTACAATCACTCAATATTAAGTGAACTTTAGTTTCTGGAAAAGAGATATAAATTAAATATTAAAAACTGAGAACTATACCAGCGGCAGTGGCTGGTGGTTGTAATTCTAGCTGCTCAGGAAACTGAGGTCTGTAGGATCAAGCATCCTGGGGAGAAAAGTGTATGAGACTCCATCTCCAATTAACCAACAAAATAATAGACTCAAGGTGTGGCTCAATAGTAGCGCATTAGCAATGAATATGAAAGCTGAGAGAGATGACTAGGCCCTAAGTGTAAGCCCTGGTACTAGCAAAAACAAACAAACAAATGTAAAAGCCAAACTACTTCCAGATACTTAGCCTCATAATGCTATGTGGTAGACATGTTCTCTCTGGACCCCATAATCTCATCTATAAAATGAGGACGATGCATCCATTCTTGGCTTTAAAATGGCTTTGAAAATGTAAATACTGAGTAACTGTAATATAGCAATTAGGGGGAAAGGTCTTTAAGTAGAAGGAAAAAAAGAACTTCAAGTTCGTGAGCCTCAAAAAGTTTTAGAGGGGCTGGGAAGGTGGCTCAGTGGTAGAGCGCTTGCCTTGCATGCCTGAGGCCCTGGGTTCAATTCCTCAGCACCACATAAGCAAAAAGAAAAAGCCGGAAGTGGCGCTGTGGCTCAAGTGGTAGAGCGCTAGCCTTGAGCTGAAGAGCTGAGGGACAGCGCCCAGAATCCAGAGTTCAGACCCCATGACCGGACCCAAAAAAAGTTTCAGAACCTGAATAGGGCAATGAGGTATTTCTGCTTTTGTATAGATAGCCACTGTTTCTTGAAGGCTTTGATGGCTGGTAGTACATATTTATTTAATCAACATTCTGTTTTCTTTTAGGAATGAAAAAATCTAGTTCTCTACAGAGTAAGATCCTTCAAAGGCCTCCCTTTGTAAGTAGAGGCCAGATTCCTTTTGCTACTACTCTGCCACCTGCTGACAGGTCAGATGACTTAGATTCTTCTTTTGTGACTGGCTATGAACAATCATCTAATTCTCCTATGTTCAACTTGTGTGAAGAGTCAGAAGTTCTTCCTTTTAGCTTTGGGCTTGAGGACCAAAGTGAAACTTTTTCCTCTGAAGTATTTAGGGAAATGCCTCCAGGAGATGTTTCAATGCTTGGTATTAAGTCTACTCAAAGCAAGTGGCTAAAATATCAAAACACACCCCAATGTGACTTGACTGCTCTAAACAGAGTTGAGAGAAAAGTAAAAGATGAGTTCTTTGCTGAGATGCTTTCTGGGATGCATTTTAGTGATCTGAGTGAAAGACAAGGTGATGCTATAAGTGAAAGCTCTGTAGATTCTGTGCATTTACAAATGATAAAAGGCATGCTCTATCAACACCAGGATCTTAGCAGTCAAGATTTGGTTTCTAGAAAGAAAGCACTTTCTTCAAATTTAAAGCAGACTTCCAAAACTGAGGAAATTCAAAATGTGTTAGGAAGGTCTGCCTGCTTCAGCTACAGTGTAACTGATTTACAGGTGAGGAAATGGCATCAGTCATTTGGGTGCATTGTTTCCAGTACTCGTCTCAATTTCAACAAAAGAATTAGCAAAATTATTGCAAGCAACTTCACCTTTGGTACATATGGTTTTTCTCGATCTAGAACTCTAGCCAGAGTCATCTCTGTTGACTTAAAAGCTTTCTTAATAATTGTGAACATTAAGTGAACTTATTACATATTTTAATGTCTGTGCTGCAGTATTTGGCCCATAATAAGTATTTAATAAATTCTACCTCTTAGTCCTAATTGCACCAGTACTATGCTTGTTTTTATTCTCAGCTATCTAGTCTTGCCAATTTGATTGTTACTATAGTAAAAGTAGTCTATTACGTGTTGATTTTGAGTCATTCTTCAAGTCAATAAAGGCATAATAATCCAATTGCATTAGTTAATTTTTTTTCTTAGCAAAAGTTACTGAAGAACTTATTAAGGGGAAGACAAGAAAAGTTAAATCTTATTTTGAGTTTCAAGTACCAGGTGACAGCTACCAGGTGTAGCTATTCTGGCTTTATCTTATTTCTCATTTACAATTAGGAAACAATTTTCATTAATTTTTAGGAATTAAGAGTAATATTATATGTTTGCTTAAATATATGTAAGGAAAGTACTGATTGGTAAAGAGTTTTTTTTGGTTGTTTGTTTTATTTTGTTTTTTAACCTTTAGAATAACTTGAATCTTTCCATTTCAGGAGATAAATGGCTCTGAGCTATGCTTCCCAAGTAGGCAGAAAATAAAATCTGCTTTCCTTCCTCAAAGGCAGATTCACATACCAGCTGTTTTTCAGTCTCCCATACATTATAAGCAGACCTTTACATCTTGCATCATAGGTATGAATTGACACATTTCAAAACTGTGATTATTGATTTGATATAATATAATTCTGAGAAAGTATATCTTACGGATTTTTGTAGTAAATTTTCCACCTGAGATTTGTTATTTTGTATAATCTTGCTTCAGTTTTTGACAGTAGCTATTATTCTAACTTTAGATCAGAATTGAGTTTCTGAAATAGGGTAATGGTATGCTGGAGGAGTAATTGGTAGAAGGTTTGCCTAGCAAGCACAAAGCTCTGAGTTCAGATTTCTAGCACCATCAAAAAAGAAAAAGTGAAAACTATCAATACCATATTTTTTATTTGTTTTTATTTTATTTTATTTTATTTATTTATTTTTTTGGGTCCGGTCGTGGGGCCTGAACTCTGGGCCTGGGCGCTGTCCCTCAGCTCTTCAGCTCAAGGCTAGCACTCTACCACTTGAGCCACAGCGCCACTTCCAGCTTTTTCTTTTCTGCTTATGTGGTGCTGAGGAATCGAACCCAGGGCCTCATGCATGCAAGACAAGCACTCTACCACTGAGCCACCTTCCCAGCCCCATATTTTTTATTTGTGTGTGTGTGTGTGTGCACGTGTGTGTGTGTGTGTATGTGCGCGTGTGTGCGTGTGTGCGCGTGTGTGTGTGTGTGTGCGCGCGCGTGTGTGCGTGTGTGTGTGCGTGTGTGTGCGTGTGTGTGTGTGCGTGTGTGTGTGAGAGAGAGAGGAGAGAGACAGAGAAAGAGAGAGAAAGAGAGAGAGAGAGAGAGAGAGAGATGGTAGTTGTGGAGCTTCTGTCCCTGGGTTCTTCCCTGAGCTTTTTTGCTCAAGGTTAGTACTCTATCCATCTGAGCCACAGCTCCATTTCTGGTTTTCTGGTGGTTAATTGGAGATAAGACTCTCATGGGCTTTCCTACCCCAGCTGGCTTCTAACTGATTTTCAGATCTTAGCCTCCTGAGTAGTTCAATTACAGGCGTGAGTTTATATTCTTTAAAAAATTATCTTTAAGTAGTTGTACAAAGGAGTTTCAAGTCAACATGTCACTTTATGAGTATAATATATCTAGACCAACGTCACCCCTTTCATCATTTTCCCCAGTAATACTGTCTTTATAGGTCTTACAGGTTTTAAAAGTTGTTTTTTTTTTTAAATTAGAGACAAATGCCTTTGTTAAAGTGGAAAATTTTGGATATGCAGCATAATTAGGTTTGAATGTCTGGAGATACAAGGGTAAACTTGCCTTTTATGTGTTATAATTATTATTATACTTTAAGGCAAGGTCTTGTTAAGTAGCCCAGACTGTGTCTAAAACTTGCCATTTTAAAAGCAAGATGTTGCTGGGAATGGTAGTAATATGTGCCTGTAATACTAACACTCAGGAGGCTGAGGCAGGAAGATCAAGAGCTTGTAGTTGTTCAGGGCTACATAGTGTCTCAAAAGATAAAAATTTGCAAATGGATATTAAGAACAGTTTTTCATTCATGTTACATATATATGAATGGAAATATACAGTGAAACCAATGTATATGCACAGTTAATATACACTAATAATTGAAAAGATCTCTGAGTGATATAAAAAGGGATTATAGTACTGTGTATATTACCCAGATCTGTCACTTAATAGTGTTTGTGGCCAGGACACATTATTTGGTAGCTGTAATTTTTCTTTTTGATAAAATAAAGGTCATAATAAAAAAGAAACAACCCGGCGCCGGTGGCTCACGCCTGTAATCCTAGCTACTCAGGAGGTTAAGATCTAAGGATCATGGTTCAAAGCCAGCCCAGACAGGAAAGTCCGTGAGACTCTTATCTCCAATAAACCACTAGAAAACTGGAAGTGGTGCTGTAGCTCAAGAGGTAGTGTGCTTTGCCTTGAGCTGAAGAGCTGAGAGATAGCGTCCAAGCCCAGAGTTCAAGCCCCATGACAGACAAAAAAAAAGAAATAAAATATAAATATAGTCTTACAGATGACTGGGCTTAAAAGGCTATTTTCAAATTTGGCTAGTAAAGAGTACATATGTGCTACAGATACAAAATAATTTTACATTTGATTTTCAACCATGTCTATTTCTTGTTTTGTAGAACATCTAAATATATTGCTATTGGGGTTGGCCCAAAGACTACACAAAGCACTTTCAAAAGTTGACATATCATTTTACACATCATCGAAAGGAGAGAATCTGAAAAATGTAGAAACAAGTTTACCATCCTGCCGTCATAACCAGCCAGCAAAACTTGTCATGGTTAAAAAAGAAGGGCCAAATAAGGTATTGTTCCTGCTCCCCAACACTCCATTTTTGTCTCACTCTTGATTAGGAGTCTTCTGTTTGAGATATAAGTAACCTTTGTTGTTGTTGTTGTTGTTATTGTTTTTCCAGTCTTGGGCTCTAAACTCTGGGCTGGGCACTCTCACTGAGCTTATTTGCTCAAGGTTAGTACCCTACCACTTGTGCCACAGTGCCACTTCCAGCTTTTTCTGAGTAGTTCATTGGAGGTAAAAGTCTTACAGACTTTTCTGTCCCGGTACAATCTCAGATGCCAGCCTCACAAGTAGCTAGGATTATAGGCGTGAGTAACTGGTGCCCAGCTTAATACTTTTTTTTATGAAAAGGCTAATCTATGTATTCTAGGGCACAGAATTAAAAATTGAAATTTCTGAGTTCCTATTACTTGGCTTTTATGTTGCTTAGGAATGCATTGCATAGTAGTGGACAGAGATGGAAGAGACAGAAAATATTGTAAAAGTAGGAACAGTATGTCCAAGTTACAGTAGAGCACCTGAGGGTGGGAGAATATGGAGATGAGCCTGAAAGAAATGAAAGTTGAAGCTAGTCTACTGTGGGAACTTCAATACAAGACGCAGACCCAGTGAAAGGAACAGGAATGTTAGCTCACTTAACTCATATTGCTAATAACATACTGTGGAGGAAGTCATATTAGTAAAATGTATGTTGGTTGATCACGTGTACTTGTGCTTTTATTTTTCCTTCCTTCCTTTCCTTCTTTGCTTTCTTGGCAAATCTTTTGCTATATAGTTCAGGCTCACTTGGAACCTGGAACTTGGAATTTGCTGGGTAGCTCAGACTAGCTTCAGACTTATCCTCTTGTCTCAGCCTTCAGAGTGCTAGGATTACAGGAATGTACTACCATACCTAGCCATAAAACAGCTTTCTTTCACTAATTGGATATCTCATGTTGACTTTAAATTTAGTTGTTAAAAGAGAGAACTAATAAATAATGGCATAATCATAGAATGAAGCATATAGACACTTAAAATCTTGGCTTTCTTTTCAAAATTGTTTAATGACATGATAGCATGTTCATACTATCTTGTTGTATATAAAGATTATGTTATAGGGTAGAAAATCTATCATGTGGATTTTGTTTTTAGCAAAAGAAAACATGTTATCTGTGTGTGTATATATATACTTGTATGAGGAAGATATGGAAGGAAATGTACAGATGTTGCTTACAGTTGTTTCTGGATAAATTTCAAGGTACCTATAAACATTTAATCAGAGAATAATAAATATGAATTTATTGCTGGCTTTCAAATAAATATTCTCAGACTGATAGATTTTTTTGATAAAAAGAAAATAAGTGAAAATTAGGCAATTTAAAAATTTAATTTATTAAATTAATAATTAGATTGCATAGTAATTCCTTGGAGTGCATTAATGTCAAGCAAACTTATGAGTAAAGTCTTAACAAGCATAATACGAAACAATAAAAACTTTTTTTCATTAAGTTTTCATCTTTTTTCTTTTCTTTTTTCACTGCTGGGGATAGAGCCCTGAGCCTCACAAAGGATGCTAGGCAAGCACTCTACCACTGGGTGACACTCTACTTTCAGCCCTAAATTTTAATACTTTCTTTCCCTTCAGGGTCGTTTCTTTTATGCATGTGATAGACCCAAAGCTGATCAATGTAAATTTTTTAAGTGGCTGGAAGAAGTGACTCCAGGAGGAGTGACACAGGAAGAGTCTCAGCCCAGCATGGTTTTAAATGATATTAAAAGCATTGGCTTGTATTTGAGAAGTCAAAAGATACCAGTCTATGAAGATTGCCAGCTTTTGGTGAGGTATGTTTTATAATATCAAATAATTGCCTTTAAGCCATATCAAGGAATAGGAGCCCTCACAGAATTATCAGTTGTTTTATTAATAATTTGAGCTACTTAGTATTGAGCCCAGGGCCTTGCACATGCTAAACAAGCTCTTTACCAGTGAATTACCTGCCCAGCCACATCAGTTTTAAAAGAAGTTGAAATGTGTTTCAACTAAGTTGCCTATCTAATGGAGAGAAAGTATCTAACAGAGACAGTGCTTCAGTTTCTACAACTATAAAATAGGGTTTATCTTTAATTTAAATTTAATTTATATTGGTCCTCTAACTATGAAATGACAGCAATATCAGGATATGTGACAGGAGGCAATTTTCTTTTTCTTTTTTTTTGGGGGGGGCAGTCCGGTCATGGAGCCTGAACTCTGGGCCTGGACGCTGACCCTTAGCTCTTCAGCTCAAGGCTAGCACTCTACCACTTGAGCCACAGCGCCACTTCTGGCTTTTTTCTTATGTGGTGCTGAGGAATCGAATCCAGGGCCTCGAGCATGCAAGGCAAGAGCTCTACCACTGAGCCACTTTCCCAGCCCGAGGAGGCTATTTTCTACCAGCTTATTTTTCTTTCTTTTTTAAATTCATGGCTCTCCTCCATAATCCAAAGAACCTTATTGAACAAACCAAAAATAAAATCATTTATTTATTTTTTTTGGGGGGTCCAATCGTGGGGCCTGAACTCTGGGCCTGGGCGCCATCCCTCAGCTCTTCTGCTCAAGATTAGCGCTCCACCACTTGAGTCACAGCGCCACTTCCGGCTTTTTTCTTTTTGCTTATGTGGTACTGAGGAATCGAACCCAGGGCCTCAGGCATGCAAGGCAAACGCTCTACCACTGAGCCACCTTCCCAGCCCCCAGAAATGATCTTTTCGTAATGCAGGATAATAGGGAACTGATTGTTCACAAGCTTGACCTATGCAGCCTGTAAGATACTACTTTTAGAAACATGTCTTTTGTAAAAGTGAGATTACTAAACAAGTAAGTATAATGAACATTTACATAACAGTTTATTGGAAGCTTATAAATACCAGGCTCTCTTATAAGCACTTTTTCCTTTTTCTTTCTTTTCTTTTTGGCTTTAGTGGAGTTTGAACTCAGGGCCTTGTTCTTACTAGGTGGATGCACTTGAGCCACACCACTCTCCATCTTCTAAGCATTTTATATGTAATATTTCATTTACATCATAGTAATGTTGAACATACGGAAATAGTGGGAATAAATTATTCTTATTTTATAGTTTTGGAAACTGAAGTGCTTGTCTTATATTTTTCCTATCCATCTTTTAAAACAGATGACAATTCAGTGTGAGAGTTATTTTCACTTTGGAATGTTTTATGTCTTATGTACATATGTGAAAGTATATACATATATATATATATATATATGTATGTATGTATGTATCTAACTCTGGTTCTTGTATTGATGTACTATGTTTTAAAGGTTTAAAGAATTATACCTTGATACTCAAATATATTTTTATTTTTCATTATTTTCAGAAAGGGATTTGATTTTCAGAGAAAACAGTATGGCAAACTAAAGAAGTTTGCTACAATAAATCCTGAATTTCATAGTGAAACCAAAAGCAAACTTTACCTTAAGCTGAGTAGGAAGGAAAGTTCTTCAGTTTATAGCAAAGGTAAGTAAATCTGATCATTGAGGTGATTCAGCTAAACACAGCTCTCTGAGTTCTTTGTATTGAAGAACCTTAGTGGCCAAACACCAGTGGCTCATCCCTCTGGAGGCTGAGTTCTGAGGATCACAGTTCAAAGTCAGCAGAATCAGACAAATAAGAGATTCTTACCTCTAGTTAACCAGCAAAGAAAAGCTGGAAGTGGAGATGTGGCTTAAGTATCAGAGTGCCAGTCTTGAGTAGAAAAAGTAAAAGCTCAAGGCTTTTGAGTTCAAGACCCAGTATTCTGCATACACATACACATATACCCCCCCCATGAAACTTTATTAAAAGAATACTCAAAGCCATTTGATTAGTTACACCAAGTTCTTGACTTAAAACTTATGTTTGTCACATAAATATATTGATTCAGCTCTATTCTGACCTAATATCGCAAATACGTTGGAAAGCATAGGGAGATTGTGGGTACTTCTTTCACTGTCTGCCTACACCGCATCCCAAATATTGTATACTTAGAAACAAAGTCATTTAAAACTATGGATTTTCAAAAATCTCTAGATGCACTAAGTTACATGAATTATCTTTGGTTTTAGGATCTACTCTTGTCATTAATCCTTACATAGCTTGCTTTTATTTAGTTAATTAATTTTTAAAATGATTTAAGCATTTGTGAACTCATAATCCAAAACAAAATCTAGTATGCCAATGTATATTTAACACAAAGTTACCACACTAACTCATCTTTCTCTTGTACATAAACTTATATAAATGAATTCCTAAAAAGAACTTGTTTTTTAAATTTTTGAGACAGGGTCTTGCTAACCTCAACTGTGTCTTGAGCTCACACCATACTCCTGCTTCAGCCTTTCCAGTGCTAGAATTAAAAGTACGTATCACCATGCCCAACTCAACGAATACATTTTAAATCTTTAGTTTAAATTTTTTTCCCCCCAATCTTGGGATTTGAGCCCAGGGCCTCATACTCACTTGACTTGCTTGCTCATCAACAGTGGGACTTAAACTCATGGCCTCTCTCTTCTATTTCCCAATCACAGCTGGAGCTCTACCACTTGAGCTATGGCTCCTCTTCTGTCTTTATCCTGGTTAATTGGAGATAAAAGTCTCTTTGATATTTATCTGCCTGGGCTCTATGTTTCAAATGGGATTAGTGGGCCTTATAAAAGGAGATTGAAGGGAGCATCCTATCCCCTTTGGACCCATCTGCCATTGAGGACCTAGCCTTCTGCCCCTTCTACCATGTGAGGATACAGTAAGAGGCCCCATCTGTGAAGCCAAGAGCAAATCAGTCTAATATAGTTTATTCTGGCAGTTTGAATAGACTTAACAATAGTTTTGTGGAGGAGTTTTTGATAAGACCTCAAAAGCAAAAATAATTGTGTTTACATCAAACTAAAGCTTCTATACAGCAAAGGAAACAATCAACAGAATTAAGAGAATCTATAAAATGGGAGAAAATATTTTCAAACCATATGCAAAATACATCAGGAACTCAGTTAGAAACCAAATAACCTTGTATGCCACATTTTCTTGTTTCATTCGTCCACTGAAGGGCATTGGGTTGATTCAATATCTTGGCTATGGTAAACAATGCTGCAGTAAACATTGTTATGCTAGTAGCTTGTGCTCTATTGGATAAATGGAATGGAATGGAATTGCTGGTTCATAGGAAAGTTCTATGTCTAGTCTTCTGAGGAACCTCCATACTGCTTTCCATAGCAGTTGAATAAATTTACATTCCCACCAACAGTGTAATGATCTTGTACTAATCGTAAGGAAATAGAAGGACATGGAAAAAATATTAAGCAAAATAAGCCAGACCCAAAGAAATATAGGTTGCATGCTTTCTCTCATTTATAGTAATTAGAATGTGCCTTTAAGTCCACAAGTAAACACACCAGATGGTAAAAGAAAAATATATTAGGGCTTGATAAATTAGGTATTCACATAGAGTGAGACTAAAGGAAGGTATTCTTATGAGGGGGGGTCACATGGGTGCAATGTGTATACACATCTAACCATATAAAAAGTATTTATCTAAATGAACTCCAGGAAGTGGAAACAAGAGGTATTTGTTTCTTTGCTGCTGCTTTTGTTTTCATTTCCTTTGGTTTTGTTTGTTCATTTATCTGTCTTAGGGAGGGTAAGGAGGGCACAGAAATGGAGGGATGAAGAGTGAACAAATATAGCGGTGGTACTCACTAGACAGTGTGTTGAAAATGGATGTGGGGTTGGGAAGGTGGCTCAGTGGTAGAGCGCTTGCCTTGCATGCATGAGGCCCTGGGTTCGATTCCTCAGCACCACATAAGCAAAAAGAAAAAAGCCGGAAGTGATGCTGTGGCTCAAGTGGTAGAGCACTATCCTTGAGCTGAAGAGCTGAGGGACAGCGCCCAGGCCCAGAGTTCAGGCCCCACGACTGGACCCCAAAAAAAAGAAAATGGAATATACAACTTGTGAGTGGGATCAGGAGGGAAAAACTGGGAAAGAACAAGGGAAGAGGTGACATAGTTCAAAAAGAAATTTACTCTTAGCCAGGCACCAGTGGCTCACGCCTGTAATATAGTTACTTGGGAAGCTGAGATCTAAGGATTGCAGTTCAAAGCCAGCCCAGGCAGGAAAGTCCAAATAGCCACCAGAAAACTGGAAGTGGCGTTATTGCTGAAGTGGTAGAGTGCTAGCCTTGAGGTGAAGAGCTCCGGGACAGTGCCAAGGCCCAGAGTTCAAGCCCCACAACTAACAAAAAAAAAGAAAGAAACGTACTCTTTATCTGACTGATGTAATGTTAGCCCCTCTGTACATCACTTCTACAATAACTATAAATAAATTAAAAAAGAAGCAAATAAATAATCTGATTGCAAACTAAACAAAGGACTACAATAAACATTTTCCCAAAAAAGACATACAGTGGCCAACAGTGTATGAAATGTAAATCAAAACTACATGAGATAATATCTCAAACCTACTAGAATGGCTAATTCTGAAAGGACAAGAGATTACAGTTATTGATCAGAATATGGAGAAACTGAAATTGTTGTACATTATTGATGAGAATGTGACATGGTATAGATATTGTGGAAAGCAGCCTTGGAGACCCTCAAAAAACAAAATAGGTCTACTATGTAACTACCCCATTACTAGGTACATATCCAAGAGATACAAAATCAGTATCTTCAAGAGGTATCTTCACTCTTGTACTTATTCTTTACTCACAAAGCAAAGATGAGGTAACAACTGTCCTTCAGCGGAAGAATAACAAATAATGCTGTGTATGCACATGAGTGTGTGTGTATACATACATAGGTATATAATACTTGCCACATTAGTGTGTATATAATTCTAGTATAATATTAGCCACATTATATGTATATAATAAAACTAGCCATGTTGATATTTTCAACATGTGTGGATGTGTAGGACTTTATGCTAAGTGAAACCAGATGCAGACTTATTTGCAATAGACTGTATATAAGTGAATGTGGAGTGTTGCCTGTCTAAGGGATAAAGAAAACATGGAGATGGTAGAGTATCAACCTTCTGTTACAAGTAAGTTGTACGGTTTCATAGCATGTTGGCTATAGTTAATAAAAATGTATCCTGCACCTGAACGTTGGAAACGGGATAGATTATTTGCACAGGGAAGAGTTCTTGTCATCGATCCATCCATACATCCATATGTACATATATGTATTATGAATACACACTGTATATGTATACACACAATGTATACATACACAAATGTAACAATGGCAGGTGATGGATATGTTTGTGTGGCTGTAGGAATCATTACACAAGTTATACTTATTATCAAATAAGTTGTGAGTTTGTAGCTCAGTGGTAGAATGAATGCTTCCTGTGCATAAGGGACTGATTTCATTCCCCATCATCTCCTTCCCAAATACCATGTTACATTCTCTGATTATATACATTTTTAAACATGTCAATTACACCTCAATAAATCTGAGGAAATGTTTGTCTCTCTAGATGACCTTTGGGTGGTTTCAAAAACTCTAGACTTCGAACTAGATACATTCATCGCATGTAGTGCTTTCTTTGGACCATCATGTACCAATGAGGTGGAACTGCTACCTTTGAAAGGCTATTTCCCTTCTAACTGGCCCACAAACAGTAAGTGTTGCCATGTCCATCTTAATTTGTATTTAAAATAAATAACAGAGGCACTGTGAGCAAGATTGCTAACTGTGTGTGGGATTATTTGATGAAAGCCTACTTCTAGTTTCTAATATTGTATACATTGTGTTTCTGAAAATGCATATGAAAATTTAAATTGCTCAAATGGAGATTGCTTTAATAGTATAAATATTATTTTAATCTTATAAACCAAAAATAAAGATCCTCTTAGTACATCAAGGAAAAAACGAAAGTCCTACGACTAATGCCCAAAGCTGGTATTTTAGATACGTATATGAAATACAATTTTTTTTTGTCATGGGGCTTGAACTCTGGGCCTGGGTGCTGTCCCTCAGCTCTTTAGCTCAAGGCTAGCGCTCTACTACTTGAGCCACAGGGCCACTTCCAGTTTTCCGAATGGTTTATTGGAAATAAGAGTCTCATGACTGCCCGGGCTGGCTTTGAACCTTGATTCTAAGATCTCAGCCTTCTGAGTAGCTAGGAATACAGGTGAGCCACCAGCGCCCAGCTAAAATATAAATATTTCTTCAGTTCAAGTCCTATAGAGATAATTAAATCTTTTTATTTATTTATTTTTTTTGGGTCCAGTCGTGGGGCCTGAACTCTGGGCCTGGGTGCTGTCCCTCAGCTCTTCAGCTCAAGACTAGCACTCTACCACTTGAGCCACAGCGCCACTTCCGGCTTTTTTCCCCCCTGCTTATATGGTGCTGATGAATCGAACCCAGGGCCTCAGGCATGCAAGGCAAGCGCTCTACCACTGAGCCACCTTCCCAGCCCCAAGAGATAATTAAATCTTGAACCATTACCTAATATTTTGCTGAAGTTGATTTGTATACTCCCATTAGACATGTAAATGAAATTTTTTCAAATAATTCCATCAAACTCTGGTTCTCTTGGTTATTAGAAAGTACATTTAGTGAGGAATATATTTTTACACTGACAAGATCTTGGAGATTCGGAGTTAATGATTTGCCTTAAGAGTATCTTGTCATCTGGGGAGGTTTTTTGTTTTGCTTTTTTTTTTTTATGGTCCTGGGGGGGCTTGAACTCAGGGCCTTGGGTGCGATCCCTGAGCTTCTTTTTCCTTAAGGGTAGTGCTCTACCTCTTGAGCCACAGCACTACTTCCAGCCTTTCCTGAGTTTTTTTTTTTTTGGTCGGTCATGGGGCTTGAACTCTGGGCTTGGGTGCTGTCCCTGTGCTCTTCAGCTCAAGGCGAGCGCTCTACCGCTTGAGCCACAGCACCACTGCTGGTTTTCCAGTGGTTTATTGGAAATAAGAGCCTCACGGACTTTCCTGCCTGGGCTGGCTTTGAACCGTGATCCTCAGATCTCAGCCTCCTGAATAGCTAGGATTACAGGCATGAGCCACCGGTGCCCGGCTTTTTCTGAGTATTTTTATTGGGGGTAGGAGTCTACCAGACTTCCCTGCTCAGGCTGGCTTTGAACCACAATCCTCAGATTTCAGCCTCCTGAGTAGCTAGGATTACATGCATGAGCCACCAGTACTTGGCTTGGGAGATACTTTATATTTTTGTTTTGTCAGTTGTGGGGCTTGAAGTCAGGATGCCCCACAACAGTGCCCCAGAATGGGCTGTTCGCTCTTTTTTGACTTCTTTTGCTCAAGGCTAGTGCTCTACTACCTTGAGTCACAACTCCACTTCTGGTTTTCTGGTGGTTAATTGGAGATAAGAGTCTCATAGACTTTACTACCTGGGCTGGCTTTGAACCATAATCCTTAGAACTCAGCCTCCTGAGTAGCTAGGATTACAAGAGTGATCCACCAGCTCCCAGTTTGGGATTTTTTTTTTGTTGGTCGTGGGACTTGAACTCTGGGCCTGGGTGCTGTCCTCAGCTTGTCAGCTCAAGGCGAGCACTCTACCAGTTGAGTCACAGCACCACTTCCTAAAGTTGTTTTCTTACTATTAGAATATAAGCACTCTTAATATTTTTACAAGATAATTGAAGAAGAAATGCAAGACACATTTAAAACTTACATAAAGATTACTGTGCATCATAAGTGGTATACTGATTAAAGAGAGCTGCCTGTCAGATAGTGCCACAATACATTAGATCAAAACAAATGTTCTTTCAACCGATACATAGAAGTCCAAGTATGATTAAAGTTATACTCTGTGTGGGTGGTCACCTATGAAATGAGTAAGTGGATGCTGTACTATTGAATGGATAAAAATTTGTGTATCTTTGCAGGTATTTAGCAGTTTGTATCATTTGATGAATTCGGTAGCTGAACTCTTGGGTTATAGCGATATTTAATTGGTACATTTATATAAAATAAAATTGTTTTCTGCTTCTTTTCTCTAGTAATGGTCCATGCATTATTGGTCTGTAATGCCAGCACAGAGCTGACTACTTTGAAAAACATTCAGAACTATTTTAATCCAGCTACTCTACCACTAACACCTCACCTATTAACCATGTAAGTTATCACTTGTCTTTGGAGCATTGATATTTAAAAATAGCAAATGAAAATGCTATATAAAGCACATTAAATAAAATTTACCCTTAAAATGCTTAGTTATCTTTCAGATCATAAGATTACTGTCTATTGTTATTTAAACATAAGATTGTAGCTCAGGGGTAGAGCACTTGCCTAGAATATGTGAGGCCTTGGGTTTGATTCCCATGTACATAAATAAATTAATAAATTGTTTTAAAAAGAAAGGAGGAATTATGCATAATTTCCTACTCAGCTATTATTTGTTTTAGTTTGGGCTGCTACATATTTGCAATTTTTTTCTTTATCAAGGGATAATTTATTGTTTTGATTTTAATGTCCTTCAGGCTGGCCTGGAATTCAGAATCCTTTGCCTCAGCCTCACAGATGCTAAAGGAATAATTTGTTGTGTATGTGTGTGCGTGTATGTATGTGTATGTGTGCATGTGTGCGCACCAGTCTTGAACTCAGGACCTGGGTGCTGTCCCTGAGCTTTTTTGGTCTAAGCTATACCTCTTAAGCCACAGCCCCACTTCTGGCTTTTTGGTGGTTAATAGGAGACAAGAGTTTCACAGACTTTCCTTCCATGCTGGCTTTGAACTATAATCTTCAGATCTCAGCTTCCTGAGTAGCGAGGATTATAAGCATGAGCAAAATTTTTTTTAAAGATAATTATTTGACTGTTTTAAATGTATCCGTTTATATGGCACAATTATTTAAAATTTTAAGAATTAATTTTATTCTTTTTGTGTTTTTGTTTGTTTGCCTGTTTTTTTGGCCAGTAGTAGAATTTGAACTTGGCTTCTTCCTTTTGCCTTTTCACTGGTAGTTTTCTACCATTTGAACTGTAGCTCCAATCTAACTTTTTGGTGGTTAATTGGAGTTGGAGACTTTTCTTTGAACCTCAATCCTCTGGATCTCAGCCTCCTGAGTAGTTAGGATTACTGGCACAAGACACTGGTGCCTGCATGTAATTTTATTTTTGACATAATCCTCATTTCAGTTTTAATATTTCAAATACCCAGGCCCCTTCTTAAAAAGCCCCATTTATGCTGGGCACCGGTAGCTCATGCCTGTAATCCTAGCTACTCAGAAGGCTGAGATCTGAGGTTCACGGTTCAAAGCCAGCCCAGGCAGGAAAGTCTGTGAGACTCTTATCTCCAATAAACTGCGAGAAAACCAGAAGTAGTGCTGTGGCTCAAGTGGTAGAGTACTAGTCTTGAGCTGAAGAGCTCAGGGCACAGCCCAGGCCCAGAGTTCAAGCCCCACAGCTGACAAAAAATAAAGGGGAGGGGGGACATCTATATAAACTGTAATTTTGCTCTCATTTAAATGCATTAAAATGATAGAAATTTTCTGTTTCCTAATTTTCAATGTTATTATCCATCTTGCTGTGATTTACTCTCACCATAATGAATCCTAGGTACAAAAGAAAAAATCCTTAAGGGTTCATTATGTTATTTATCTAACTTGAAATGAGTTGAGCCCTTGTAGAAATAAAAGCAATTATTGTAATTTTACCAGAAACAGGTGCTGTGTTCTCTAAGCATTCTACCATTTATTAATAGTGTGACTTTGGGGAAAACAGTTTAATTATATATTTATATTTTGGATAATTGTTTTGTTGTGAAGATTATATAAAAGAATATGTTTTTGACTCAAGCTAGCAAATTGTAGGTATTGAACAAAACATTTCTCTTGCATTGACCTCTAAATTGAGATCTAAATCTGTTCTCCCTCAAAATATCTTCTGTGATGATTAAAAAAGGAAGACTTAAGTTATGAAAAGTCCACTTAGCTATCTCAAAAGTCTTTAAGTTTTCTTTGATTTGCTGCCTTTTTTTTTTTAAACCAGGTCTTCATCAACTACAGTTAGCAGTAAGAATGTTGTCAGTAAGAGAAAATTTATTCCACCAGCCACTGTAAATATCAACACAAAATCTGAGCTCCTCAGCCTAGGAGCAACATTGCAGTTAGCCAGTGAGTTCATTCAGACACACAAGTTAAACAAGGACCAAGCTACAGCTCTAATTCAAATCGCTCAAATGATGTCATCCCTGGAAAGTGTTGGTGAAGTGAAGGAAATGTGCATCCATACCCTTCCTATCACAGTCATACATGGTAAGAAGCAAGAAGACGACCTTAGTCAATACACTTTAATATAATAATATAAACGTTGTAACTTGTCCTCTTCCTTTGCAATTTCCCAGAGAGTAAGAGTGTCAGCTGAAGAGTTAGAATCTTGCCTTTGTATCCTGGTTCTCTCATTTTTTATGTTTAGGATCTTGGACAGATTACCTAGCTTTGATTTCTTGCTCTGAAAGGTGAATGTCTCATTGGGTGGAGGATGAGTTAATATAGGTGAAATGATCTGGGTGGGGATGGTTCATGCCTGTAATCCTAGCTATTCACAGGCCTGAAAGCTAGAGGAACACAGTTCCCACCAGCTAAAAGATAGGCTGGAGGTATTGCTCAATGATAGAGCACCAGCAAGCTGAATGAGTATGATACCCCTGAGTTCAGGCTCTAGTGCCACCAACAACAAAAGGCAAAAAAAACAAACAATAACAACAATAAAAAATGCCCATAAGTGAGAGGCTTAGAACAGTGTCTGGCACATGGGAGATACTTGGTAAAGTTAGCATTTATTATTTTTATGATTATCTCACATAGTTTTCTGAGTGCCTTATCTTTCTCCATATTTTTCTGAAACCATCTGATAAATCCTATTGCTTAAAGTCCTTCAGTGACCTCCCTATCCTTGAAGATGAAATTAAAATATTTTAGCTATAGCAAACTGAGGACTTACTGTTTCACCTCCCTCCAACCTCATTGGCTATCTATTTGCTGTTAGCCTATATAGACCATTTAAAGTTCTTTTTGACAATACTTGTCACACTTCTACATTAAATAATCCTTCCTCTAAGCAGTCTTGATATCTTAAGCCTTGAAGACTTAGTCCTCCAGCTTCTTCCTTTTAGGAAGCATTCCTGTCCCCACCAAAACACACATGGGTATTCTTTTTTCCTGTACCCCACAGCCATGTTACTTGCCATGTTAGATGATCATTTCCCCTTTACCTGTTTATCCTGTTAAGCTGACAGTGGTCTTATTAAGGTGAAAGTATTCTGAGTATCCTTGTGTACACCTTGTAGTGGGCACCCATTATTTTTCCTATGTTAATAGTTAAGGAGAACAAGAGATAAATAGATAGAATATTTCTTGTACTTTTAGAACATGTGTCATAATATTGCCTTAATTTCTTTTTTTTCCCTTTCTTTAAAACAATTAGGTGTTTTTGGAGCAGGAAAAAGCTATTTGCTGTCAGTGGTGATTTTGTTCTTTGTACAGCTATTTGAAAAGAGTGAAGCTCTTGCTGCTGGAAATGCAAGGCCATGGAAACTTCTGATTTCTTCTTCCACTAATGTAGCTGTGGACAGAATCCTTCTTGGGTAGGTAGGACAGGCATATTTATGTAGCTGATGAGAGAAGCAGTCTGCTGTGTCCCCTAAGTATTCATACTTGCTTAGAGTGCAAGGCCATTTTCTCTGATCCTACGAAACTATGACAGGCTAATTTATTAATTGATAAGAAAAACAAAATCAAATCCCAGACCTGACAATTTTCACACCATTATGAGAATCTCATATATAAAAACCAAGTTCAGCTAACAGCGGTGGGCCCTGAGCATCCCTGCAAGCATTTTGCAGGGCCAAGCTCACAGGGAGCAGCTCAGCCTGATATGGTAAGGTCTTCCTCCAGGACCATGAGCAACCTTGACTACTGCTTGTTAATAAAATCAATGAATCTCCAACGTTCATGTTAATTTAGTCCACTGCTTGTGCAGGCATCCATTGTCACAGCCCAACTCCCCTTGTGGAACTTGAGGATCCAATACAGATATCACAAATCTCACGTTGCTTCCTATGCCATGAGCCAAAGTCCTTTTCTTTTGAACCATGAGCCTTAAGTCTATTATGCGAGAAATAGGTAAAGTCAAATCTTAGAATCAAGCTGTGGCTTATGCCTGCAATCCTAGCTACTCAGGAGACTGAGATCAGGGAGCATGGTTCAAAGTGAAACCAGTCTCTGAGGCTCGTATCTCCAGTTAACCATCAGAAAAGTTGGGAGTGGGGCTGTGGCTCAAGGGATAGAGTGCTATCTTTGAATAACAGAGCTCAGAGATAGTGCCTTGACCTTGAGTTCAAACCCCAGGACCAGCAAAATAAAAAAGTCTCAGAACCAATACTTACAGACCATTCTTATGTAAACAGTAACATAGATAAACAGTTTGAGTGAATTTTTCTTTTCGTTTCAATAAGGGTGATACAGAAAAGAAAACAGCAATCCTAAGCAGTTATACATTTTTTTTTAGTAATTATTATGATTTGCCTTTAAGGATTTTTGTCACAGTATAGCATAATGGTAAAATTTGGGAAAGAATTTACTGATCAATAACTGCTTAATTATTAAGTACAACTGAATTACAAAAAGCTATGTTTCCTGAGGCTTAACACCATAGAGCAATAATCTTTTAAGTAAAGGAAAAACAGAATGCAGAACAGTATATTGAATTCCAAGTTTGTGAAGCAAAAGGTGTGCATAAAAATTTGTGAAAAAGATAAACTATAGTTTCTACCATAAGCATTACTTTACTTGTTTATAAAAGATTTTGAAGTCTAGACTTATAAATTAACAGATTAATTTCCTAATACTAGAGCTGAAAAACATATAAGCAGGAAGGGGGAGGAGAATGTCTGCATAAAGCCTAATTGGGCCTAAGGTAATAGAGAATAGTTATGGCCTAAGGAGATAGAATAGCCTGGGTTTTAAATATGGCTGACTCCATCTATTAGCTATGTAGCCTCAGCAAAGCTACTTCATCTCTGAGCTTCACTATTCTTCATCTGTAAGATGAGGTGGTGTTCAGAACTGCAGTCATTAAATACTATGTGTGAAGAGGATCTTAATAATTTTTTATGCTAGATGTAAGGTATGTATTGCTTTATTACTGTGTCCTTAAGGACAATTTTATTTATGATTAACATTGGTATTTTATAAACATTTCATGACTGTCAACATAAGATAATAAATATTTTTTAACAATCTCCAGAATGGGAGAGAGGAGCCCAGTGGTAGAGTGCCAGGCCTTGGGTTTGATCCCTAGTACTACCGAGGGATTTGAGGGAGGGGAGAAAGTCTTAAAATGTCTCATCTAAAAGAAATCATTTAAATACATTTTTTTAAAATTTAGGTGTTTCACATTACATCATATAACCATAAAAATGTTACTGTGCAAAGTTGCTGGGTGCCTGTGGCTTACACCTGTAATCCCTGCTACTCAGGAGGCTGGGATCTCAGGACTGCCGTTAGAAGCTAGCCCAGGCATAAAAGTCTGTAAGACTCTTTTTTTTTTTTTTGGGGTCCGGTCGTGGGGCCTGAACTCTGGGCCTGGGCGCTATCCCTCAGCTCTTCAGCTCAAGGCTAGCGCTCTACCACTTGAGCCACAGCGCCCACTTCCGGCTTTTTTCTTTTTGCTTATGTGGTACTGAGGAATCAAACCCAGGGCTTTGAGCATGCAAGGCAAACGCTCTACCACTGAGCCACCTTCCCAGCCCCTGTAAGACTCTTTATCTCTAATAAATCACTCAGAAAAACCCAGAAGTAGAACAGTGGCTCAAATGTTAGAGTGCTAGCCTTGAGCACAAAGAAGCTCAGGGACAGTGCCCAGGCCCTGAGTTCAAGACCCAGGACTGGCAAAAGAAAAAAAAAAAAACAAAACCAACAACAAACCTATAATGCAAAGTTAATTTTAATGATACAGCTAGGCATGGTTGCATACACTTAGCTCTCAGGTGACAGGATGATCAACTTGTAGGCTATATAGTGAGACCTTGTCTTCATAAAACAAAACAAAAACACTCACCTGATGTAAATACCGCATGAAGCTTTGTTTCATATCTTGTACATAATCAGAATCTGTTTTGTCTTCTTTTCTTTAAAGGCTTCTTGGTCTTGGATTTGAAAAGTTTGTCAGAGTCGGGAGTCTTAGGAAGATTGCCAAGCCAATTTTACCTCATAGGTAAGACTGCTAAGTTCCAATGAGTGTTCAGAGACATGAAGACATTTTATCTATATTTTTAACCTTAAATCTGGTGTTTAAATAGGAGTGAGGAAAATATTATCTTTTTCTGGATTAATTTAGGATTTTTTTTTTCAATCGTGGGGCTTGAACTCTGGGCCTAGGCGCTATCCCTGAGATCTTCAGCTCAAGGTGAGTTCTCTACCACTTGATCCACAGTGTCATTTCACAGGTTTTCTGGTGGTTAATTGGAGGTAAGAATCTCACAGACTTTCCTGCTCGGGCTGGCTTTGAACCATGATCCTTAGATCTCTGCCTCTTGAGTAACTATGATTCCAGGTGTGAGCCACTAATACCCAGCCTAGGAAATTTTTTAATTAGAAAATCTAACTTTAAACTTAGGAGAGGCTCACAAAGGCTCTGTAGCTATATGGATATCATCATATAAAGTAATATTTATCAAAATAAACTCCAAGAAATGGAAACAAAGTTTTTTTTTAGTTTGTTGCTGTTTTTGTTTTCTGCACCTTTTGACTTGTTTGAATGTTTTGGGGAGGGCAAGCAGGAGACAGAAAGGATTCCACAAAGAGTGAACAAATGCAGCAGTGTTACTAACTGGACACTATGTTGAAAATGAACTATACAACTTGTGAGTTGTATAGTTTCTCCTCCCATCTTTATGGGAGGAGAAAAACTGGGAGAGAGCAAAGGAAGAGGTGACATTGTCCAAAAACAAATATACTCATTACCTGACTTATATAACTAAAACCCCTTTGTATATTCTATTTTGTGATGTTTAAAAAGTGGAGTATAAAGACTAGGGTTATTTTTTTGTTTTTTTCATGTGTAAGAACATTTTAAGCTTTATTTTACAAAACATTTCCAGGGGCTAGGAATGTGGCTTAGTGTCTGTAGAGTGCTTGCCTAGCATGCATGAATGAACTCTGGGTTCAATTCCTCATACCACATAAACAAGAAAAGCCAGAAGTGGTGCTGTGGTTCAAATGGTAGTGCTAGCCTTGAGCAAAAGAAGCCCAGGGATAGTGCCCAAGCCCTCAGTCCAAGCCCCAGGACTGGCAAAAAAAAAAAAACCCAAAAAACAAAACATTTCCAACATCCTCATATTATACTATAGTGAAAGCAAATGTATACATATAATATGGAATATATATATTCCACATCAAATTCTAAATTGCCAGTTCCAACTAAGGTAGCAAGTGGCAATCTCTAAAGAGTAGTATTGTTCTTTTTTGCTTTATTATTATTATTTTTAGTCTGCATGCTGGCTCAGAAAATGACAATGAACAATTAAAAGAACTCCATGCACTCATGAAAGAGGACCTGACACCTGTGGAAAGAGTCTATGTAAGAAAAAGCATTGAGCAGCATAAGCTGGGGACCAACAGAATGCTGCTGAAGCAGGTAGGAGGCAGATCTCCGGTTATGATTTAGTCACATTCTCTATTTCTGGCAAGGGAAGGTTATTTTAATAAAAGCAACCACTATGACAACCAGGTGCCAGTGACTTAAGTCTGTAATTCCAGCTACTCAAGAGGCTGAGATCTAAGGGGTAGGGTTCATAGTCTTCCTGGGCAGGAAAGTCTGCGACTCTTATCTTCAGTTAACCACCAAAAGGCCAGAAGTGGAACTGTGGCTCAAGTGGTAGAGTGCTAGCCTTGAGCAAAAAAGCTCAGAGATAGCACCCAGGTAATGAGTTCAAGCCCCAGGACTGGCACCAAAAATTAAAAGAGAGACAGTTTCCTTCTTCACTAAGGGCTGAGTTTGATTGTGTTGAATGAATATAAAGTAGCCATTTCAGGTCTAGAGGCATACAGATAGAGAGGCTGCTCTGAGCTCAGCCCTAGTAAATCCTCCCCCCCCCCATAGCCATTTATATAAACTATCATTTTATTCACCCAACCTAAAAATAACTGCTTACATCTTCATAAACAAAATGTATATTACTTTGTATTACCTATTACCATTTTTGAAGAGAGAGAGAGAGTGGTGTGTGTGTGTGTGTGTGTTACTAAGGTTTGAACTAAGGGAGTCTCATGCTTGCTAGATAGGTGTATTAACACTTGAACCACATCTACTAAAGAATACCAATCCAGTTAAGCTGTGAGAACAGACCGATTCTTAAAGTGATACATCTTTTCAATGAAACTATTTTTTTTAATGCTTCATAGTTAATTTCTAATTCCTAGGTCAGTAACAAAATCTTTTAATAATATAATAATGAATTAAAAGATAAAAATTACATAATTCTTCTCAGAAAAAAATTCTTTTAAGTTTTTGTATTAGGTCTTTCTTTAAACTGAAAGAATTCTTGATTTATAAATTTAAGGTTCCCATTCAAAGTTTGTTTAGTCAAATACAGTTCCCAGAAATTAAATAGCAAATTATATTTCAAAGTAGTGCTAAGCAGTATATAGGTTACAGGGATTTCACATCACTATAGACATGAATGTTTAAATGTTATAGAATTTCTAATGTAAAAATTTCTAATATAAAAGTAGATTACAATGTATTTTTCTTTTTGTTTTTGTTTTGAGTTATCATATAGCCCAAGTAGGCCTGCAACTTTTGGATCCTCTTGCCTCAACCTCTCAAATACTAGGATTACAGGTGTACCCTATCATAACTGGCTTTGTTTTTGTTTCCGATGAAAGAAAACAGCTAATGTATTTAGAGCTTTTACGTCTGATGAGTGTTATTGACGAGCAAGAAAGTAAAATGTTTGGGGCTGGGGAGGTGGCTCAGTGGTAGAGCGCTTGCCTTGCATGCATGAGGCCCTGGGTTCGATTCCTCAGCACCACATAAGCAAAAAGAAAAAAGCTGGAAGTAGCGCTGTGGCTCAAGTGGTAGAGGGACAGCGCCGAGGCCCAGAGTTCAGGCCCCATGACCGGACCCAAAAAAAAAAAAGAAAGTAAGATGTTTGTAATATTGTTTCATAGGATCTGCAAAGGGATGGTTAATTTTTATGGATTGCTCTTGCTGACAAAAAGTACAATTATACTGCACGTAGTAGAAAAGCATATATAGATGTATATTTATATATGTACACGCAAGTACATACTTGAGCCAATGACCACAAAAAGTTTATAGATTTTTCTATTGGTTGCATTTAGTTATGGAAATTAAATATTTGCCTTTCAGGCTTTTTGCCTTAAGAACATTTTTTTCTGTTTAACCTATATTATCAGTATTAGTGTGCCTGATAGTTAAGCAAAGAACAGTTGATTACCACATTACCTTTTCTTTGTGGAGGAATTTGGTCTATGTTGTTATAATATACTTGTATTCAAACTCACCTAGAAGATAAAATAGAAACATCATCCTTGATGCTTCCTTAATCATTGGTATTATTATACTGCTTTCCTTCTTCGTTGGTCATGGGGCTTGAATTCAGGGCCTGGGCACTATCCCTGAGTTCTTTTTGCTCAAGTCTAGTGCTCTAACACTTTGAGTCACTTCTGGTTTTCTGGTGGTTAATTGGAGATAAGAGTGACACTGACTTGTCTGTCCCAGATGGCTTCAAACCACAATCCTCAGATCTTAGCCTCCTGAGTAGCTAGGATTACAGGCTTGAGCTCGGCAACAGTTTCCTTCTGAATATGAAATCATGCCTTTTGCTCTGATTAGTGAGCCTGCAGATTAAGTAGCCTGTGTTCTGTGGTTTCCATTTTGTGTGTGGGAATAATAAAAATGTACAGAAAGAAAGTGACCAATGATTCCTTGTCAGGAAATAATTTAGGACTAGTTTGATTCCTGTTTACAAGATTTGTTAAGTATGTTCTCTTCTTGTTTTGTTTCGTTTTTTTTTTTTTTTGGTTGGTCATAGGGCTTGAACTCTGGGCTTGGGCGCTGTCCTTCAGCTCTTCAGCTCAAGGCAAATGCTCTACCGCCTAAGCCAATCCACCACTTCTGTTTTCTAGTGGTTTATTGGAGATAAGAGTCTCATGGCTTTCCTGCCTGGGCTGGCTTTGAACCGAGATCCTCAGATCTCAGCCTCCTGAGTAGCTAGGATTACAGGCGTGAGCCACCTGTGCCCAGCTGTTCTCTTATTTTCTTTTACCAGCTGTCAACTAACCGCATTTTTGTCTGACTAAGGTCCGAGTAGTTGGTATTACCTGCGCAGCCTGCCCGTTCCCATGTATGAACGACCTGAAGTTCCCTGTCGTTATGCTGGATGAGTGTAGCCAAATGACGGAGCCCTCCTCTCTGCTTCCCATTGCAAGGTGACCTGGAAGATTCTTCCCCAGATACACTCACATATCAAAATTATTTCAACATCTCCAGAAAACAGTCTCTTAGCAGATTTTGGTCAAAATTCTTAGCAATTTAAGTATAAAAACAACATTCTTGAAAATAATACAATGGGAATTTTTTTTGAAGTAAATGTATCTCAAGTTTGTTAGATTGCAGCTTAGATATTTGAATCGTATAATCCTTAAACCCTGAAAACACTAGCTCTAGGATTCTTCTAGAATTTTGCAGCTTTCTCAACTATGTTAACAATTCCTCTCTTATAGTCATAGTTTGAGAGCCTGGCTGCTAAACAATGTCCTTGAGCCAAAGAAGCTCAGGCACAGTGCCCAGGTCCTGAGGTCAAGCCCAGGGCTAAAACAAAAAGAAAAAAGTTAAAAAATACATATGTATAAAAAGTAGTTAAAATTTTCCAAGTCATGCTAGCCAAAGGAAAATTGTGCTTTTAAAGTATCTCTTGGAGCTCAGTACATACTTCAGTAGTAGAGCACGTGTTTAGCACACATGAGGCATTGGGTTCCCTCTTCAATACAATGAAAAATAAAGTAAGAAAAACCAATAACCTCTCTTATTGAGGAATCCTAGGGAAAATGGACAGTGTATTCAGCAGACCTTGATTAGTCCCTAGTTAAGGAAGGAATTAGTTGCCAACTATCAGGTTTTGCTCATGACTCGGGAGGTTCCTGGATCGTGGAGCTTTCAGGTTTTTGTTGTTGTTTTATTTATTTGATTGAATGCTTTTGTGCCAGTACTGGGGCTTGAACTCAGGACTGGGAGCCATTCCTTAATTTTTTTGCTCAAGGCTGATGCTCTACCTTTCCGTGTGTTGGTTAATTGGAGGTAAGAGTCTCATGGACTTCCCTACCTGGTCTGTCTGGGTTTGAACCTTAGAGCTCAGCCTCCTGAGCTGCTAGCATTATAGGCATGATCCTTCGGTTTTTAAGCTGTGCAAGTCCTAGGCCAATCAGGATGGTCACTGTATGCAGGCGCCAGAGTGGAAGAGCAGCGATGCCCTGGGCGGACAGCAGAAGAGAGCTTCTACTGTGGACTAAACACACTGCGTACATCATTTAATCTTTGCAGTCGCCATGCAGGGTGTCCTCACCTCTGCTACTGGTTAAAAATACTGAAGCACTGAGAGATTAAATAACGTGCTTTGTGAAAAACAATGAAAGTTGCAGTTTAGATAGAAGTTTGTCTATAAACCTTGGACTTTTTTCCTACATAGATCTTACTCCTATTTAAAAGCCATTTGGCCCCTGAGAGCCTTCCTTTACCTTTCACAGAAGAGTGTAAGTGAAAGGAATTGTAAGAAAGCCTCTAATTCTTAAGCATTTATGGATTCTAAAAGTTAGTGCTCCCACTGTGTTCTGTGAAATACCTATTCCATGCAAGGGGCAAATATCAGTCTGTGAGCAGTCCTTTAATGCATGATACCTAGAGCTTTTCTGATGCATCCTGGTGCTGTGAAGCCCCCCCTTCCCCCCCACCCCCTCCACCCCCGCCCTGGCACACTTTGTGTTCTTTGAATTCTTGGATCACATTTTGGAAAATGCACTAACTGATGTTAATATACCCTGTTTCCATTGTTTAGATTAATTCTTGAAATTTTGCTTTTAGGTTTGAGTGTGAAAAGCTTATTCTTGTTGGAGACCCCAAACAGCTGCCTCCCACAATTCAGGGTTCTGACGCCGCTCATGAAAATGGATTGGAGCAAACTCTTTTTGATCGACTTTGCCTAATGGTACACACTGCTGAGTACTTGCAGGATTTTCCTCTATTGATTGTATGCTGTGTGCCTGGATAGAATAAGAAAATATTAGACCTCAACCTTGTTACTGTTCTTAAACAGTTTGTAGTTGGCATTATTGAAAAAGTACTCTTCTTTAAAATTTTAAAAATACTTTAATGGTGCCAGTATTCTGGCTTAAATTCTGGACCTGTAGCTCTCCTATGGCTTTTTCTCTCAGTGCTGGCATTTACCACTTAAGCCACACCTCCATTACCAGCTTTTTTTGCTGATTTATTGGACATGAGAGTCTTAGGCTGCTTAGGCTGGCTTTGAACCTTAGTCTTTGGATCATAGTATTCTTAGTAGTTAGGATTATAAGCATGAGCCACGGATGCCTGTCCCCCAAAGTACTCATTTTAAAGATAGCTAGAACCCTGTAATTTTATCATGCCTTTATATAAAGAACCCTATGTGCTTAAGTAGTTGGTGGTAAATATATTATTTTGCCCTTAATATGTAATGTGGAACTCTACTTCACATTTTAGATATTTAAGAGATGATGATGATGATGATGATGATGATGATGATGATGATTAACCGGTTCTAGGGTTTGAGCTCTGGGCCTGGGCATTGTCCCTGAACTTTTATGCTCAGGGATAGTTAGTATTCTACCTCTTGAGCCTCAGCTCCGCTTCCAGCTTATTTTTAGTAGCTTTTTTGGAGATTAAGAGTCTCACAGACTTTCTTGCACAAGGTGACTTCTAACTGTGATTCTCAGATCTCAGCCTTCTGAGTAGCTAGGATTATAGACTTGAGCTACTGACACCCAGCTAAGAAGTCAATTATTAGTGTAATTTAAAATAGTGGTAAAATTCAAATAACATATGAACTCTTAAATAACTAACTTGTTAGCATTTAGTATAGTCCCAAAACTGTTTAATCACTACCTCTGTCTACTTTTAGAACATTTTCATTTTCCCAAAGTGGAATCTCATAGCCCATAACAGTTGCTCTCCTGGACCAGCAACTAGAAACTGTTTTTAGTTCTATTTATTCCCTATGAGAGCATCTTAGTCATATGAGGCTACATTAGCAAAATATTTTTGTAATTTTATAGTTTACATTATACTCTAAATATTTTAATAATTAAAAATACTTTATTTGTTGCTTGTCCTATCATATTTATAATAAATTTTTTTTTGTCAGTTTTGGGGCTTGAACTTAGGCCCTGGTGCTGTTCCTGAGCTTTTGTGCTTAAGGCTAGTGCTCTACCACTTTGAGCCACAGTGCCACTTCTGATTTTCCGGTTAATTGGAGATAAGGATCTCATGGACTTTCTTGCCTGGGCTGGCTTTGAACTGTGGTCCTCAGATCTCAGCCTCCTGAGTAGCTAGGATTACAGGCATGAGCTCCCAGCTTATAATACATCTTTTAATACCATGCCATAGCAATATGTAAAAAGTTTTAAATATTATAATTTTTCATTCACTAAAGAGAAAAAAAGTGCTTTTCTAATTTCTTATTTAAATTTTTTAGGGTCACAAGCCAGTTATGTTGAGAACCCAATATCGCTGTCACCCTGCAATCAGTGCAATTGCTAATGATCTCTTCTATGAAGGAAACCTCCTGAATGGCATTTCTGAGCCAGAGAGGAGCCCTTTATTAGCCTGGCTTCCCACCCTGTGTTTCTACAATGTTCCAGGACTTGAACAGGTAAATGACATTCGTGTTGATGAGAGGCAACATTTAATGTGTTGGTTTAATTTCATTGTTGTTTGTATGATTTCACTCAGTCTTCCAATAGCCATTCCAAGAAATATGATTTAGGATCTGTTTCTTCTTTCAGATGGAAAGAGATAACAGCTTTTATAATGTTGCAGAAGCAGCTTTCACACTCAAGCTAATTCAATCACTGATTGTGAGTGGAATAGCCGGCTGTATGATTGGGGTGATAACATTATACAAATCCCAGATGTACAAGGTTTGCATTACATTTATGACACTTGTCACATATTAAATATAATTACATATTACAGTATTCGGTATTACATTTGTCATAGTTTGAAGTGCTTGGGGAATTGTAACTTCTATACTAACAAAGAAACATTCTGAACATTCTGATATGTTTTTCTGGTCTACATTTTTTTCTGCATAATTAAATGTAAACCTAACAAGGTTTAATTAAATTCAGTATACAGCCATTGAGGCAGAAATGCAAATAAATTACAGGAAGAAAATATATATTTTATGTTTGGGGACAGGTGAGATTTAATCTCTTGTTTTCTAAAATGTTCCTTAATGAATTAAATTTGATTGGTAAATGCAAGGTTACACACCAGATATTAATATATACAAAAGCTCATTACTTTAAGTATAGCTTCCCTTTTAGTAGGTTTTCTTTTTCTACCTATTTAGCTTATTTATCAGCTCAAATCAACGTAAGCTAATGAGTTCTCAAGTAATAGATACATCATCCCTTTTGGTTTTGCTCCATCGTTAATATTGTCATCTCCTCAATTAATTAAATAATTATTGTTATTTTAGTAACCATTTAAGCCTAGGGACTAAACTTTACACCTCCTGGGCTGTATCCCTGTCTTCTTCCCTCCACAGCTTTGTCATTTACTCACCACTGCTGACTTTGACAATCCTGATATAAAAAGTGTACAAGTTTCCACAGTAGATGCTTTTCAGGGAGCTGAAAAGGAGATCATTATTCTGTCTTGCGTACGCACACAACACGTAGGATTCATTGATTCAGAAAAACGAATGAACGTTGCACTGACCAGAGGAAGGAGGCATTTGTTGATTGTGGGAAATTTAACCTGCTTGAGAAAAAATCGACTATGGGTCCGTGTGATCCAACATTGTGAAGGTAAAATAGGAATACATTTATTTCATGCATTTTGAATTAAATCTGCTGGGGGTTGGTTAGTGCTCGGTTGATGTGGGCAGGAGTGGCTCCGGATTTGTCATTGTGTAAGGTGACTGGTATGATCATAACAGGATCAGTATGAGATAAAAGGAAATTTATCTTGCTCTGTGTATTTTTCAGGCAGGGAAGATGGACTGCAGCATGCAAGCCAGTGTGAACCACAGCTGAACCATCTTCTTAAAGACTATTTCGAAAAACAAGCAGAAGAAAAACAGAAGAAAAAGAGCACTAAAGAGAAATGTAAAGAAAAATCTCATTTGCAGACAGTCATGGTCTAGGAATTTTGTATTTATGTAAATTGAGACTAATTTTACACTATATAATTTTATTACTGTAAAACTCTTGATATTGAAAAAATCTTATTCTTATGATAAGTAATGTATTAAATGGACACAACTAAAAATGTTGCACTTCAGAGACGTATATTATACTTACACTGGGCTCCAATGGTTCAAGTCTGTAATCCAGCTACTTAGGAAGCTGAAATCTGGAGGATCGTAGTTTGAAGCCAGAATGGAAGAAAAATCCAGAATACTTCATCTCTAAAATAACCAGCGAGATGTTGATCTGGAGATGTGGTTCCAGTGGTGGAACAAAAGCTGACCACGTCTGAGTCTGGCACCAGGTGGTGGAGTTGGGGGAAGCACCATTTATATTAAGACAGGCCAATATTTTATTTGTAATATAATCTCCTTAGGGATAATCTGTCAAATACAGAAAAATATCCAAAAGAAAACAAAATTATCCAGAAACCCACTCTTTAGGGATAATAATCAATGTATTGTTCTGTTTCTTTTTCTGTATATTCTCCCTATAAATATATAGAGATAGTATTCTTTTGTTTTGGAGTATTTTGGGGCAATATTCAGGGTCTAGCACTTGATAATTTTGTGCTCTACAGTTTTCAGCCTCAGTTTTACTGAGGCTTAAATCAGGGTCTCTCACCATTGCTCAGCTTTTCTGCTCTACTACTTGAACCACGCCTCCACTTCCAGCCCTTTGTTGGTTAATTAAGAGTCTTGCAAGCTGGGCGCCGGTGGCTCATGCCTGTAATCCTAGCTACTCAGGAGGCTGAGATCTGAGGATAGCGGTTCAAAGCCAGCACAGACAGGAAAGTCTGTGAGACTCTTAGCTCCAGTTAATCACCAGAAAACTGGAAGTGTTGCTATGGCTCAACTGGTAGGGCATTCGCCTTGAGCCGAAGAGCTCAGGGACAGCGCCCAGGCCCAAAGTTCAAGCCCTATGACCGACAACGTCCCCCACTCCCCCCCCAAAAAAAAACCCAACAAAAAACAGTCTTGCAAATTTGTCTATCCTAGCTGGCTTAACATGATCATCAGATCTCATTCTCCTAAGAAGCTAGAGTTACAGGTGTGAGCCACAGTGCCTGGCTGATTTTGGCTGGTATACATTTGGTTTTGCTTTTAACTTTTGTTTAATAAGGGAGAGCAAGAGTTTTGTTTGTTTTTTAATTTTTAGGTAGGCATATGCCTGTTTTGTTTCAAATGGCATTATACAGAAAGCATGTCAATTCCACCCTCCTGACAACCCAACTGTTTCTCCCAGTTTCTGACAATAGAACACCTGTTTGAGTCAAATACTTGTCTCTTACATCCATCCTCATAGTTACTTTAATGTAACAAGGAAATGAAAACCTTTTAAACAGGAATGTATTAGATTTATTTTCTTTTTGGCAATCTTGAGATTTTTTAACTAAGGTCTTCAGCCCTGTGTCCAGATCTACAATGAAATCTTTCCATCTGGTGCAATGGTGCATGCCTGTAATCCCAGCACATGAGGCAGGAGATTTGTGATCTCAAGACTAGTCTGGAATAAATAACTAGTTCAAGGCTAACCTGGACCATAAAGCAAGAACCTGCATCCAAAAGATTTTTTTTAATTAAAGGAATTTATACTAAGTATAATTTCTACTAAGTGCTGGTGGCTCACACCTGTAATCCTAGCTGAGATCTGAGAATCAAAGTTTGAAGCCACCCTAAGCAGGAGAGGCCATGAGACTCTTATCTAACCCAGTAAGAACCAGAAGTGGAGCTCAAGTGGTAGGGTGCCAGCCTTGAGCAAAGAAGCTAAGGAACAGTGCCCAGGCCCTGAGTTCAAAGCCAGCACTAAATAATAAAGCCGTGCCTAATGGTTTTTCCTTTTTTCTAATTTATAGAGTAACTGGTTGCTTCTGAGTCAATCCTTTGCATTTCTAGCCTACCTACATAGTCATTTTACATCCGGCATTTTAGAAGTGGAAACATGATAGGTTGTGGGGGCTATGGTAGGTATTCGGGGCTGGGGTTGAAATGTTATAGTCTGGATTCCTTTGCCTTCCCATTCCCTTAGCTCTTGGTGGAGCTTGACATGTCCGGCTATTTGCCCCTGTAGGTGGGCCTGAATTGCAGTGAATATGGTATTTGTGGTTTTGTCTCTGATGGTCATCTCTCAAGTTGGGCAGAAATGGTTTGGATTGATTGGGTCACAGGTGTCATGGCCAGGTGCAGCATCCGTTGTAGGCCTCATTTGTATCTAGGGGTCAGATCTCACCCAGTGCCCTGGCCTCAACCTCTGCCCATTCCAGCAGTCTTCTCTCATCCTTTTTCTACAAGGTTTCTTATGACAGACACAGCGATCCACGTAATCCACCATGATCAATATGAGGCAAGATGGTAGCCAGGCTGATCCAGCTCAAGTTAGGCTACAATAAGCCGGTGTTGTAAGATTTTGTTTATCAAAGGATGAAAGACACTAACATCTGATTATGTTTTGGGGAAGAGAGACAATACTGGAGTTTGAGCCATGGCTTTGTTCTCAGTGGCTCTCTTACTCGAGCCATACTCCCAGCCCTTTTTGCTCTAGTTATTTCTCAGGTAGGGTCCAAGGTTGCCCCAGGCCAACCATGAATGAAGATAATCTGTGTCGCATCTATGGTGGAGCCACAGTGCACACCACCACTGCCCAGCTTATTGTTGAGATGGAGTCTCACTAACATATCGCCTGGGCTGGCTTTAAACCTTGATCTTCTTTCTCTCTACCCATGTGGCTGAGGTTATGAGTTTCTTTGCTCAGTCCTCTCACAAATCCTCTTTGACCCAAACGAATTCAAGTCCTGATAATGTACCTTGGTTAGTTTGGTGTGTAATAATTTATCAACAGTTTGTTTTAATAATCCATATAGAATAGTTTTTATTAGAAAAGAATGAATTCTGAAGGTTTTGAAAGTCTGCATGTACAACTAACTAGTATGCTTAATGCAAGAAAAAATGAAAAAATAAGTATTAATAGTGATTTTTATTTTAATTCTTATAATTAATCAAAATAGGGTAAAATGCCCTATAGATACTAATATATATATATATATATATATATATAGCCCACCTTAGGATCTATAATCTTAAGGTTATGCTTTCAAAATCAAGCACAATTTTGTGGTATTATTTTTATAACTGAACAAAAATCCATTTGATTTGGAGATGCCAGAGCAAACCCCAAATGCTGCATGCTCTTGACTATGGTTTTATTTAAAGACCGCTGTGAAATAGCTTTATACTAATTAGATTTTTTATATTAAATAAGAGTGGACTGGAAATTGGTGATTTACTTGGCAGATATCGAGCCTTGAAAATTAAATAAATGTTCTAAAAACATTAGATCAGCACTGATTTGAAATGTCTGCTTCATAATTACTCATGAGTGAAACAGATGTTTACTTCAAGATGTGTTTTTGGTTTACATTAATATGACTTGATTATAAAGCAAGGGAAAAATACAGCTCAAAATGTCTCTGAAAGCTTCTGAGATCTTTGCAATACTAGTAGGATTTTTTTTAAAGTTTTTCTGCTAGTCTCTACATTATTGCTTTCTTTTGCTATTCTACTTTCTTTTCTTTTCTTTTCTTTTCTTTTGTGGTTGTGGGGCTTGAACTCTGGGCTCGGGCACTGTCCTTGTACTCTTCAGCTCAAGGTGAGTGCTATACCACTTGAACCACAGGTCCACTTCTGGTTTTCTGGTGGTTTATTGGATATAAGAGTCTCACAGACTTTTCTGGCTGGGCTGGCTTTGAATCGTGATTCTCAGATCTCAGCCTCCTGAATAGCTAGGATTACAGCCAGCGCCTGGCCTGCTATTCTACTTTCTAATTAGGCAAATCTCAATGAGGAGTGTGTGTGTGTGTGTGTGCGCGTGTGGCATATGTGTGAAAAGTCAGAAAACGGTCAAAACAGTCAAATTGCAAAAAAAAAAAAGAGCTGAGAGCTTTAAGGAACCTACAGCAAACCTCTTAAGACAGATCGCTCACACACACACACACACACACACACCTAGTTCTTTTCACACCTTAGAATTATGCAGCCCCTAGGCTTCCCTGTGTTATTCTCCTCCATGCAAATCTGCCATTCTTCTGTTCTTCCCTGTCTCACCTGGTCCTCCAGAGAGTTCGCTTCCACACAGATTCCAGAATTAAGAAAGCTAAGGATATAGGAGACTGAGGCGTCAACTGCTTGGTAACATGATAGCCACGTTAGTTCTTAGTTGATCTAGAACACAGATGCTAAAAGTGTGGCTACAGGAACCTGTGTTTACTTCCAGCACACCCTCAAGCTTCTCCCTCAGTAGCCACACTGCCCAGCCTGGCGTGAAGGCCAGGTGGTTCCTGCCCTGTGCCCTGAGCCGGGGTGACCTGTGACATTTGGTATAGATGTTGCACCAGACTATTCTCTAGTTGACACAGGTCTAGGCACAGATTACATGCTCAGTGAGTGTGCTGACTAATTGCACCAGAGAAAGGAGTCCTGTTCCAACAAGGAACCCATAAAAACATAGTACATACAAAATATAACACACTTGATTTTTTTTTTTATGCCAGTCCTGGGACTTGAATTCAGGGCCTGGGCACTGTCCCTGAGCTGCTTTTGCCCAAGGCTAGTGCTCTACCACTTGAGCCACAGCTTCAGTTCCAGATTATTATTTTTTAGTTGTTTGTTAGAGATAAGAATCTCATATACTTTCTTGCCCAGGCTGGCTTCAAACTGTCATCCTCAAATCTGTTTCCTGAGTAACTAGGATTACAGGTGGGAGCCAGCGGCGCCCGGCTCCTTTTAGGTAGCACAGTTCCTATCCAGTATTTCAAATCTAGGCTGATTATATCATTTAGTTACTGTGAATAGTGCTGAGACAAGCAGGAACATACAGGTCGCTAGGTAATGGGGAGCCTTGGGTATGTGCCCCGGAGTGCTAAGGCTGCCTCATGTGAAGTTCTGTTTTTAATTGAGGAACTTCCTTAGTATTTTTGGATTGGTTGAGGAACAGCCTTAATATTTTCCATAGAGGCTAGACTACCATTCCTACCAAGAGAATGGGAAGGAACTTTCTTTTCTATAGCCACACTATCATTTGTTGTTGCTCTTAAAATTTTTCTTCTTGGTAGCCATTTTTACTTGGGGGAGGTAGACCTTAATGTAGTGTTGATTGCATTTTCCTAACAACTATAGGTGTTAAGCATTTTTACATATATTATTAGCCATTTGTATGTGTGTGTGTGTGTGTGTGTGTGTGTGTGTGTGTGTGTGTGTGATGAATTGGAAATAAGAGTCTCATGTACTTTCCTACCCGAGCTGGTTTTGAACCCCAATCCTCAGATCTCAGCTTCCTGAGGAGGATTACAGGTGTGAGCCTGTAATCACCTGGTCTCTTTGCATTTGTTTGATTAAAAAACATCTGCTCTGCTATCTATATATTCCTGTTGTATGAATATCTGGCAAAGTTTTCTTTCACTCGGTAGATTGTGCTTCCTAGAGGAGTCACTATTTCTTAATTAGTGTATGATGGCCTCTGATCACTCCTTTTCTGGGGCATATTGTTGGCTTTAAACCAAATGTAATATAATTTGAAGAACTGAAAGAGTCACCTGGACAAAGATGTAAGTACAAGGACAAAGTCCCAGATTCCTGCAAATAACAAACGTCTTTTTCTCCAAGTTTTGGTGATATTAATATGCCACAAAATATTTCCAGCTGGGAAATTAAAAAAAGAAAAAAGCAAAGCAAGGCAAGTTGTGTTCTATTAGTTTAGATCCAGTGTAGTTTCATATTGACATAGGGTTTTATTTTTTAAATTTCTACCCTATCTTTTTTTCCCCAGAATTTTTAGCAGACTTTTTAACAATGAAAAACCCTAGAAAACACATCTTGGTTTTTCTGCACAATATTACATCATGAGATCAGTGTTCTTCAAGAAAAAAAAAAGTGGACCCCAAATCCTCAAAAATAAAAACCCTGGATTAAAAGAGAGTCTGCTGAGAAGAATGCCATTATCCCCTTGCAAATCCGCTCCTTTCTCCATTCTCAGCCGCATGCAGGGACAATAATACAACATAGCCTGGGGTAGAGTCTGGTGCCTGTTTGCTATATAGAACCCCACGGCAGACCCCTCGGAGAAGCATTCTCCATCTAGGAGAATGTCAAAAAGGAAAAGCAAAAGAAAACATTTGGATCTTGATCATAAAAAAAAACCTTCCAGCTGTAAGTGCCATGTTTTTTCATTTTGGAAAACATCCTGTTTTATTTCATTCCTTTGATAATTCATTAATATGATTTTTTTAGTTTTTATTGTAAAGATGCTGTACAGAGGGGTTACAGTTACATGAGTATGGTACATTGTACATGAGGTCAATGTACATGAGTACATCTTGTCTGGCATTGTCACCCCTTCCTTTGTTCTCCCACGATTCCTTCCCTCCCCCCAAATGCCATATTTTAAGGCACAGGATAGAAAGTTTATCTTTTTGTTTGTTTGTTTTTGTTTTGTTTTGTGTGCAAGAATTAGGCCTGGGTGCTGTCCCTTAGCTTTCTCTGCTTAAGGCTGGTGCTCTACTACTTGAACCACCATCCAAATGCCTGGGTGGCTCACAGCTGTAATCCTAACTACTCTGAGATCTAAAGATAGAAGTTTCAAGCTAACCCAAGATAGAAAAGCCAGGCTGGAGGCATGACTCAAGTGGTAGAGCATCATCTGTGAGCAAAAAAACTGAGTGACTACAATAAATTCAAGATCTGGTACTAGTACACTCCCCTCCCCCCACCCCAAGAAAAAAGAAAAAGAAAAAAATAAAGCTGCAGGAATTAAAACCACCATGTAAAACCTATTGTTGAATTATCAACATAATTACTGTTTCCAGAAACCATAGGGAGAATTGAGACATATAATGCTTATTTTGGTGTTTTTCTTAATTCATTGGGATGGATAGAGAAGGAAATTTCCTTACTGGTATAATTTGGTATATATGGGGGATGGATTACATCTAATTTTTAGAGAATTGAGCCTATCCCCATAGGATTTTGTTGGGGTTCTAAAGAATTTTTAACCCTACACTCTGCTATTTAATAATGCTTGTTAACAGATACTTAGTGTCTAATCATTCTTAAATGTGTTTCTTTCTTTCTTTCTTTGTCTGTCATGGGGCCTGAACTACCGGCCTTGGGCGCTGTCCTTCAGCTCTTCAGATCAAGGTTAACGCTCTACCTTAAATGTGTTTCTTCTGGACCTGCCTCTGTAGTGACTAAAAATCTTCCTCCCCAGCTGGGAGAGGAAGTGGTTCAAGCCTAAAAGCCTGAGATCTTAGGATCACAGGTCAAAGCCAGCCCAGGCAGGAAAGTCCTTGAGACTCTTATGTCCAATTAACCAGCAAAAAGCTGTAAGAGGAACTTGGCTTATGTGGTAGAACACCAGCCTTGAGTGAAAAAGCTAAGTGAACACCAGCCTTGAGTGAAATAGCTAAGGTTGAGTTGGACAAAGAAAAGAAAAAAGAGCCTGATACTAGTAACTCCAGCTGTAATCTGAGCTCCTCAGGAGGCTGAGATCTGAGGATCACAGTCCAAAGCCAGCCTGGGCAGGAAAATCCATGAGACTCTTTTGTCCAATTAACCACCAGAAAACCCGAAATAGAGCTCTGGCTCCAAGTGGTAGAGTGCTAGCCTTGAGCAAAAGATGCTCAAGGACAACGAACAGGCCCTGAGTTCAAGCTCCACGACCAGAACACCAAAATTCAACCAACCAAACCAAACCACCACCACCAACAACAACAAAACCCCACCCCACCCCCAAACACCCAAGGACAGACAGTCTGAAGACTGAGTCTGGGTGAAGGGAGACATTTATTTACCTGTGCACACATTCTATACTCCACAGGCACCGTATGCTCGGGGGGGGGGGGGGGGGGGAAATGGTTCCTGGATGAGCAGTCTCCTCCGAGCTTACTGACTCTTCGGGTGGCTTCTAGATCAGTTGCCAGTGTCTCCAGACATCCGCCTAGTGTGTGCATGGTTGTGCATGGCAGAGGGAGTCGCTCACCGAGGATGCATTTGAGTCTGCAAGTCGGGGAGGGGATCCAGCGCCTTGGAGGCCCCGGGCGCGCGCCGCAGTCCCCGCCGTCCCCCGCCAGGGGGCGCCAGGCCCACGACGTCGGCGGAAGGCGGTGGACGCAGCCCTGCGGCTCCCGCACCGGCGCGGGGCTGGCGGGGAGACAAGTTCAGGTGTGGCCGGCAGGCGGGCGCACGACCTCGGGGGCGCAGCCGGCTGCAGAGGGCGCCTGGTCCACACCGTCGTCCCCCCTCCCCCCCGGCCCTCTTCTGCACACCACCCTGGCGTCAGATCGTGTTTTGTGTTTTTTTTAAAAAACAGGCTTTCTTCGCCCCCATACTGCTGGAAGGCGTCAGTGAATGAGAGGCCCCAGGGGCAGAGGGAGAAAAGAGGCGCTGGGAGATTGAATACCTTCTTTAAATTACTGCTGACACCTCGGTTCCAGGCCCCTAAAATCTCAATCAACAATCCATTAGAACTCAACAGGAGTAAAACTAAATCCTCGTTTAAGTGTATTTATCCGATCTCTTTTCTCTCTTTCAAATGCTAAATCCATTTCAGCATATGCACGCTTCTTTCTCTCGCCTTTCTCTCGGGCCTGGCAGCCCCTACCACTCTGGTAAATATGAAACATGCTAATCATATGACATATCACGTCTCCGTCGGAGCCCGAATAAAGCCTTCAGATTTGGGATCATTGCCTCCAGACAAACAGCTTCATCAGCCGGAAAGTTGGTGGTTTTTTTTTTCCCCCTCCTTTCCTTCAACTCTCAAT
>NW_012267286.1:4147318-4179591 GCF_000151885.1 Dipodomys ordii
AGCGCAATGCTTCATCATTCTCTCCCATTTCTCTCAAAGCCTTTAGCTTTTTCATCCTTTAATTTATCCACATTTGCAAACAACTAAAATGGTGTATCTGTTCTCAGTCTCTATTAGCCAAGGCTAGGTCCTTGGTTGGTTTTTAGAAGGAGTTTGAGAAGAAGATTTGGTATCAGTCACCATTGCCTGTAAAACCATACCACATTGAGCCCTTGGATAGTTCTGGTTGATTCCTCCTGGCCTGTCTTTTGCTTTGATTAACCTTTTAAATGGAATTTTCAGGCTCCTCGAAGATAGAGACCAAGGAAAGTTAAGAGAGTCTTAGGCCATAAGGAAACTGAATCTCTTCCCTCCCCCCCCCCACTTTTTTTTTAAACCAACTTATTTGTTCCTGGACACATAGAACAAGTAACAGATAGAATCAAGTTTTCCAAAAGGTGTGTGTGTGTGTGTGTGTGTGTGTGTGTGTGTGTGTGTGTGTGTGTGTTTGTGTGTAAGAGAGGAAAAGTGGGGAAATAATGTTCTTAAATTTAGGAAATGTGTTTTAAAGGGTGGGGGGTGGGGGAGACAGAGAAGGTGAAAAAAATATCAAGAAGCAAATAGAAAATTGTGATCGTTTCCAAATAATTTCAGGACAGACAGAGGGAAGTCTAAAGGTTGGAGAGCTACAAAAACATGAGAGTCTCCCAGGGTTTCTAAGTTTCATTTTCGTCACTTTTTGGCCTTCCAGTCCTGTTGTTTATCCCTCCACAGAAACCACCACACAAATGATAAACCATGCCCAAACCCTAACAAGCCACGTTCAGCACGCCTCTCTGCAATGCACCTTATTTCCATTTCCCTCGGACTCTTGACTCCATCTGCACCTTGGGTAAACTCCATTTGTCAGCGGGATCTCAAGGGAGCCAGCCCAGTGCTGGCCGCCATTCCTGCACCAGTTAACACTCGGCCCGGCACTCACTTTTAGAGCTCGGACTCCTAGGGCGACAAGACAGAGAGGCTGGAGAATAGGAGAAGAGGGGTGGGCAGACCAGCAGCTCTCCCCCTCCTCGTTGAAAAGAGGGGGGGATTGGGAGGAGGGGCGCCCATGTCTCTACAACGCCCCCCCCCCCAGCGTGGAGCAGAGGTCATTGAAATGTCAGTTCAGTCCATTCGCTCTCGGGAGCAGCTCCTCCCGTCCTCGCTGCCACCCACCCAGGAAACCAGGAGCTGCGCTCTAGACGAGTGCCCCCCACCCCAAGCCTACCAGCACCCCAATATTTGTTTATCGCAGGTCAGTTAGAGAAGTCCCCCATTCCGTTCTGACATAACATTGATTCTCACATCCTCACGCGTTGGTCTATCTCCCACTCCCCCAAACTCTTCGAGGCGACGTTTCGGAACCCCCAAACCCCTCCCCCCCCCGCTCCTAACCAAATGAATTCGTTTTTTTTAACTGTTTAAGACACACCCTAAGAGGCTTTGGCACAGGACACCAGGCAAACCCGTACAGCTAACTGCTTTTCCCGGGATCCTGTTCCTCCACCCACCCCCCCCCCCAAGCCCCCATTAAGTAATTCCTGGGTTCCCCTGGCTGGGACACTAGGAGGCTCAGCCGAAGCGGGTGCGATGCTAGTGGAGGCGAGGCCACCGAGGCGGGAGCGAGGACGGGGGGCTGGGGCTGGAATCCAGGTCTCTCCCCCCCCCCCGACACACACCCCCGTACACACATCGACCCCCAGTGCTCGGGGCCCCTAATGAGCTGCTGAAAGGGAGCAGACTCCGGTGCGCGTGGCTCGCAGGCCTCCCGGAGTCCGGGGCGCCCTGATTGGCCAGCTGCGCCTCGCGACCTCCATTCATTAATAAATTAGCGGCACGCTCCAGCCGAGCGCGAGCCACCAATCACAATGGACAGCGGCGGCGACAGCGGCCGCAGCTTGAGCCGCGGGGCCGCGGCGGTGGCTTTGGGTAGCGGAGGCTGCAGCCTGGCGCTCCAACAGGAGCTTTAGAACCATTTGATGCTGATTAGATAAAGGGGGGGAAGGGGGGAGGCGGGGGGGGGCGGGGGAAGGATGGATGGCTGGGCCAGGGGAGGGGGAGAAAGGGGCTAAAAGAAAGAAATGAATGATGATAATACAATGAAAAGAATAAGCCGGGGAGGGGGAAGCGGAGGGGGGAGGAAGGGAGAAGGAGGGAGGGGAGGGGGAGTCGGGGGGGGTAGGTGAGGTGGGGGCGCCGGGGGGCAGATCTGATTGTTTTCTTGGTGGTATATATAAGGGGTTTTAAGGAGAGTCGTGTGCCAGACACGCAGCCAACTGAGCCACAAGCAGCTTCGCTTTAACTGGAGTGGCTGGGAGTCGCGTGCCAGGAGCCACACGGCCAGGGGGACTGACTGACAGACAGACAGACAGACAGACACGTACTACCACCATCACCGCCGCCGCCACCCTGCGGTCACCACCCACCACACCCGGCACCCGGGGCGGGCTCTTTGGCACCCTGCGCCCGGGTTATTGGGGTCCCCTGCGGGGCGCGCGGCACCGCAGCGCCAGGCCCGGTCGGCCCGGTTAGCAAAAGGCCCCAGCGTTGGGCTGGGTTTGCGGAAGGGGGGGTGGGGAGAAAAGACGCCCGGCACACGCCAAAGTCCCCGCCACGCCGAGGGCACATCTAGAGCCAAGTAGGTAAGCATCTGCGCCGCGGCAGGGGCTGGCTTTTTCCCCGCAACTCCCTTCTTGATCGCGCCCGCGCAGGGCAGAAGCTGGGTCGCTCCAGGCTCGCCAATCGTCCCTTCCTTCTCTGAGCAAGAATCCCCGCAGGCCGGGGTGCGGGGTCTCCGCTTAGGACGATCCTTGGCCTGGCTCTTCCGCGCCCCGGGGAGCCGAGATCGCGCCCGCGTCTAAGTCTCCATCTCATACATGGATACCCTATTCTCTCTTTCTCTCTCTCCTATCTCTTCTGTAGGATGTTCGTCAAATCCGAGAGCGCGGAGTTGAAGGAGGAGGAGGACGTGTTGGTGTTGCTCGGCTCAGCCTCCCCAGCCTCGGTCACCCTGACCCCACTGTCCTCCAGCGCCGGCGAGGAAGAAGAGGAGGAGGACGACGACGAGGAGCCGGGCGCACCGGGGAGGGCGCCGGCGAAACTCGGAGCTGAGGCCGGGCCGGGGGCGCGGGGCCGGGCCGTCGCGGGGGCCGGGGTTTGTCGTCCCACGCCATTATTGGGTCTGGTCCATGAGTGCAAACGGCGGCCGTCCCGGGCACGGGCCGTCACCCGCGGTGCCAAAACGGCCGAGACGGTGCAGCGCATCAAGAAGAGCCGGAGATTAAAAGCCAACAACCGCGAGCGCAACCGCATGCACAACCTGAACGCGGCGCTGGACGCGCTGCGCGAGGTGCTGCCCACCTTCCCCGAGGACGCCAAGCTCACCAAGATCGAGACCCTGCGCTTCGCCCACAACTACATCTGGGCGCTCACCGAGACCCTGCGGCTGGCGGATCACTGCGGGGCCGGCGCCATCTCCTTCTCCGAGGCGGTGCTGCTGAGCCCCGGGGGCGCCAGCGGGGACAGCCCTTCGCCCGCTCCCACGTGGAGTTGTACCCACAGCCCCGCGTCGCTGGCCTCGCCCTCCTCCTCCTCCTCGTCGCCCGCGTCCTCCAGCTCCACGTCCCCCTACAGCTGCACTTTATCGCCCGCCAGCCCCGCGGGCTCCGACGTGGACTATTGGCAGACTCCACCTCTCGCCTTCCCGTAGTAGCCAGGGAGCGTTAGCAGAGCTCCCCACCTCCAGAGACCTTTAAGGGAGGGGGGGGTCCCTTTCCTGTCTATCTCCTCCCTCCTTTGTTTTCCCTCCTGCCCCCATTTCCCACACCCTTAGAAGCCACTTCGCAGAGCAGATTTAGCCCTGTGGGATGATTCCTCCCCTAGTTGCCTAATGGGTTAACTTTGATTTATGGAAGCTGTAAGGGAGTTTATTGTCCAAGAGGACAAGGGCGGTGTGAGGGCTGTGTGTGTGTGTGTGTGTGTGTGTGTACTGGGACTTGAACTCCGGACCTGGGAGCTGGCCCTTGGCTTTTTCTGCCCTACCACTTGAGTCATAGCTCCACTTTTTTGTTTTGTTGTTGTTGTTGGTTAATTGGAGATAAGAATCTCACGGACTTTCCTCCTTTCCATTCCTCCCCCCCCCTTCCCCAGCTGGCTTGGAACCCCAATCCTCAGATCTCAGCCTCCTGAGTAGCTAGGATTACAGGCCACTGAAGGGGCAGGTGAGCGTTTCTTGAGAATAAAGAGACTGGTGAAAAGAAGAGGTTGGACTGATGCTCCTCTAGTCACTTAATCGCCCGAAAAGGACTCGTGTGAATCTCCCACAGGGAATGCAACTCGTTCCTGTGATCTCTTCACCTTTGCGTCTACATAGAGATGTTAATGCCTAGTAGAAAGAAATGTATCTTAGCATCTGAATGATTGGACCCGTAATAATATTATCCACAGATTTGCAATGGCTGGCATCTGCTTTCTTCCCATTGCTGTCTGCAGGCTGTGGGAATTTCACCTGTCAAACCAAACTTTCCCTCTGTGGTGCGCACTTTGTTGTTTTTCCCAGATTCCTCACAATGCCCATTGTTTCTCCTTCTCTTTCCTTTTTCTTCTCCATTTTGCCATCTGTCTCTTATGATTTATAATGGGTAAGAGAAAAACTGGGGTTTTTAAAGAGCCAGGTTAGAAGTCATTGTATAATTTGTAAGCTTTGTAATGATTGAATGCAAGCGTGGAAATTTAGGCTGAACTCTCTAGCAAAAGGAAAAAAAATGTGGAGGAAAAGGAGAAAATCGGGAGGGAGGATTGCTTCATGCATTATTTATCATGACCTTTTAGGGGAGAAGGAACTCCCCCATTCTTTCAAGAGATTAAAAATAAATCAACAGTCTGAAAACCTAAGCAGACACGGAGAATTATCAGGATCAGCCACACACGTGTTCCCTTCTATTTATTATGAAGAAGATTTTCATGGGAAAAATATGTATTTTTTGTATATTCTACAGAGTTTATTCTAGTATGTATTTACGTCTTGAAGAACAAGAAAATGGTTCTTTTGATTAAGCTACAAATAAAGTATCTAATTTTCATAAGTTTTGTGTGTAGCATTCTATTTTTTTCTTGATTGTGGTATTAATTAATTAATTTATTGTGCTTGTCCTGGGGCTTGAACTAAGGGCCTAGGCACTATTCCTGAGCATTTTTCCTCAAGTCTACCACTCTACCACTTGAGTCATAAGTCCACTTCCAGCTTTTTGTGGTTAATTGTAGATAAGAGTCTCACAGACTTGCCTGCTCAGGCTGGCTTGGTACGAAGATCCTCAGATCTCAGCCTCCTGTGTAGCTACAAGTACAGGTGTGAGCCATTGGCACTTGGCTTGACTGTAATTTTTAGATGCCTTATGAGTTACATTTTTCTGAAAGCCTCTACATCAAGTAGAAAATACCAGTTGCATTTTTGGCATTATTTTGTATGGAATTTCACTAAGAAATTACAAGAAGCTGAAGCGTATTTGAGGTACTAACATTGAAAGAAGTGCATTTCGATACAAAGACAAATTTTGTTGATAAGAAATCAGTTTTTGAGCCAGAGATATAGCTCAGTGGTAGAGCAACACCAGAAACAACCAAAAAAGAAAAAAATCAATTTTTGAACAAACAAAAGCAAAAGGAAAGGGGGTAGGAAGTCACAATAAGCTTCAAACATCAGAATTTTTTTAATTTAAAGAAATAGTGAAGTAGAGCTGGGAAGGTGGCTCAGTGGTAGAGCGCTTGCCTTGCATGCATGAGGCCCTGGGTTCAGTTCCTCAGTACCACATAAGCAAAAAGAAAAAAAAAAGCCGGAAGTGACGCTGTGGCTCAAGTGGTAGAGCACTAGCCTTGAGCTGAAGAGCTGAGGGACAGCACCCAGGCCCAGAGTTCAGGCCCATGACCAGACCCCCCCCCCAAAAAAAATAGTGAAGTTGCCAGGTGCCAGTGGCTCAGTCCTATAACCCTAGCTACTCAGGAGGCTGAGATCTGAGGACCTTTGTTCCAAGCCAGCCCATGCAAGAAAGTCTATGAGGCCTTCACATCCAATTAACTACCAAAGAGCCAAAAATGGAGCTGTGGCTCAAAGTGGTAAGGCTCAAGGACAGCACCCAGGCCCTTAGTTCAAACCCGAAGTCTGGCACAATAAAAAAATAATAATTAGTGAAGTTGGAGTTTCTTGGTAGAGTGTATAGAAACTTGATTCTGAGGTTGGAGGTATAGCTCAGTTGGTAGAGCACTAGCCAATGAACACAAGCATCAGGCATGGAGTTCAAGTCCCAACCTCAGACCTAAAATAGAAAAGAAAAGAAACTTGATTCTTATCCTTAACTTCATCTTCTTTTTTTTGGGGGGGGGAGGGGTCCAGATGTGGGGCTTGAACTCTGGGCCTGGGTGCTGTCCCTCAGCTCTTCAGCTCAAGGCTAGCTCTCTACCACTTGAGCCACAGCGCCACTTCCAGCTTTTTTTTCTTTTTGCTTATGTGGTACTGAGGAACCGAACCCACGGCCTCAGGCATTCAAGGCAAGCGCTCTACCACTGAGCCACCTTCCCAGCCCTCCTTAACTTCTTTTGGTGTCAGTTTTCATTTGTATAGTGAAGGGATTGATAGGAGTCTTAAGAGCCCTCCTTACAAATCTCACATTTTGGATGTCACTGAATTTATAAATTAATTATAGGAGGTTGATTTTGTATTAGCCTTTTAAACTAGCTATTTAGTTTGCAAAGCAAATTCCTGGTTTGGGGGGGGGGAGAGAAATATTCTCAAGAGTTTTGCTTAGTTTTCTTTTTCTTTTCTTTTCTTTTCTTTTTTTTTGGGTCCGGTCGTGGGGCCTGAACTCTGGGTCTGGGCACTGTCCCTCAGCTCTTCAGCTCAAGGCTAGCACTCTACCACTTGAGCCACAGCACCACTTCCGGCTTTTTTCTTTTTGCTTATGTGGTGCTGAGGAATCGAACCCAGGGCCTCAGGCATGCAAGGCAAGCGCTGTACCACTGAGCCACCTTCCCAGCCCCTTTTGCTTAGTTTTTATACTGGGCATTAGAAGGACTTGTTGGAAAATCTCTTTTAATTTAAATAAAAAGAATATATGACAGAAATAGCTTGGACTTCCTTCCTTCATTGAAGTAGAGTCAAAAAAAGAGGAAGCAGCCAGGCACTGGTGGTTCACACCTGTAATCCTAGCTACTCAGAAGGCTGAGATCTGAGGATTATGGTTCAAAGCCAGCCTGGGCAGGAAAGTTGTGAGACTTTTTATCTCCAGTTAAACACCAGAAAACCAGAAGTGGAGGTGTGAGCTCAAAGTGGTAGACCACTAGACAAGATAAGCTCACGGACAGTGCCTAGGCCCTGAGTTCAAGCCCCACAAATGACACAAACAAAACAAAAACAAAAACACAGAAAGGAAGCAAAAATGGCATAACTTGCACCTCAATTCTCAGTGCAGAAATGAATGACCTTTGATTGACTTAGATTCAAAGATGACCAAGTTAAAGTTGACCGCATTCTAAATTTAAGCTGCAGGAGAGATGATGGCTGACAAACTAACAAAACAAAAAAATTATGTCTGTGAGTTTGGGAAAGGGGGCGGAGAGGGGGAGGAGAGGGCATTAAAGCAACTAGAGGGGCTGGGAAGTTGGCTCAGTGGTAGAGCGCTTGCCTTGCATACATGAGGCCCTGGGTTCGATTCCTCAGCAACACATAAGCAAAAAGAAAAAAGCCGGAAGTGGTGCTGTGGCTCAAGTGGTAGAGCGCTAGCCTTGAGCTGAAGAGCTGAGGGACAGGGCCCAGGCCCAGAGTTCAGGCCCCACGACCGGACCCCAAAAAATAAAAAATAAAGGGTTCTTGTTCTCCACAAAATAAATAAATAAATAAAGCAACTAGATTTTGGTGGTTCACAACTGTTAGCTATTCCGAAGGCTGAGATCTAGAAAGTTATAGTTCAAAGGCAGCCCAAGGAGAAAAGCTGGACTGGGGGCATGGTCCACATGGTAGCAGACCAAACAAGCAAATCAAATAATCAGATGCCTTCTAGTACTAGAAAAGAAAAGGCATTTTTTTTCAAGGTACACTTGCCCTGTGAATCTCAAATCTGTTTTGGTTTTGAGCTAAACCTTCCATTTCTTTGCATAAGGCAACAATAATTTATTTCACCTGAGAAGTCAATCTATAACAGCTTTTTTATTTATATGGATGATATTAAGTGATCAATATTTTCATAATTCCAAATTTATCAGAGAAAGAGTTATGTAAAAAGGTCAAGGTTTTTGCTTAGTTTTCATACTGGCCATTAGCAGGACCCATCAGAAAGTCTCTTTTAATTTAAAGATTGTGTTATTCATATCCAAGAGTAATCTACTATGGGGGGAAAAGCAATAACTTTCTAATTTACCTCTATGTGTCTAGTGTTGAAAACATCACGCCAACAAGCAAAGTAAATGGAATAGGAGGGTATGAAAACATCCAGTTTGAGGCTGAATCACATTGTGTGACTTGATGGTACTTAAAATTATATATGGGGCCCCTTGCAAAGCCACCAAAGGAATACGTCATGGCATGGGTCTGTGTGGCAGACTCTCAGAGGGATCTAATCTGTCTGGGAAAACCTTCCTAGTTGGTGAACGAATTCCATTAACATGTGGTGCTGATGGCTTGGGAAGGGCAACAGACATAGCTTTGAGTTAGGGCAGTACAGATAATGCCCCAGGGTCTAGCAGTCTATAACAATTACCTGTACAATTTCTCTAGGCCCCACATTGCCAACACCCAAGCCAGCAAGTCATCAGAGACATCCACAGCCTGTAGCTCTGTCATCTGAAATCTATACCCAGGCTTTCCTTTGTCCAACACGTCACACCTTATTTTACACTAACTTGGGGCAATTACTTTTATGGCAGCTAATGGTCTCCAGCAAATTAAAAACGGCATGTTTACTGGCTCACTTAGTCCTGGGAGTTCTCCTTAGCCCACTGCATCCTCCACAATCTTTGGGCCTGACTCAGTGGTCCTCTTCCCCTCTCTGAGAGGAATGAGGACAATGAAACTCAGAAAAGGCTCCTTTGGCCATGGAGAATGAGGTTGCTTTTTTAGTTTATCCATCCCCCTGCCCTCACTGGACGGACGGGAGGAATAATGAGCTGGGGCTTTCTGTACCACACAGTCTCTAGACTCAGCCTTCTGAGTAGCTGAGATTACAGGCTGAACCACCAGAGCCCAATGTCCACCCTCATGGGTGGATTCACACCTGACTCTGAGGACACAGAAAGGCCCTGGGTAACAACATTCGTCCCTGCCCAGAGTGGAGGACCATGGCTGGCTAGTGACGTCCAGTCCTGGCCTGGGCTTCGGTAGTGCCCGCCTGCTGCTAGCACCTCCTGCATGGCCCAGCCTTGGGCTGGTTGTGACTTTTGGGGCACTGACACCTGGATCCCCTTAACAGCGGGTCTTCTCCTCCTGCTCCAATCCCCCTGGGGCTCCTAGGCGCACATTGAATGTATTAATTAAATAAAGCGGGCAGCCTCTGAATCAAGCCAGTACCGAGAGAGCAGTCCCCGGTGCGAGAAAGTTCTTGGCCTCCCAATCAGCCAAAGCAATGTGTGAAAAGAGAATTAGTGAAATTAGGTTAGACCAATAAAACGTGAGGGGGACTCCGGCACCCCCTCCTTTCCCCACTCCCCAAGCCTGAGGCTAGAAGGTCTATCTGGTCTGATCTATTGTTTCCCAACCTCAGTAGGGGGTTCATTGTGTGATAAATAATTCCCCCTCTATTTCCTTTTATTCTTAAAAAAAAAAACCCGGGTATTTGCATAATCAGTGCTTTGATGTGGCCCAGAAATCAGAGGCTTGGTCTCTCAAGTCTTCTATTGATGGCTAAGCAACAAAGCTAGGTCCAGATCTTTCTGTTGCATGGGGGTAGATAGGTGGAGTTCAGCTGCAGCCTGTCTTTTTAAAGATCCACTTTATTGGTTAAAGTTAAGGAATGTCCAAACGTGTGTGTGTGTGCGTGTGTGTGTGTGTGTGTGTGTGTGTGAGTGTGTGTAGTCTCGTGTCACACCTCTCCCTTTCCCCATTCTCCGCAGTGCAGTATTCTGGGCACTTTATTTTTCAAAGCTTTTGAGGTGGGGGTAGGGTGCTTCTCCATCCTCTTTCCCTCTTTCCCTCCCTCCCAGTCGCCCCACGTGACTCTGGCCCCCAGCCGGAGGTGGGGCGGGATTATAGGGGATCTCCTTCTCCCCACCCCATCCCACCCTACTTTCCCTTTTGCAGTTTCCCCAGCCTGAATCTGGAGGGGCTCATCTCTTGGAGGACTGGTGTGAAGCGCTCTTGAGTCTCCAAGTGGAATCAGAAGATGGTGTGTGGGGGAGGGAGGGAGGAGGTCAGGGGGTAAGCAAGGAGTCTCTGGAAATGTGACTTGGGGGGCATTTTCAGAGAGTCCGGGACATGAGAGTTGAGCAAAGCAATGGAATCCTCGGGAAAGGAGACCGTCTAAGCCACGGTTGGGGGCAGCCATGATTGGCTCGCCTCTGTCAGGCGGGGAGGGCGCAGTGGGGAAGGGTCCTGATGGTGTTGTGGCTGTAACAAATGACTTTTTCCTCCTCTTGGCGCCAAGGTTGGGATGGGGGGGGGGCGGGGCGAGGGAACTGATGGGTGCTTCTGTTTGCCTGAGCTTCACATTCTCGGCTTTTCCAGCTGCTCGGAGTCAGAGAGGGTGAATGTCAGGTTGGATTACTCACCATGTGAGCGGCTGGGCCTCCCAGAACGCTAGCCCAAGGGCTAAGCTCCACAGCGGAGTGGGTGTCACCTGCTCCAGGGGTGACAGAGGGGGAAGGGTGCTCAGCCTGTTGGGAACTGCACATGCAAGCAGGAAAGAAAAGGACTCTTCAAGTAATGACAGGATCCTAGGCCCAGGGCTTCTCCTCCTTAGCTCCCAGCTCTCCAAGCTGACCCAGGGCCAGTTTGCAGGTGACCAACCAACTTCGGCTTTCTGAACTTCTGCTCTAGCTATTCACTAACTTTCTTTTTTTTTTTTTTTAACTTGTCTTTCCTTTTTGTTTTTCAAGGTTCTAACTGTGTAAGCATTTGCCTTTCTTTTGTACCTACTTTCTCTTGTATTTCTTTTCTTTTTTTGTCAGTCGTGGGGCTTGAACTCAGGGCTTGGACGCTGTCCCTGAGCTTTTACTCAAGGCTAGTGTTCTATCATGTTGAGACACAGTTTTCTGGTTTTCTGGTGGTTAATTGAAGATAAGAGTTTCACAGACTTTCTTGCCCTGGCTGGTTTTGAACCATGATCCTCAGATCTCAGCCCTCTGAGTAGCTAGGATTACAGGCGTGAGCCACCAGTGCCTTGCCTTCTGCTGTGTTTCTTAAGAAAAAGAAAAGAAGGAAAGGAGGGATGAGAAGGAAACGTAGAGGAAGGAAAGAAGGAAGGAGAAAAGGAAAGGAGAAGGGAAGGAAGGAGAAAGGAAGAAGAAAAGAAGAAGAAAGGAAAGAAAGAGAAGGGAGGAGAGAAGAAAGGGAGAAAAAAGCAAGATAGGAAGGAAGGAGAGAAGGAAGACAGGAGAGAAGGAAGGAAAGAAAGGAGGAAGGGAAGGAGGGAGGAATAAAGAGAAGTTGATTTGAGATTCGTAGTTGTTTACAATAGAGCCATACTTTACAGGTTCAAATTTATGCACAGCTCTTTAGATCCATATTACCTAGCAGAGACTCTACTTACAGCACATTGAAGTCCAGAGACATGAGAAAGGAGGAATCAAAGTCCTAAAGTTACTTCCAAGAACTGTCCTTCTCTGGAAGACCTTTGGGACTGAAGCTTGTCTGTAAAAGGTTTAATGGGCAGTATTTGTCTCTTCTGATGGCTTTTGTCAGCTTGTGCAGCGGGTTGGGCAGCTAATATCCCTCTATATTTCCTTCCTTTTTAAAGACTGTCCCATCTCCCCGTTGTTTCACTTTACTTTTTCCTCCTGGGCTCATATTCTTTCCTTCTCTTTTGCTCACTACCAGGAGGCACACCTGGTGATATTAAACTTTTTATGAAGTGAAGAACCAGAAAACCTCTCTCATCTCTTTTATTTGCTATAGAAGCAGCTAAAAGTGCTCTATGGAAAATGGAAACAAGAATCTTTAAACTGTAGAGAGAACTGAAGGGCCGGTTTCCATGACAACGGCTTGCAATAAAGCCTAATTCTGTGTGGCAAAGAGGTCATCTTCCTTTGCAAACGTTGTTTATGATCTCTTTGTGTATTGTATTTTGGCATAAAAGCTTGTCTGCACTGTCAGGGCTTCATGCGCAGCTCTCTGACTCTCAAGGGGGTTTATGGCCTTCTTGGCATAAGAGGAGCAGAAAGAAGCAAAACTAGTGCCAGTGTGACAAAGAAGTGACCTCCATAAGTTTGTCATTGCTCTACCCCTTTTCCCCCCATAAAACATAAATCCGGCTATGCATTGAAGTAATTGAACACAGAGAATTCTGGGATCATTGACTTCAATTTGGTGGGCTAACCCTTTGCATCTTCTGAAGCATCACGTTTAAGCACATGCAAGAAGATTGATTCAATGAAAAGATATGATCCTTTTATTTTTCTGAGTCTTTTTTTCCAGGTGAATTTGGAGAAGAAGTCAAGGGAGGTAAAACCTTGAATGTACCTGAGAAGCTGTCTGGAGAGGCAGCAAACTCCTGTAAGCCTCAGATAAACAGTCTGAATGCAGTCCTACTTCACTAGTGTCAGAGATCCTAGAACACAACCACAATTGTTTCCCCCTCCAAATCAAACTTGTATAGCTTAATATGTTTCCTTACCTCCTAAAATTCCAGGATAAACACAGATAAGGAAGAAAGCATGAGTTTCTTGATAGAGTGTGGAAGCATCTCAAAGATCATCAGTTCAAATTTAGTATTCTTCTTGAAAATGTAGGAAAGATTGTTTGGGGGACTGTTTATATGACAACGGGCATAATGCCGTCCTTGAAGTGTTCTGCTAAATTCTTAATGGCATTTGCAAATGAAATGCCCTGTCACTTTCAGAAGCCTTGCAGATCCCATGGTTGTCTGAAAATAAACAAGTATCAGACATAGTATAGAGGGAACTGAGTTTTATTCTGTGAACAACGTTTTTCCAATCCTGGAAAAATATATACTATATATATATATATGTGTACATATATATATATATGCATACATACTATAGTATAATAAATTCAGGGCCTGGGATTTTTCAGCTCAAGGCTAACTATCACTTGAGTCATAGCTCCACTTCTAGGCTTCTTGGTGATCAATGACAGATAAGAGTCTCACAGACTTTCCTGCCAGGGATGGCTTTGAACTGTGATCCTCAGATCTCAGTCTCTTGAATAGCTAGGATTACACATATAAGTCATTGGTGCCTGGCTTGGGAGCAAATGATTTAAAGAGATTTCATTCTCCTTGAGTAGAATTGTGCTGGCATCTTAGACTTTTCTGTTTTCCAGCATTGGGGTGAGTTTATTGATGTCCTAGAATTTTTTGTTTCTTTTAGAATGAAATATTTTTTTTTCCCCTATGGGAAGTAAAGCTCAACCGAGGCAGGCACTACCCAGGGGTATAATCATCCCTCTACTTTATGTGTGTGTGTGTGTGTGTGTGTGTGCGCGCGTGCATGTGTGCGTGTATGTGTGCGTGTGTACCCACTCATTCTAGAGTTTGAAAACAGGGCTTCATACTGTGGCTTGACTTTTCTGCTCAAGACTGATGCTTTACCACTTGAGCCATACCTCTAGTGTCTGCCCCCTTTATTTTCTCGGACCCTTCTACATCACATATACAGAATGGAGAGCGAAGATCACACTGTGTTACAAAGTAGGCTGGAACCAGTCACAGTGACAACTAGTCATAGGTCTCTAGGTAAATGCTTTCATTTATCACACCTAACTTTACCCTCTGCCTGGTGGAAAAAATGAGCAAGATTGGCTGGGCACTGATGGCACACACCTGTCATCCTAGCTACTCAGGAGACTGAGATCTGTGGAATACCATTCAAAGCCAACCCAGGCAGGAAAGTCTGCAAGACTTCTACCTCTAATTAACCACCAAAAAAAGCTGGAAGTGGAACTATGGCTCAAGTGGTAGAACACCAACCTTTTTAATTTTTTTAAAATTTTTGTTGGTTGTGAGGATTGAACTCTGGGCTTGAGCACTACCCCTCAGCTCTTCAGCTCAAGGTGAGCACTCTACCGCTTGAGCCACAGCGCCACTTCCCGTTTTCTCGTGGTTTATTGGAGATAAGAGTCTCTTGGACTTTCCTGCCTGGGCTGGCTTTGAACTGTGATCCTCAGATCTCAGCTTCCTGAGTAGCTAGGATTACAGGTGTGAGCCACCAGCACCTGGCTAGAACACCAACCTTGAAAAAGCTAGGAGACAACATCCAGGCCCTGAGTTCAAGTCCTAGGATGGGCGTGCACACACAAAAAAAATGGCACATGAGGTTATTTTTTCCTTTGAATAGTGCTACTGATTCATTGGAGACAATTTTGCAAGACAATTTTAGTCCCTCTTGCATGAAATTTCCTCTCTACCCTTCCTGATGCTTCACAGAGTTACAAATAGCCACAGAGTTTCCTAGAATGAAACTAACCTTAAGAGAGCCCTGGAGATCATTCCATGTTGGCTTTATTCCTTCCAAAATAGTGCTGAGGTAGTTCACTAGGTCTGAAGGCCAGTTTGAGTAGACTAATTCCTTTTTCTTTTCTTTTTTTTTTGGGGGGGGCGGGTCCGGTCATGGGGCCTGAACTCTGGGCCTGGGTGCTGTCCCTCAGCTCTTCAGCTCAAGGCTAGCGCTCTACCACTTGAGCCACAGTGCCGCTCCCGGCTTTTTTCTTTTTGCTTATGTGGTGCTGAGGAATCAAAACCAGGGCCTCATGCATGCAAGGCAAGCGCTCTACCACTGAGCCACCTTCCCTGAGTAGACTAATTCCTGAGAATGACTAACATTCACTGTAATGATGTAATTTGATCCTATTATACTCCAGCCCCAAAGGGGACACAGAAACCAAGTATTATACATGGAAACAAAGTATTATAACTAGCCCAGTAACTTAGAGTATGGGACAAGACTGTATTCCCTCAGTAGAAGGCAGAGGCCTAGACTGAATCAAGAGATAGAATTCATCAACAGAATCCTTCTGGTTATGGAGTGACTATATGACCATGAGTTAAGTCTCTTAGCCTGCTAGGCTTGAAGTTAGTCCAAAGATTTATGGTTGTGGACTAAATATTTTTTTTTCAAAGCTGCTTCTAGTTCTGATTTATGTTTTTTTTTTGTTTTGTCAAGTACAATGGTTTGGTTTCTAGAAATAATGGACAAAAATCTAACAATTTAAGCCTGATATTTTCAGAGTTGTTTTCTTTGTTGTTGTTATTGTTAGTACTAGGGTTTTGAACTCTGGTCCTTGGGCTTGCTAGGGGCTCTAACCACTGAGTCACATCTCCAATCCTATTTTCTGCTGGTTATTTTTGAGATATGTTAGAGTTTCCAGGCATGAGGATAAGTGAGCACCACTGCATTTAGCCCTTCATTCAGAAAAGGTCTTGTGAACTTTGCACCTGGGCTGGACTCAATCTCATTGGCTGAAGTAGCTAGGATTATAGGTATGGGCCACTGGCATCTGACAAGACTTTTATTTTTCAAAGTCCATATTGGTTTTCAAAATGACAACTTTTAATTGTCTTTCATAACTCTTTCCTCACCCCCCCCCTCACCCCCCCTCTTTCTTTGTGCCAGTGTTGGGCTTATACTCAGGATCTTATGCTCTCCCTTGGCTTTATCCTTCAAGGCAAGTCCTCTACTGCTCCACTTCTGGTGTTTTGGTGGTTAGTGGAGATAGGAATCTTATAGACTTTACTCCCTGGGCTGGTTTTGAACTATGATCCTCAGATTTCAGCCTCCTGAGTAGCTAGGATTACATATAGGAATGTGCACTGGTGCCTAGCTATCACTGTTCCTTTGAGAGTAAAATCTGGAAGTTTGACCAAGACTAGTGAAGTATGATTCAGCTCAGGCTGACACTGCACACCAATGTCCAAGGCTGGCCTTGCTCTAAATTCTATCCTGTTTCAACCTGCACTTACCCAGAACAGAAGTCAGTCATTTTAGGTGGGAAAAAGGCAGATCTTTAGAATTTCTCAGTTTTAATCTGTCTGCAGGCAGGGGCCTGGGTATGATGGTTTTTATACGGAGACTCGGATCCTTCATCAGCCTCCTGTCTCCCTGATTTTTAAAGGCATCTGGTGATGTAGGCATCACAGACCTATAAACACATCATAGTGTAATTAAAAATTGCTCTTATTTCGAGGAAACCCCAGCTTTTCATGAATAGCTCTAGTCTTTTTTTTTTCTTTTAATAAAAAAGAGTTAGACTGGACCAGTGCCGCTGGCATATTTACCCTCAGGAGCTAAAAAAGAAAAAAAGAAAAAAAAAGTTAATTACTGCTCGAAGCAAGTTAGTCTGGCTGTCCTGAGCTGTCTTTTATTAGTTGTCCCCTTCCTTCATTAATTTCCCTCACTGGATTTGCTGCTAATAGCTGCTGGTCCCCATCAGCTCAAAGCCGCATCTGTGCCATTGAGCAGAAAACCAGGAGCCTGGCCAACAGGGAGGCTGGAGATGGGTGAGGGAGACGCTATTTACAAATCAGCTCTTATTAACATGACGGGCTGGTGTAAGAGGGAAAAGCGTGGCCTCAGAGCAGAGTTGGTGAGCAGAGGTAGTTAAATCCGGCTTTGGAGTTTTACTTTACTGCCATGCTTGGAGATCTCTCAGAATCATCTTAGAATTATGCCCCTGCCCCCTCCCACCCTCTTTCCCCAGACTGGAGGAAGTATCACTGAACTTTATAACAAGTTGTAAAAGGATGAAGCTTTTAGTTAGGAAGTTTGATTTAGCTCTGTATCACAGAGCTAAACCAATGGTTTTTTTTCTCTCTCCATTTTTTAAGCTCACAGTATTTTTTTTCTTTTTGGTCAATGTGGGGCTTGAACTCAGGACCTGGATGCAATCCCTAAGCGTTTTTTGCTCAAGGCTCTACCACTTTGGGCCACAGCTCCACTTCTGGTTCTCTAGTGGTTAATTGGGGGTAAGGATCTCATGCATAGCCTTTCCAGCTTGGACTGGCTTTGAACCGCAATCCACAGATCTCAGCCTCTTGAGTAGCTAGGATTACAGGTGTGAGCCACTGGAGCCCAGGAGCTTTTTAAAAAGACATTGAGTTATAGACTGTGTGTGTGCGCGCGCATGGGTGGGCACATACACTGTTACTAAGGCTTGAATTCAGGGCCTCTCTCTTAGCTTTTTTGCTGTTTACCACTTGAGCCACAGATCTACTTCCAGGCTTTTGCTGGTTAATTGGAGCTGCCTAGTCTTGCTTCAAACTCAATCCTCACATCTCCTCCTCCCAAGTGGCTTGGATTATAGGCGTAAGCCACTGGTGCCAGGCTGGGATAATATAGTGAAAACATATTTACACCTAGAATTCAACCCAACAACAACAACACAAATGCTGAAATCCATTTATCCATCTATATGTTTGTCATATAGCATCGATTAGTTGTAGGAGGGGATTTCATCCTGACCTGCCCATAAATGCATACAATGTATCTTGATCAGACTCATCTCTCCAGGACTCTCTCTCCTCCCCAGTCGCCCCTTCCCAAATCAACCTCCACAAGCTCCACATTCTATTTCACACATATACATAAAATCTTTCAACCACAGTCACTCTCCTTCATACACACCCCAGCTAGGACCTGTCTTACGTTCCTGTCATTCATGTTCTTAAAGGTATATGTCAATTGTTCAGAGATGATTTCCTGTGGCATCGATACGTGCATGTTCAGTACTTCTATCAGATTGACCCCCCTTGCTTAGTGTCACTTTCCATAACCTCCTTACCCCTACTCTTGAACAGCTTTCAGTGCATTTTATTTTGTCATCTTCACTTACTGATGTGATAGGTTTTGGTATAATTCATACTCTAACATTATCTTTTCCTCCCCTTCTTAGAATCCTCTCAAACTGTCCCCAAATTAACATATATTAGTTTATAAGATGTGATATGTAAAATGTAATATACATAATGTGATAAATAAATACATATATAATGTATGTATATATGCATATGTGAATAGATGTAATGATATATACATATATCTATATATCTATACATCTCTATATATTATATGACATATATAGCTATATCTATTACATACATATATACATAAGGAATATATATATATATATATGGCATATATCTATCTGCCTTTATTGGTCTGCTATCTGTCCTTGGGCTAATTAGGTGGGAAGGAAGGGTATATGGAGACCAATAAGGGAAGTGGTCAGCTTGGTTTGTCTCTGAAGTACATCTCTTAGAATAAGCTAGCCCTGAAAGGAGCAGCCTCTTAAGGATCAGCAAGGTCCATTTGTGAAAGTATTAGAAATACATTTGAAAAATGCCTGTGCTACCAGTTACATGCTAGTAAGTGTGTGACAAAGCAAGGACCTTTCCTCCCAGCGCTGGAAGATTGGACCCAGGCCTCATGCATTCTGGATGAGCGCTCTATCCATGCTGAGCTCCATCCCCCAGCACCAGAGCCAAGAATGTTAAAGAGAGATCATAAAGGCCACTTTGTGTTGGTGTGGATGAATTCATCAAGAAGATGTCATATTCTAAATACACACACAACATTTCAAAGCAATACGTGACAGAAGTGATAGAAGTAGATACACCCACAATTTAAGCTGGAGTTTTCTGTACTCCTAATAATTATTAGGAAAGCACACTCACCAAGATTATAGAATACTTAAAAATGACTAGTACTGGCACATTTTTATGCCAGTATTGGGGCTTGAACTCAGGGTCTGTGCACTGTCTCTTGTCATTTTCACTCAAGGCTGGCATTCTACTACTTGAACCACAAACTTATTCCATTTGTGTGTGTGTGTGTGTGTGTGTGTGTGTGTATTGTGTATGTGTGTGTGTGTGTGTGTGTGTGTGTGTGTGATTATTTGGAGATAAGATTCTCACAGACTTTCCTGTCTATGCTGACTTTGAACCACCTTAGATCTCAGCCTTCTCAGTAGCTAGGATTACAGGTATGAGCCACCAGTACCCAGCTTAATCAATATTTCTGCTTTTGTTTTTGTTTTTTTTGGTCCGGTCGTGGGGCCTGAACTCTGGGCCTGGGCGCTGTCCCTCAGCTCTTCAGCTCAAGGCTAGTGCTCTACCACTTGAGCCACAACGCCACTTCCGGCTTTTTTCTTTTTTCTTATGTGGTGCTGAGGAATTGAACCCAGGACCTCAGGCATGCAAGGCACCTTCCCAGCCCTTAATTAATATTTCTGAACATTCACAGAATCTTCCAGTAAACACAGCAGAAGGCACTTTCACTTCAAAGTTTCACAGTCTGGTTATAAAATAGACCATCTTTTGGTTTCTAAAACAAGTCAATACATTTTTTAAAACTTGAAATGATTCAAAGCATATTTTCTTACCACTACAAAATTGTGTTCAAAATCAAACGCAGAGAGATATTTGGAGCAGGAAGCCAATGGCTCACACCTTTCATCCTAGCTACACAGGAGGCTGAGATCTGAAGTTCACAGTTCAAAGCCAGCCTGGGCAGGAAACTGTGTGAGACTCATCTCTGATAAACTACTCAAAAAAGCCAGAAGTGGTGCTGTGGCTCAAGTGTTAGAGTGCTAGCCTTGAGCAAAAGAAGCTCAGGGACAGCACCCAGGCCTAGAGTTCAAGCTCCCAGGACTGGACCAAAAAAAAAAAAAAAAAAAACTAGTTGGAAAAATTATGAAATATTTGGAAATTTAAAAAAACCAGTAGGCATCATGTAGAAGCAATACAACCTCTGTTTTTCTATGGCCGGTGTTGTTTCTCAGCTCTTCTTTGTTGTTAACCACAGACACCTCTGTTTTAGCATACCACTTCTGTCTGTCCTAATTTCTTCCATCAGCTTGCAGTAAAGGCCAGTGGTCATGAGCTTGAGAATTAGGACAAAATTTCCTTGTGTCTTGGGCTCTTAAGTTATTTCCAACTGGCCTTTAAGAATCCAGTGAATTTTAACTGATTTCTGATTACTGGCTTATGCACTGGTCGTATCTTTCTTCTGTGCACTGCCAATGATGAAAGACTTTGTGTGTCGTCTTTTATCTTTAGGAGGCTTGTAATTATTTGAAATTTAGTTTAGATCAATGAGTTTTTGTTTTTGTTTTCTTTTTTTTTTTGCTCAAAGCTAGTGTTCTACTACTTGAGCTGCAGCTTTACTTCTGGCTTTTTGGTGGTTAATTGGAGATAAGCGCACCTTGAACTTCAGGTTGGCTTCAGACTTCAGTCCTCAGATCTCAGCCTCCTGAGTAGTTAGAATTACAGGCGTGAACCACAGCACCTAGCTAAGCAGAGATTCCTATGGCTAGAAGTGGGCTAGAGGAGAGAGGAATGAGGAGGATGCAGTGTGCTAGTTTTGGCTTACAGGGTGAGCTTCTCAGTCCGGGAAATGGTCCTACAAGGAAAGTTCTGCAACCGTAAGGAACAGAATTCTTCCAATAACAAGAATGAGACTGGAGAGGACCCTAAGCTCCAGATGAGAACCTAGCCACCTGACAAGTAGATTTTAACCATTTCCCCCAATTTAATTTATCTACTACAAATAACTTGCTTTTAATTAAATAAGCAGTAAAATACAACCCAAAGATGTATAGGCAGGGACAGATCTCCCACTTTTACTTTGTTTAATCCAGACCCAAAAGAAAAGCAAAAAAAAAAAAAGAGTAAATAACAAACAAACAAACAAGAAAAGCCCTGTCCTTCCCCACCCCCACCCCAGCTAATCCATTTTCCACACTCATTATCATTCAGATGAGTCTTTAGTAAGACAAAGATGTCGGCATAGCTTTTTCAGTGTCTGAGCCTGCCTTTCTTATTTGGATTGTTCAAATAAAGAAGGCCCTCTGGATCTAATTAAGAGATTTTTCACCTGCCCTCATTCATTTATTCAGTTCACCAACATTTATGGCGCACGTGTGATGGTCAAGGCACAATGTTAAATACTGTATTAACACTGAGAGTTATGCCACAATGGGCCAATCATAAAACCAAAGTCTTAATTAATCTTGTGATTTTTAATGATTTAATTCTTTCATTCAACAAGGCCTTATTAATAAGGGAAGGCCAGGCTAGGCACTGAGGCTGCCAAGATGAACTCATAGTCTCTGCTTTCATGTCCTCATAATCTAATGGGGGTGTGTTGGGGAGGGGGGAGGTAGAGTCATAAACAAGTAATTACTGTGCAGTTGAGGAGCTCCATAAAGATGTGTGTGTGTGTGTGTGTGTGTGTGTAGGGGATACGTTGAGTCACAGAAAGTCTTCTCAAGAAGTTAACACTTGAGCTACTCTTGAAGGACAAGTGAGTTCCCAGAGAAGGAAGGCTAGATAGGACAGGCCAGGTGCAAGGGAGAGCCTGGGGAAACACAAGGCAGAGCGTGTCCTACCTGGGGAATTGGAAGGATGTGGGATGACCTGGGGATGGCATTAAGGAAATGGAGCAAGAGAATCATGTTTGATAAAGAATCATGATGATTCAGTAGATCCCCCATGAACTTGCTGATAAAGAACATATCCATATATATATATATGTATGAATATGTATGTATATATATATAAATATATATACACACACACACATGCATACACACACACACATATGTACTGGGGTTCAAACTCAGAACCTTGAGCTTGCTCAATTTGCTTGCCTGGCTCTCTACCTCTTGAGCCATTCCTCCTAAGCCTTGCTTTTGGCTGGTGAATGGAAGATAAGCATCTCTAGACGTTTCTGCCCAGGCTGGCTTCAAGCTATGATCCTCCAAATCTCAGCCTCCTAAGTAGCTTGGGTTATACTAATGAAGTCATCGGTACCCAGCTTAGATTATTTTGACTTAAAAAAAAAAAGAACCATTTAAATCATGTTTCCAGGTGACACAATGATGATGAATGAACATCATAAAAGAACTAAACAAACAGAATCTGTTATCATTGTTACAATTATTAGTACTTACATTTCCTACTCCCCATCCAATACCAGTGGCTTCTCTGTAGGATCAAGAATGTTTCTGGTCTGAGTGGAGATTCTAATTTATATATAAGTAGGCAGAAACAACTTTCCTTCCTTCCTTCCTTCTTTCCTTCCTTCCTTTCTTTCTTTCTTTTTCTTTCTTTTTGTCCTTTTTCCTCTTTCATTTTATTCTCTTTTCCTTTCCTTTCCTTTTTTTTTTTTGAGAGGGGGTCTTGCTTTTTCACCCAGGCTGGTCTCAGACTCTTGAACTCAAGTGATCCCCCTGAATGGCTGGGACTACAGGCGTACAGCACCACATCAGTTAAGTACCACAAAGCCAGAAAAGAAATCTTTGCAGGGCTGGGAAAGTAACTTAGTGAGCCAACATTGGAGAAAAATCTGGGGTAATATTTACAGCCAAACCCCACTCTTGAGCTCGAGGTGGTAGAGTATCTGCTTATGAAATCCTGAGTTCATATTCTCAGACTTGCCAAAACCAAAACAATAGTAAAAAGCTGGATTCTACTTAATTAAATACCAAAATATGCTGGCCATGGGTTAAGTCCTTCACAGACACCTTTAACTTCACAATACCCTAAGGTGGGCCTTTGTATATATAATATACCCTTCAGTATTTGGGGATCACTGGTTCCAAGAAGTTAGCAGACTAACTTGGTGCCACTATAGTGTCACTGCAATTAACCACAAAAAATTCAGAAGGGGAGCTGTGGTTCAAGTGGTAGAGTGTTAGCCTGGAGCACAAAAGCTCAGGGACAGTGCCTAGGCACTGAGTTCAAGCCCCAGAATCAGCACGCATGCATGTGTGCGCGCACGCACACACACACACACACACACACACACACACAGAAACCAGCTGGTCCTATAATTTAACCTTTATGACAAGCAGAAAGCAAATTCAGCTTGGTGAACTTCTCAACTAATTGTAGAGCAGAAGAAAACTAGATGAGACCATTTTCCCCAATGTAGCCCCCACCTGGAAGATGTAATATGTGGTCTAGAAAATACAACACAGAAATTTAGAACTTGTTCCCTAAGGGGAGTGCTCTTAAACTTGAAGACAGACTACATTATCCTCCCTTCTCGGTGGGGGTCCAGCTGAGCCGTTGCAGCTCTGTATGGATTAATGTTGACGTCACTGAGCACATTATAATCCTGGGGGTGGGGGCTGGACAATTATCCCAGGGGCCAAGTCTAGAAACCATCTTTTGGGTATGCCATTTCATTTGTTTCTTCTGTCTCACATGCTGAGAGTAATGACAAAGGTCATTTCTAGTTAATGCTGTGGACAGTGCACTCGAAGTGACCTTTGCAACCAAGAGGCAACCATTCACAGTCTGCATTTTAAAACAGAGTTTTGAAAACCAAAACAAAGCAAAACAAAAACTGAAAGTTCACTCTTTGAGTTTAGATGCCTGTGTCTTCTCAGTCTTAGCTCTTTAAATAAGAAATGTCGTTTTGTTAGGATCTGAAAGGGAAAATGACTATAGGCAAAAAGAGAAGCCATGTTCAGCAGAGTGAAATATTTAATCTTTCCAAATTAAAATACAATCCAAGAAATCAGCAAGCATGTAGCAGGGTCTCTTGGCAATTGAATGGCTTGGTTCTATAAAATGCTTCCTGAAAAGAAGATCTTCTTGACAACTAGAATGATGTATAAAACATTTCCTTTTCTCAGGTACAATTTTTAGTCTGCAGCATTTGCAGTGCACACAGATTGGGAGATGTTCTGAGTACATCTTAAAAAATGAAGGAACTAGAACAGTCAATATAGATCAAATTACTAGTGTGCTTGATCTTGAGCTGTAGTTGAATTTCACTTTTTAAATTATTAGTGGTAAAATCTCTTGATGTTTAAGGCAATTTAGAACTGTCTGCCTCTCAATCCTGAGCTCTTATGACACTACTAAACAACAACAATGAATTATTATTGATCTAAATTGATGGGGTATTTCATAAGTCATCTGTTTGGTTATTTGCATTTTCCCTTTTATCTGACAACTAAGAGCAATGCAGAACTCTAGACATGCTCAGTATGTGAGCAGCTATAACGATGCCTAGGAAAATCATTTGTGTGCACTTGAGGTTGGCCCTCGACTACTTGAGCCATGACTTCACTTCTGGCTTTTTGATGATTAATTGGAAATAAGAGTCTTAAGGTCTTTCCTGCCTGGGCTGGCTTCCAAGTGGGACTCTCAGATCTCAGCCTCCTGGGTAGCTAAACAATTGGTAACTGGCAAGAAATCCTTTTAGTTGGCTGAGTGCATATCTGTACGCCAGCTAGGGAGGGAAGAAAGAGGGTGAGGGGGGCTGAACTGAAATCCATGTTTACAGCAGGTTGTTGGGGGGCTGTGTTGAATTGTGGATCTCATTCTAAGACCCAGCTCAGTCTCAGATCTTTGGTGTTCCTCTGCAAGTCCTGGGCAGTTTTCAGTTGCCTTTGTCAGAACAATGTATAGCTTTAAGTCTTTTGCACGTGGCACATAGGCGTCAGAGGTTATACTCATAGATGGATCGTGCTAACTTGTCTGTGGTGGAATAAAGAGCAGGGGCCAACTCAGATGAATGGCTGTGAGAGAGAGAGAGAGAGAGAGAGAGTGGGGGGGGGAATGGAGACTGGCATGGCCTGACTCTTCTGCACAAATATGCCCTGGAGGCTGGGGAAAGATACAGCTGACCAGAGGCTCCCGGCCCTCTCTTCTATCCTCTCTGATGCAGGTGGCTCAGTAAGTGCCACAGAGCCCAAGGGAATACGGCCACAATCCAGGTGTTCAGCCCAGAGACAATATTCTCTATTGAAATTATGTTGGGAACATGGCCCTTCAAAGCCAGTCGCTGTGGGTCCTTCTGTTATGTGGGGAAGAGCATGCCAAATGTGTAACAAAAGTATTTAGACGCTGCCTTTCCTTCTTGATGATTTGTATAGGAGAAGGCAGTTAAATTTCTTGTGCCCGGCAGCAGAGAAAATTTACCTATTATACTGCTGTTCCTTATGCTGACTATTCATTTGTACGTATAGAGCTAGATAAGAAGAATACATTTGAAAATTTCTTTGATTTTGAAATTCATGTAACTAAAAAAAAAATTAGGCCTGTACTTTTTTTTTTTCCCCAGTCTTGGACTTGAACTCGGGGCCTAGGTCCTGTCCCTAGGCTTCTTTTGCTCAAGGCTAGCACTCTACCACGTGAGCCATAGTGCCATAGTGCCTTTTCTGTTTATGTGGTACTAGGAATTGTTAAGCAAGCACTCTACTACTATGCCACATTCCCAACCCTAGGCCTGTGCTTTTAAATAAGGGCTTGGCACAGCATTATACAGGCAAAATGTAAATAATGAATGTCTGACAGTTTTTCCCAATAACACATAAGGAATCTAAAAGAACACATAGAATTCTTATTCATTTGATGTCACTCCTTGATAAAATTTAAAGGCAAAATGTAAACTTTTAAATCTTTTTCAGTTTTAAAAAAGTATCTTTCCAGAGAGAAAGAGATTCTTTGTGAATTTTAATTAATGCACTTAAAAAATCTAAAATGAAGTACTTTGATACATCTTTTTGTTTTCTTCCTCTCTCTCTTTTATATTTTATATTTTTATTTTTGTTGGTTGAGGGGCTTAGACTCAGGGCCTGGGCACTGTCCCTGAGCCTCTGTGCTCACAGCTAGTGCTCTACCACTTGAGCCACAGTGTCACTTCTAATTTTTGTGTGGTTAATTGGAGATAAGAGTCTAACAAGGACTTTTCTGCCCCAGTTGGCTTCGAACTGCAATCCTCAGATCTCAGCCTCCTGAGTAGCTAGGATTTCAGAAGTGTGCTACTGGCTTATATTGGCTTTAAAAAATAATTTCAAAAGGAAGAAAACATCTGGGCACTGGTGGCTCATGCCTGTAATCCTAGCTACTCAGGAGAACTGAGATTGCTGTTCAAAGCCAGCCTGAGTGGGGAAAGTCTGTGAGATTCTTATCTCTAGTTATTCAGCAAAAAGCCAGAAGTGGAGCTGTGGTTCAAGTGGTAGAGCGCTAGCCTTATGCAAAAAAGCTAAGGGAGAGCACCCAGGCTTGTATTCAAGCCCCAGGAACTGCTTCCCATGCCCTCCCCCCACTCACCTCCCCCGCCACCCCATCCCTGAGCCAAAACAACCCAGTGACAAATTCATTTATATAAAAATATTTTCTGTAACAGGAGAAATACTTGCTGTAGCTTCGTGAATGAAGTCTGTGGCCTAGCCTTTCATTTTAAGATAGCTTCTCTAAGAGATTTATTTCAAATGTTATTACTATGTAACTTACAGAATGAAACAACATGGCTAATAACTGGATATTTTAGCTGCAGGATCTAAAATTTACTCTGTCGAATCTTCCAGCCCTGGGGGCACTAGCTGGCTGCTCATTTATTTTCACCATATTTAAATCAATCGTGGGAAACAATAAATCGTGTGTCCATCTCAAGTTGGCATCTCAAACGGCAGAGACTTACACAAAGATTTCACAGCACTCAATTCTTCTTTGTTCTTATCTCATGCAGAGAATACAACTAGTGCTTAGTTGTAAAATGACATTTTTTTTTCCTGCTTTCTCATTAAATCCTCTGTCTTAGCATCGAGTCCTTAAGCCCAATGTTTTCAGCTTCTGGAAAATTCCTACTTAACTTGCTTGAAGGGAATTCTTTTGTCTGGGCATCGGAACAAGATAACCGACTTAATCTTTCTCGTAACACGTGAGTCGCCATGTATCATTTTAATCTGCAAACCACAAGGGTTGAGCACTGGCACATGCTGATTTTACTTTTCTATGAGAAAGTGACTCCCTGGCTCAATGATGGATTGCTTGTTCTCTTGAAACAACAGTCAAGATGGTGAATGCCCCGGGGTGATAGACAGAGTGTGCAATGAGAACTAGGCGAAGCTGATGGCCCGGTTCAAGTTCACCTGACAAAGCTTGGAGCAGTCTGCAAGCAGCATTTGAGACAGGATTATTCACACTTGCATTATATATCTGAATGCATTTTCTCCTCGTGCAGCTGCAGACTCGCTCACACCGAAGCTTTAGGCACCATAATAAAGAGATTTATTTTTTTTTCTCCCTCTCACTCTCTTTTGCTTCTTACATTTTACACCTAGTTTCTAAGGGAATCTGTTCAGGCACAGGACATCTGTATATCCCAAACTGTAGAACGCATATCACCTTCAAAACAATGTGGTACTCAAAGAAAATAACAGCCTGATGTTTTTTATCTTTGAAGGGATAAAGATTAAATCTCATGCAGAGGAACAAAATTCCTGAAACTCAGCTCTTAAAAGATTGTCATTTCACAGGGTCATGCACGCCAGAAAGAAAATAACAGGATTTTTAAAAAAGCACTTCAAATTAGAAAAATTAGGATCATTGAATTTTCTGAAGAATTCCTTGAAAATTTTCCCATATCCATTTGGTGATGAGAAACACCTATTAAGACATGGAGGGATGAAGTTAAAGTTGGAATACAGAACAAGTTTATAAGAGAGAGAAAAATCGTAGTTTTTCTTTCCTTCTATCTATATATCTGTAGATCTCCACTACCTGGTTGTGGAATGATTTTCTGAATCTCAGAGAGCTCAGACATTCTTTTTTTTTTTTTTTTTTACTGCCTCTCATCTTCTGCAGTAAGTTAGGAAGTGAATTAGCTTTAATAGAGTATCTAAAAAGCATAACATCATGCACAGCATGATTGTTGACATCTTCCTCATTAATAATTTATTCACTATTTATTTATTTACTTACTTATTTATGGAAGTACTGGGGTTTGTACCACTGAGCTATAACTCTCAGCCCTAATTCTGCACTGATTGTTTTAGTGTAGCTTGATGCCACTCACACCTCCAGACCGGGAAGTCCTGTGCTGTCCTCTCCCCTCCCCCCTCCCTCCCCTCCCCTCCTTTCCCCTCCCTTCCCTTCCTTTTCTTTTTCCTCTTCCTTTCCCTTCCTTCCTTTCCCCCTTCCCTTATTTTTCTTTTGCCTTATTCCTTATTTCTTTCCCTTTCTCTTCCCTTCCCTTTTTTTTTTTGTGCTGATACCAGGGCTTGAACTCAAGGCCTTAAGCTCTTGCTCAGCTGACCCTTACCACTTGAGCCACACCTCCAGTTTTGGCTTTTTGATGGTTAATTAGAAGATAAGAGTCTCTCAAATTTGTCTATCTATAATGACTCTGAACCAGGATCTTCAGATCTTAGCTTCCTGTATTGCTAGGATTATAGGTATGAGCCAGAATGCTCATAGCAGAATGTCTAGAATGGCTTAAAACATTGATCCTCCTGACCCTAGCCTCCCCTGTGGCTGGGGTGACAAGCACGGGACCATACTCAGCTACTGGTTGAGAGAGGATCTTATATGTATGCCTGAGTTGTCCTTAAACCAAGATTCCCCTACTCTTTCTAAGTAGCTGGGACTACAGGCTGAGTCACTGGTGCCCAGCACATCCATCTATTTAAACAAAAATGGACTAAGCATCAACCATTAAGCAGTCAGACTAGGATATGAAAAGACACAGGCCCCAGAGCAGGATCCTGAGGCAGGAAACAATCTTGAACTGGCTCCCCGGTGATCCCCACTTGCTGGCATTCAGGCCCCTTTAGTCTCCCCCAAGGTTGACTGGTATGAACAACAATGTGAAGTGAGAGCATACTACTTCAGTGATGAGGCTACGAAAGACTTTGGACTTTTCATTCTGGCAAAAGTCAGCTGTCTATGTACATATGACCATATAAGATGATGTTAAGTGAGATGAACCCCAAGACAGGGACACAAGTGGTTTTTTATTTCATGCTATTGTTTTTAACATACTTATAATGTACTATGTGGGTTTTTTTTTGTTTCTTTTGTATGTTCTCCCCCCATGGTATAACCCCTGTTTTCACTGTATTTGATTCCAGTACCCTGCATCTTGTATATACATTTTCCTAATTTGGTGAGGGGAAGGGAAAAAACAAAATGCTTAAATAGGGATACAGGTTGCCCCATTGTAACAATGAGATGTGCAAGACACTATGCTGAAAACCAACTTTACAACTTGGGAGGGGGGGCTGTGGGAGGGAGGAGCTGGGGAGGTGGAGAGGGAAGGGATGGTAGGGGAAAACAAAGGAGGAGGTAACAATGCTCGATAGGAAATGTACTCATTACCTGACTCATGTAACTGTAACCCCTCTGTACACTATTTTTACAATTTAAAAAATATATTTTTTAAAAAGTCAGCTGTCATGTCCTATGGACAGGCCATGTGATGAGACACGGAGGCTTCTCACCCCCAGTCAGCAAGAGGGAGGGAGGAGGGAGAGAGAGAGAGAGAGAGAGAGAGAGAGAGAGAGAGAGATTAAGAATGAGAGAGAGAGAGTGATCACAAGAGCAGTCCTGGCTGAGCCTTGAGATGATCAAAGCTCCTAATATCATTTTATCAAAGATTCGGTATCAGAGCCATACAGCTAGGTCAACTCTCAATTTCTTTCTTTTTTCCCTTTCCCTCCCTCCCTCCTTTCCTTCCTTCCTTCTTTCCTTCCTTCCTTCCTTCTTTCCCTCCCCCTATCTTTTCTCCGTGCCAATAATACAGGGGCTTGAACTCAGGGGGCCTGGGATCTGTCTCTTAACTTTTTCACTCAAGGCTAGTGTTCTATCACTTGAGCCACAGCTTCATTTCCTGCTTTTTGCTCATTCATTGGACATGAGCGTCTCATGGACTTTCCTGTCCTAGAATGGCTTCAAGCTCCTGAGTGGTCAAGATTACAGGCCTGAGCTCCTGGCACATAGCTTTGCCCTTCTTTTCCCTTTCTGCTCTGCTCTGCTCAAGATTCTAAACTTGAGAAATAATTTTTCACACAGTAATAAATAAATAAGACAAAAGGTAATTGCAATAAATTACTGTTGATAATATGATGCCCATTAAAAATGCCTGAAGTGGAGCTATGGTTCAAACGGTAGAGCTCTAGACTTGAATGAAAAAGATAAGGGACAGCACTCAGGCACCTGTGAGTTCAAGACTCAGTACTGGCACACACACACACACACACACACACACACACACACACACATCCTAAACCCAGATATAAAGCACCAATGGTACGATAGTATAAAATTTGACAGATTATGACCAAAGCTCTCAAACCTCAATGGCATGAACAATAAAAAGTTTATTTCTCAGCAGAGCTTTGTATTGGTCGTGGTCAGATGAGGCTCCTCTCTGTTCTTCTCCAAGTTGTCTTCACTGTAAATGGAGGTTTACCATGGCTGCCTCCTGACACACTCTCCTTAACGGTGGCAGCAGGAAAGAGACTCTGTGTCATGTTCTGGAAGTTCAATGAGGCCTGACATTGACACTCATCAGTTGCTCTCAGAAACCACTGGCCACGGAAATGGAACTGTGGCTCAAGTGGTAAAGTGCCAGCCTTGAACAAAAATGTGAATGAAAGCTCAAGACTCTAAATTTAAGCCACAGTTCTCACCACCACCTACCACCCTCAGCCAAATCATGGGCCAGAATGAGCCCCTGGCCTGTCCCTGCCTCAAAAGACCAGGTGATGCCATGTCCCATGTGCCTGGAAGGAGAGAGAGCCTGATGCTGGTGAGCACCAAAGACTATCACATGACCCATGCAGTCTATGGCTTGCTGTGTTTTTCTATTGCAGGCCTCGTCAGAGAAAGGCGATGGCATATTTCATTACATTTTTCATGCTGGTTCTTAAAGAAGTAAAAAATTCCCTTCTTTCCAAAATTGGTCGTGACATCTTTCTGATCAACAGAGTGAATCTGGGGATCTGTGAGGTAAATGAGGCCTTTGCCATTACCAGTCACCCAGCCTGAAAGAGAAAAGAATATATTTGTCTATAAATGGTAGCCACACATTTTAGAGGCAAAGAAAGAAAAATGCACACACATGCTTAAAGAGAGTCTCTAAAATTTGGGTTTATACCGTGGTTTAAGTTTAGTACATTCCTCTTAGGAGTTTTGGGTTGCCTTTAAAATTTTAAGCTTAAGAAGGAGAATTGATTTTGCCACATTTATTTGTCATTTATGATCATCTCAAGGAATTAGTAGCAATAAAATGCACTTAGAATAATGATTAATATCACAATATTGAGTTGGGCACTGGTGGCTCACGCCTATACTTATAACTACTCAGGAAGCTGAGATCTGAGGATTGGGATTCAAAGCCATCCCAGGCGGGAAAGTCTTTGAGACTCTTATCTCTGATTAACCACCAGAAAACCTGAAGTGGAGCTGTGGCTCAAAGTGGTAGAGTGCTAGCCTTGAGCAAAAGAGCTCAGAGACAGTACCCAGACCATGAGTTCAAGCCCCATGACTGACCAAAAAAAAAATCACAATAGAATACTTATATCACAGTTTGGAAGTTCTTTAGTGCTTTATCTGTCCTTAATTTATATATTCATCCATTCATTAGTGGGTATTCATGAAGTGTAGACACTGTACCAACAGAGTGTTGCTGGTGATGGATATGCAGTAGTAACAAGCTAGTCAAACATCTTTGTACTCACTGAAATAAAGTTCTTGTAAAGTGGAGCAGATTAATAAACTATAATCAACATAATGTGACCGATTATAAATGCTATAGATGGAAACAAAGTGGTCATTATTAGAAATAATTATAATAAATCTCATTTGTCATTTACATAAAGGGAAGAATGTTTGTTAGTAAGAATTCTTATGAGCTAGAGGCCAGTGGCTCACCCCCATAATCCTAGCTACTTAGAAGGCTGAGATCTAAGGATTGTGGATTGAAGCCAACCCTGGGATACAAATCAAGAGACTCTTATCTCCAATGAACCAACAAAAAGATAGAAGCAAAGGTATGGTTCAAGAGGTAGAGCACCAGCCCTGAGTAAAAAAGCTAAGTAATAGTGAGAGGCTCTCAATAGTGAGAAGCAATTCTAAATAGAATTGTAAAAACTCAAATATTAATGTAGATATTTTTTAAAAGTCAGACTTAAGTATACATAGTTTTCTATTTCATAATGATCTCAATTCTGATACTCTGTATCATACTTGAAATAAGAATAAAGGGCTACAGAATAGAAAAAATGGATTTAAAAATACAATAATAGGAAATCTACATTAGTTTTTGTGGAGCCGCTAGAGGACTCCCTTCTTCCCCCCCCC